>NC_091978.1:239935160-240282801 GCF_044704955.1 Pristiophorus japonicus | reverse complement strand
GGCCGCCACAAAACGGCGGTAACGGGCCATATCTAGACCCTGAATATTGACCTCCCTGTGTCCTGTGCAGCATCAAGTCATTGTGGAGAAGGTTGGTATTGTTGTTGGTGTAGATGATGTGCCTGATGATCTGGTGTTCGGGCTGATTGTGGTGGGATTCTGAGGACCTGTGTGAGAAAGTATAAAGGGCACTGATACTGATGGAATAGATGGCAGGTAAAGTAGAGATGACAGAAGTGATCTGTCAATGGTGGGAGAGGTAATGAGGTCAGATTGGATGGAGACTTGTGTAAAGAATTGCAGCATTCTGATGTTTGTAGTGGAAATGTATTTTATAAAAGCTAGTAGCTAAGGGAATATTTCTCAATCAAATGGGAGCTTTGACTTGACATTTGAAGCTGTCAACTCATCAGTTGATTCAATGGCCAGTGACCTCCTGCCTCAGCTTCACAGATGAGGTCTAGACACAACAGGAAATTGGTGGGTGACCTGTCAAATTCACAAAGCTGGGAAAAAAGCATTGTTAAGTGACTGTAAACAAACCACTAATGATTTTAATTGCCTTCCCCGCCTCTGCGTGTCGCCCCTGACAGATCCGACATTTGGGAAAGGTGCACGGCAGCGGGTTGACTGCGGGGTCCTGATCCACTGTCAAAAAAAATGTTTCCCACCTAAACTGCCACCAATCATGCTGACCCCACTTGAAAATGACCCCCATTATCATTATCTCTGTTTCTGTCTCCACAGATGATACCAAACCTGCTGAGTATTTCCAGCATTTTCTGTTTTTATTTCAGATTTCCAGCCTCCGCAGTATTTTGCTTTTATATAAGAGAGAGCCCATATTCTCTGACTTAGCAAGGCCAGTGCAGATCCACTAGTTTATCTGAAAATGTAAATGTTATGTAATGAGAAACCTGAACAGTAGTATATAATATTGAAACTACTATGCAGAGCCTCCTACCTCCTTCATTCACAAAATGTGCCATTCACATTTTACCATTCTCATTCATTTCTTCTAATACTGAGTTTTTCATTAGTAAGTACCTCTCTTTGCATGCTCATTATGACCACTTTCTGTTTGCACCATCAAATATTGTTGATCATTTTGTAACCTCTTGTTAGTTCTGTAAATCAGGTGTTTTATCATACCTTTGGTTAAAGTTGGTGATTCTTACTCTGCAGTTTTGACTTGAAGACTAAGTAATGGGAAAGGATGTTTATAAAATATTAGCATGCAGATCCACTATGCAATATCAAATAATGGATTCACTGAAAAATAATACATACTATTTTAACCAGGATATTTGTATTCCTATATGCATTAGTAGGTTCATTTCTTAGGGTTTATTTTCTCTGTTTGCTATTTCTTTGCAAAAAGGTAGACAAAAGTATAAAATGGGGATTATTATTTAAAAATCTTATAAGTTGCTGTTTTGTCCATGTCTACATTACACATTGATGTAACAGGGTTCTGAATGTTTCAACTTTAAATAATTTAATATAAATGTGAGTAACATTTCTTAAAGGAATGTTGTGGCTAATCATTAATGACAGTACACAGTACTTTTCATACCAGTGTACCATCCAATTATCATTGGCATATAGGTTGGAACTCTATAAACACATAGGCATCCTGCTCCCAAAGTAAGTTTGGCGTTCAGACAGCAATTACATCTGTCTGCATTCTGAAAATTATTTTCTTGAATCATATTGCTTACACATTACAGTATTTATTTTGCAAATAAAATGCACTACATTACATTAGATGTTGGTTGAAACTTAAATACTTGTTACAAACAAGTATGCACATTTGCAAAAATGGACTTCAAAGATGTTTCTCCGTATAACATGTACCAACTTCCAAAGCATTTTCTATAGTCAACTGAGGTACAAAATATCCTTCTTTTATACTATATACATTCTGCCGTCTCCCTACATAGAACAAAACCTGGGAATATAGAACAAATTCTGGGAACTATAGATCAGTCAGCTTAACACCAGCGGTAGGAAAGATACTGGAATCTCTCCAAAAAAAAGTGATAGACGAGCATCTAAAGACAGAAAATATAACAGAAAACAGCATGGAATCCAAAAGGCTTATGTCATGCTTAACTAACCTGATAGAATTAATTGATGAGGTAATGGAAAGAGTAGACAAGGGTAATGTGGTAGATGTCATATACTTAGATTTCAAAAATGCACCTTATTTTCAATAAGGTACCACAAGATAGGCTCGTGACATAGGTTAAGGCATGTGGAGTCAGGGGACAAATAGCTGAATGGATAGAAAATTGGCTAAAAATAGAAAGCAGAGAGTAGGGGTGAATGGTAGTTATTCAGATTGGAGGAAGGTAAAAGTGGTGGTCCATAAGGATCAGTGCTGAGGCCACTGTTATTGATAATTTACATTTAATTCAATATCAGCATTTGTAGATGATACTAAATTGGTGGGTGGGGGGGTGTGTGGGTGGGGGTTGTGGGCAGATAGCTAACACTGAGGAAAAATCCCGGGTCAGTCAATGGGTTCCGCTGCATGGCCGCCACAAAACGGTGGTAACGGGCCATATCTAGACCCTGAATATTGACCTCCCTGTGTCCTGTGCAGCATCAGGTCATTGTGGAGAAGGTTGGTATTGTTGTTGGTGCAGATGATGTGCCTGATGATCTGGTGTTCGGGCTGATTGTGGTGGGATTCTGAGGACCTGTGTGAGAAAGTATAAAGGGCACTGATACTGATGGAATAGATGGCAAGTAAAGTAGAGATGACAGAAGTGATCTGTCAATGGTGGGAGAGGTAATGAGGTCAGATTGGATGGAGACTTGTGTGAAGAATTGCAGCATTCTGATGTTTGTAGTGGAAATGTATTTTATAAAAGCTAGTAGCTAAGGGAACATTTCTCAATCAAATGGGAGCTTTGACTTGACATTTGAAGCTGTCAACTCATCAGCTGATTCAATAGCCAGTGACCTCCCGCCTCAGCTTCACAGATGAGGTCTAGACACAACAGGAAATTGGTGGGTGACCTGTCAAATTCAAAAAGCTGGGAAAAAAGCATTGTTAAGTGACTGTAAACAAACCACTAATGATTTTAATTGCCTTCCCCGCCTCTGCGTTTCGCCCCTGACAGATCCGACATTTGGGAAAGGTGCACGGCAGCGGGTTGACAGCGGGGTCCTGATCCACTGTCAAAAAAAATGTTTCCCACCTAAACTGCCACCGATCATGCTGACCCCACTTGAAAATGACCCCCATTATCATTATCTCTGTTTCTGTCTCCACAGATGATACCAAACCTGCTGAGTATTTCCAGCATTTTCTGTTTTTATTTCAGATTTCCAGCCTCCGCAGTATTTTGCTTTTATATAAGAGAGAGCCCATATTCTCTGACTTAGCAAGGCCAGTGCAGATCCACTAGTTTATCTGAAAATGTAAATGTTATGTAATGAGAAACCTGGACAGTAGTATATAATATTGAAACTACTATGCAGAGCCTCCTACCTCCTTCATTCACAAAATGTGCCATTCACATTTTACCATTCTCATTCATTTCTTCTAATACTGAGTTTTTCATTAGTAAGTACCTCTCTTTGCATGCTCATTATGACCACTTTCTGTTTGCACCATCAAATATTGTTATAATTTTGTAACCTCTTGTTAGTTCTGTAAATCAGGTGTTTTATCATATCTTTGGTTAAAGTTGGTGATTCTTACTCTGCAGTTTTGACTTGAAGACTAAGTAATGGGAAAGGATGTTTATAAAATATTAGCATGCAGATCCACTATGCAATATCAAATAATGGATTCACTGAAAAATAATACATACTATTTTAACCAGGATATTTGTATTCCTATATGCATTAGTAGGTTCATTTCTTAGGGTTTATTTTCTCTGTTTGCTATTTCTTTGCAAAAAGGTAGACAAAAGTATAAAATGGGCATTATTATTTAAAAATCTTATAAGTTGCTGTTTTGTCCATGTCTACATTACACATTGATGTAACAGGGTTCTGAATGTTTCAACTTTAAATAATTTAATATAAATGTGAGTAACATTTCTTAAAGGAATGTTGTGGTTAATCATTAATGACAGTACACAGTACTTTTCATACCAGTGTACCATCCAATTATCATTGGCATAAAGGTTGGAACTCTATAAACACATAGGCATCCTGCTCCCAAAGTAAGTTTGGCGTTCAGACAGCAATTACATCTGTCTGCATTCTGAAAATTATTTTCTTGAATCATATTGCTTACACATTACAGTATTTATTTTGCAAATAAAATGCACCACGTTACATTAGATGTTGGTTGAAACTTAAATACTTGTTACAAACAAGTATGCACATTTGCAAAAATGGACTTCAAAGATGTTTCTCCGTATAACATGCACCAACTTCCAAAGCATTTTCTATAGTCAACTGAGGTACAAAATATCCTTCTTTTATACTGTATACATTCTGCCGTCTCCCTACATAGAACAAAACCTGGGAATATAGAACAGATAGCTAACTGTGAGGAACAATGCAACACAATACAAGAAGACATTAGAAAACTTGCAGTCTGGGGAGTTAGGTGGCAAATGAACTTTAACATAGATAAATGTGAGGCTATGCACTTTGGTAGGAAAAGTAGAAATATTGCCTGCATCTGAGAAAAAATAAACTGAATGGGGTGGAACTACAAAGGGATCTAGAGATACAGGTGAACAAATCATTAAATGCAACATCGCAGGTTAGGAAAGCAATTTAAAAATTCTAACAAAACACTGGGATTTTTGTCAAGGGGTATAGAGTTTGAAAGTAGTGGAGTTATGTTAGTAACTAGTATAGGACCTTGGTCAGGCTGCATTTAGAGTACCATGCTCAGTTCTGGTCTCCATACTATAAAAGGGACATAGAAGCTCTGGAGTAAGTGCAAAAAAGATTTACAAGGATTGTACCAGAACTGAGAGATTACAGCTATCGGCAAGATTGAATAGGTTGGGGCTTTTTTCTTTAGAAAAGTGAAGACTTAAAGATGATCGGATGGAGGTCTTTAAAATTATGAATGGGTTGGACAAGATCGATGTGGTGAGAATGCTTCCATTTGTGGGAGAATTCAAAACAAGGGGCCAATAAATACAAGATAGTCATCAATAAATCCAATAGGGAAATAAGGAGAAATTTTTTTACTCAGGGCATGATTAGAATGTAGAACCCGCTACCTCAGGAAATGGTTGAAGCAAATAGCTTATAGAAACATAGAAACATAGAAAATAGGTGCTGGAGTAGGCCATTCAGCCCTTCGAGCCTGCACCACCATTCAATAAGATCATGGCTGATCATTCCCTCAGTACCCCTTTCCCGCTTTCTCTCCATACCCCTTGATCCCTTTAGCCATCAGGGCCATATCTAACTCCCTCTTGAATATATCCAATGAACTGGCATCAACAACTCTCTGCGGCAGGGAATTCTACAGGTTAACAACTCTCTGAGTGAAGAAGTTTCTCCTCATCTCAGTCCTAAATGGCCTACCCCTTACCTTAAGACTGTGTCCCCTGGTTCTGGACTTTCCCAACATCGGGAAAATTCTTCCCGCATCTAACCTGTCCAGTCCCGTCAGAATCTTATACGTTTCTATGAGATCCCTTCTCATCCTTCTAAACTCCACTGTATAAAGGCCCAGTTGATCCACTCTCTTCTCATATGTTAGTCCAGCCATCCCTGGAATCAGTCTGGTGAACCTTCGCTGCACTCCCTCAATAACAAGAACGTCCTTCCTCAGATTAGGAGACCAAAACTGAACACAATATTCCAGGTGAGGTCTCACCAAGGCTTGTACAACTGCAGTAAGACCTCCCTGCTCCTATACTCAAATCCCCTAGCTATGAAGGCCAACATACCATTTGCCTTCTTCACCGCCAGCTGTACTTGTATGCCAACTTTCTATGACTGATGAACCATGACACCCAGATCTCGTTGCACCTCCACTTTTCCTAATCTGCCACCATTCAGATAATGTTCTGCATTCGTGATTTTGCAACCAAAGTGGATAACCTCACATTTATCCACATTATACTGCATCTGCCATGCATTTGCCCATTCACCTAACCTGTCCAAGTCACCCTGCAGCCTCTGAGCATCCTCCTCACGGCTCACACCGCCACCCAGTTTAGTGTCATCTGCAAACTTAGAGATATTATACTCGATTGCTTCATCTAAATCATTAATGTATATTGTAAAGAGCTGGGATCCCAGCACTGAGCCCTGCGGCACTCCACTAGTCACTGCCTGCCATTCTGAAAAGGACCTGTTTATCCCGACTCTCTGCTTCCTGTCTGCCAACCAGTTCTCTATCCACGTCAGCACATTGCCCCCAATACCATATGATTTGATTTTGCACACCAATCTCTTGTGTGGGACTTTGTCAAAAGTCTTTTGAAAGTCCAATTACACCGTCAAATACCATTATATACTGTCAAAAGGAAACTAGATGAGTACACGAGAGAAAAAGGAATAAAAAAATATGGTGAAAGGCTGAGATGAGGTAGATAAAATGGGAGGAGCCACCTGTGGAGTATAAACACCAGCATAGATGAGTTGGGCCGAATGCCCTGTTTCTGTGCTGTATATTCTATGTAATTCAATGTACACAGCTTTCTATTCTCTCCTCCTAAAGGTAGTATTTCATGCAAGCTACAGTTAAGCTTAGACAGAGAATGTTGCTCAGTTATGGGGTTATCAGAATCATCAAACACATGGGAGGTCAGTGATACAACCTGAAACCTTTTGGGTCTGTATGACTCAGTGTTGCTGCACAGATGCGTTGATGTTTTGTTCCCAATTTTCTCCCTTTCATTTGAAAGCACTGGTTCCTGCTGGGGTACTGGTGTCGCAGTACTCCAGTACCATACCCAATTGAACCTTGTTCATGCATAATCTTAGACAGGGACTGTTGGCAGAGTATGGAGGGCATGGGTGAGCCTGATCCTGCTTTCATCCAATATCCACACGAGCGGTCTTCAGGAGCAGGTTTGCCAGCTAATTTTTCCCTTCTGTAGCTTAGGGTGGGGAGCTGATGTGAATTGTATTTTATTTGAATTATAAATGCTCTCGCGTAGAAATTATTCTGCTATCTTCAAAGTGAAGATGAAAGAGGCCTTCCAAGAAGAAGGAAAACAGAGCAGCAGCATGTGAGATCAAATTGAATTAGTCCAGAATATGTGATCAGTGAAGTACAATGTTCTCACATGCTCTTCCATGAGCAAGGCTCAACCTGCTTTATAGGGTAAATTAACAGAATTTGAAAAATGACTGCAGCATTAGATGCTGATGACACAAGTAGTGTCTGGATCAGTTCCTATGGATTGGAGGGTAGCTAATGTAACCCCATTTTTAAAAAAAGGAGTGAGAGAGAAAACAGGGAATTATAGACCGGTAAGCCTGATATCAGTAATGGGGAAAATGTTGGAATCAATTATTAAAGATGTAATAGCGGTGCATTTGGAAAGCAGTGACAGGATCGGTCCAAGTCAGCATGGATTTATGAAAGGGAAATCATGCTTGATAAATCTTCTATAATTTTTTGAGGATGTAACTAGCAGAGTGAACAAGGGAGAACCATTGAATGTAGTGTATTTGGACTTTCAAAAGGCTTTTGACAAGGTCCCACACAAGAGATTAGTGTGCAAAATTAAAGCACATGGTATTGGGGGTAATGTATTGACGTGGATAGAGAACTGGTTGGCAGACAGAAAGCAGAGAGTCGGGATAAACGGGTCCTTTTCAGAATGGCAGGCAGTGACTAGTGAGGTACCGCAAGGTTCAGTACTGGGACTCCAGCGATTTCCAATATACATCAATGATTTAGATGAAGGAATTGAATGTAATATCTCCAAGTTTGCAGATGACACTAAGCTGGGTGGCAGTGTGAGCTGTGAGGAGGATGCTAAGAGGCTGCAGGGTGACTTGGACAGGTTAGGTGAGTGGGCAAATGCATGGCTGATGCAGTATAATATAGATAAATGTGAGGTTATCCACTTTGGTGGCAAAAACAGGAAGGCAGAATATTACCTGAATGATGACAGATTAGTAAAAGGGGAGGTGCAACGAGACTTGGGTGTCATGGTACATCAGTCATTGAAAGTTGGCATGCAGGTACAGCAGGCGGTAAAGAATGCAAATGGCATGTTGACCTTCATAGCGAGAGGATTTGAGTATAGGAGCAGGGAGGTCTTACTTCAGTTGTACAGGGCCTTGGTGGGGCCACGCCTTGAATATTATGTACAGTTTTGGTCTCCTAATCTGAGGACGGACGTTCTTGTTATTGAGGGAGTGCAGCGAAGGTTCACCAGACTGATTCCCGGGATGGCAGGACTGACATATGAAGAAAGACTAGATCGACTCGGCTTATATTCACTGGAATTTAGAAAAATGAGAGGGGATCTCATAGAAACATATAAAATTCCGACGGGATTGGACAGGTTAGATGCAGGAAGAATGTTCCCGATGTTGGGGAAGTCCAGATCCAGGGGTCACAGTCTAAGGATAAGGGGTAAACCATTTAGGTCCGAGATGAGGAGAAACTTCTCACTCAGAGAATTGTGAACCTGTGGAATTCTCTACCACAGAAAGTTGTTGAGGCCAGTTTGTTAGATGTATTCAAAAGGGAGTTAGATGTGGCCCTTACGGCTAAAGGGATCAAGAGGTATGGAGAGAAAGCAGGAATGGGGTACTGAAGTTGCAAAAATGGTCAGCCATGATCATATTGAATGGTGGTGCTGGCTCGAAGGGCCGAATGGCCTACTTCTGCACCTATTTTCTATGTTTCTATGAAAAATGGTCAGTAATATCAGCATTTGACTGTAAGCTGCGTGGTGTGACCCGGAGTAAAATCTGAGAGTCATCAAGGCTAGCGAAAATAGGAAGAGGAATGTAAATGTATGCACACATACAACAGTGGGATAAGCATTGGCATCTGATGAAAGAAAGGATTACTACATCTAGGACTTGTTGCAGAGAGACCTGGAAGTTGTCAACTTCCAGCGTATTTTAAACACTGATGAAATTCCAATGAGCTTTACTGTTCCCAAAAATTATGAGCAAACTAGTAAAGTGAACAGTCCATGTCAGTGTATAAAGATAGCCTTGAACCGACCAGTTTTGTTATGATACAGGTGTGTATAACTCATGAACTCTGCAGACGACAATTTTAATTTTTAAACTTTTTTTTAGCTGAAGACTTTACTACATGAAAAATTACTCTTCAGGGTCATTGTCATGAACAACATGAATTGTTGGATGACTGGAGATATGATGGTGAAGTGGGTTGAATGGGTCTGGTATCAAAGACAAGGAACAATATGGTCCTTTCTGTACTGGCTTGTTGGTGGTACTCTCACCTCTGCGCAGAAGGTTGTGGGTTGAAGCCCCATTCCTGAGACTGGAGCCCAAAATCTAGGCTATCGGGGAGTGCTGCACTGTCGGATCTGTCTTTCAAGCAAAATGTTAAATCAAGGCTCCGTCTGCCTGCTCAGGTGGGCGTAAAAGGTCCCATGGCACTATTTGAAAAAGAGCAGGTAAGATATCCCACAGTCCTGGACAGCATTTATCCCTCAACCATCATTATTAAAAATAGATTATCTGGTCATTTATTTCATGCACCTGAAAACCTACCTCTTTGACCAAGCTTTTGGTCACCTGTCCCAATGTTTACTTCTCTGGGTCAGTGTTAATTTATGTCTGATTATGTTCCTGTGAAAGCGCCTCAGGACATTTTACTACATCAAAGGCGCTATATAAATGCAAGTTGTTGTGAGGATACTACAACTCGACAATCTATATCTATGCACTTCTGGGAGTGGCTAGTGGGTTTTGGAGACCAATTGGAGTGTTCTCAGAACGACTCTGGCTGAGATGAGGCAACTCAACACAAAGTAGCGATTGAATAATTGTACAGTTTCGTAGTGCACCACAGAGTGCATTCACCCACTGAGCCATCTGAAAAGGAGGTACTCTTCAGTCTGTTCACTCTTACCATTTAATATTTTAGTATAATAGAGGAAACAATCTGAAATGTGACAAAAATTGTTAGCATATGTATTGCTGAAGTAATATTAGAATTGAACTCTTTTATCAAATTTAAATAATTCATTATCAGCGAACTGACTTCCTGTTTTCTTTCGCCAGGTGCATGCATCCACCAGGGGTCACTTTTTGCGGTAGGTCAAAATTTACCGTATGTTTTCCGAGAGTTGCATTTTTATTATATAGGTGTATGACCGTCATACTGATGATGTCTGGCTTTGTATGGCTGTTTGTTATACCCGCGCTTAAGATATTGCTGCAATCAGGACATGCTAGATTTAATCCACAAGGAAAGGGAAAAATAGGACCATTTATTATTCATAAAACAAATGTAATTAAAGTAAATAAATGACTAATAATACGATATGGTTTAGCAACGAGGAACTGTTGCATCTCACATGCAAAGTAAAAATTAATCACGTGCCACAAATCTGTTACACTTTCAATTGTACCTTGCTGTATTTTTGTAATGCATGGCACACTGCTGTTTCACTTTCTGTGAGATTAGAAATTGTGTTCAGCCTGCCACTGCTGTGAAGTGTGAAATGAACCACTGACTATTGCTGTAAAATTATTTTGAAATTAGGCTGTGTTGTGTTAATATTTGGAGAGGAGAGCAGGTTTTAATTTGATTTAAAATGAAGTTCTCCTCCACCCACCACTGTTTTCATACTCATTAGAGACCTTTTGACTTTAAATTATGCATCTGAAGATTTGTATAATGCTCTAAGGAGTTGGTTTGAAGTAAACACTGCGATAGCTGGTCTGAATAGTCTTTTATCGAATTCCATTACATGTGCTCTACCAATGCACATCTTAAACAAGTTAAATTATTTGTTCGATCTACTGAACCACAGGGCTTGAATTTAATTTCTTTGTCAAGTAACAACATTTTTGATCATGTCAAAGACAAATGTTCTTTTATGCAAGTGACATCAATCAGAATTCGAGCAAGATTAATGTTCAGGTGTACAATGTACAGCATTACTGCTAGAATACTGCTCCTCACCTTTTTGTTAGTGACTGTAACAAGACGGAAACCATTTTTGTAGAACATGAGCATGCTCAACTGTTCAGGATTTCATTGATTTGCAAGATTACATTATATAATGTAACAGTTTTAGCTTCAAGTAGAGCTATTATAAACAGAATTTCCTTCAGTGCAGCACTTTGATTTTGCAACATTTCAATTTACGACACAGCTCCTTTAGCTGAATTGTTTTGAACGCTTCCCCTCCCACCAAAAAAGTCTCTGGATATTAGACTTATGTGGAAAATAGGTTTATGACAAATATGAGGTACAGAATACAGTTGAAAGCCAGACAGAATACAGAGAGTGCAGGGTAAATTTAAAAAGGTTATAATAAGGGCATGAAGAGAGAGAGTGTAATGAACGTAATGACTCAAAAGACTTGTTACTGTAAACTGCTTCAGCTGTAAACCTGATCCAACTTTATTTGCGCCCAAAGTAACCCGCATGACATGGTACCCGCGCTTATATACCAGTGACCGCGCACGCGCGCGTACAGCCTGATGACCTCCGACAGTGGTGCCCCCTGGTGCCTGGTGACCCCCAAGCATAAATACATAACAACATCCCCTTTCAAGATCTTAATATCAGTCTTTTTACAAATTAAGACGGTCTGTGTCTTTCCGCTCACGAGTTGATCGTCTCAGTTCAACTTCAGTTTTAGGCAAGAGTTCTGAATCAGTTGTGACTGAAGGCTGAGTAACCGATCTGATGGGAGTGGTAATGACCACATCAGGGACTGGAGGTCCAGGTTCAAAAATGACAGCAAAGTCTTCTGATGAATGAACATCGGTTGGTTGGTTACTAACTGCATCTTCCTCAAGCGGTTTCAGTTCATCCGTGTGCCGCAGTTTTATCTGATCAACATATTTCCTGCATATTTGCTCATTCTTGAGCACGACAATAAACAGTCTGTTACCCTCCTTGGCTGTAACAGTACCGGCGATCCACTTTGGACCTTGACCATAGTTCAGTACATAAACCGGATCGTTGACAGAGATGTCACGTGACACAGCAGCACGATCTTGATACCCTTGCTGACTTTGATGTCTGTTTTCAACACAATCATTCAAATCGGGATGAACAAGAGAGAGCTTGGTCTTGAGATTTCTCTTCATCAGTAGTTCAGCAGGGGAGACCCCAGTAAGCGTATGAGGTCTGGTTCTGTAACTGAGCAGTATACAGGACAAGCGAGTCTACAGTGATCCCTGAGTTACACATTTCATACTCTGCTTGATCGTTTGAACAGCACGCTCTGCTTGACCATTAGAAGCAGATTTGAATGGGGCTGACCTCACATGTTTAATACCATTGAGTTTCATGAGCTCTTGAAACTCCAGACTTGTGAAGCAAGATCCGTTGTCGCTCACAACAATGTCAGACAAACCATGAGTAGCAAACATGACAGGAAGACTCACAATAGTAGCTGTAGATGTACTGGATGACATAATAATATACTGTATCCACTTTGAATATGCATCCACTACAACAAAAAACATCTTTCCCAGGAAAGGGCCCACAAAATCGATGTGGATCCTCGACCATGGTTTAGATGGCCACGACCAAAGACTCAGCGGAGATTCTGCTGGTACTTTACTTAGCTGCATGCAAGTATTGCACTGATGCACACATGATTCCAGATCAGAGTCAATTCCAGGCCACCATACATGACACTTAGCAATGGCTTTCATCATGACAATACCAGGATGAGTGCTATGTAGTTCACGTACAAATTTTTCTCTATCTTTCTTAGGCATAACAACACGATTACCTCACAATCTGACTGAATGGACAGTTTATCTTTGCGACGGTTGTAAGGTTTGGTCTCATCACACATTTCCATAGATTTTGCAGACCAATCACCATTGAGGACACAGCGTTTCACAACCGATAAAATAAGGTCATAGCTGGTCGAGATCGTAACTTGTTAAGCAGTGGCAGGAGTTCCTTCATTCTCAAAAGCAGCCATTACTAACAGTAGATCTGCAAGTTGAGGCGTCTCCATATCAGGTGTGGGCAAAGGCAGATGACTCAGTACATCGGCACAATTCTCAGTGCCAGGTCTATGACAAGTAACATAATCATAGGCAGACAATGTCAACGCCCATCTCTGGATATGGGACAATACATTGGTATTAATACCTTTGTTTTCCGAAAGCAATGAAACGAGTGGCTTGGGATCCGTTTCTCGTTCAAAACGAAGACCAAACAGGTACTGAGGCATCTTTTTGACCCCATACACACAGGCCAAAGCTTCTTTTTCTACAATGCTGTAAGCTCTTTCCGCCTTTGACAAACTTCTCGAAGCATACGCAACAGGTTGTAGCTTACCTGACTCATTTGCTTGTTGGAGTACACAACCAACCCCATATGATGAAGCATCGCAGGCCAATACAAAACGCTTACATGAATCATAATGAACAAGCAACTTGTTTGAACAGAGCAGATTCTTAGCTTTCTCAAAGGCTCTATCATGTGACACACCGCAGATCCAGTTGTCGCCTTTTCTGAGCAGCACGTGCAGTGGCTCTAACAAAGTGTTCAATCTGGGTAAGAAATTACCAAAGTAGTTGAGTAGCCCAAGGTGCATTTTTGATGGCATTGTTTTTCGAATCAGTGGGCCTGATGCCATCAGCAGCAATCTTCCTCCCCAGGAATTCAACTTCAGGTGCCATGAAGACACACTTCGAACGTTTCAGCCTGAGTCCCACTTTGTCCAGACAATGTAGGACTTCTTCAAGATTGTTCAGATGTTCATTAGTGTCGCGACCTGTGATCAGAATGTCATCTTGAAACACGACAGTTCTAGGAACGGACTTCAGTAGACTCTCCATATTCCTCTGAAATATGGCTGCAGCCGAACGAATTCCAAAAGGACACCTGTTGTAGACAAACAATCCTTTATGGGTGTTGATGCAGGTGAGTTTCTTCGAAGTGTTGACAAACTCCTGTGTCATATAGGCCGATGTCAGATCCAGTTTAGTGAACTACTTTCCACCAGCTAGCATGGCGAACAGGTCATCAGCTTTTGGTAATGGGTACTGATCCTCTTTCGAAAATCGGTTAATCGTAACTTTGTAGTCTCCACAAATCCTGACAGTGCATCACTCTTCAGCACATGAACAATAGAACTGACCCACTCGTTAAACTCGACCGGTGATATGACCCTTTCACGTTGGAGTCTGTTAAGCTCAATTTAAACCACCTCCCTCATCATGCAGGGAACAGACCGAGCCTTATGATAGACAGGCCTTGCATCAGAATCCAGATGAATCTGCACCTTGGCTCCAGTAAAATTACCAATGCCGAGTTCAAACAAAGAAAGAAACTTATTCAACACTTGAGCACACAAAGTATCATCCACCGATGACAATGCTTTGATATCATTCCAATTCCACTTGATTTTCTCGAGCCGATTCTTGCTGAATAGCGTTGGACCATTACCTGGGATGATCCATAATGGTAGATCATGAACCACACCATCATATGACAACTTGACTACTGCACTGCCAACCACCGGTATGAATTCCTTAGTGTAAGTACGCAACTTGGCCTTCACTGGACTCCGCTTAGGCTTCACAGCCTCAGTGTCCCACAGCTTGTCGAATGTCCTTTGGCTCATTATTGACTGACTCGCACCCGTGTCCAACTCCATTGATGTCGGCACGCCATTCAGCTTCACATTAATGATTATCGGCTGGGTCCTTTCCAAGAACGAATACAGACCATACACTTTCTCCTTTGGTTGTGTATCCGGGCCAGCACTGGTCATCATCAGCAATGTGATGAGCGGCAGCACGCTTGCTCAGTTGTGGGCACATTCTCTGCAGATGCCCCACTTTTGAACAGCCATTACAGGAGTACCGTTTAAACTGACACTGATGAGACTGACACTGATGTCCCCACAACGGCAACAGGGTGAAATCGGATTCGTACCAGTTGGCGGACTTTGAGCAGCTACAGGTTTCACATAAGCAGTCGAGTTGGCCCTGCCATAAGCAGCTCTGCCAAACGACGACACAATCTTGTTTACAGTACCTGCCGTGGAGCTCCGACTCTTCGATGATATCTGCCTCAAATTATCATCAGCTATCATGCATGCCTGGGCAGTCGCGATGGCCTTGCTCAAATCCAGCTTCTCTTCAGCCAATAACTTCCGAAAAATCGTATCATGGTTGATGCCTATCACAAAGAAATCTTGCAGCATGTCTTCCAACACGTTTCCAAACTTACACGAGTCAGCAAGATGTTGCAGGTCGGCGACGAATCCCGACATATCCTGGCCCTTAGCACGAACATATGTGTAGAAGCGATAGCGTGAGATGATGATCCCCTCTCCAGGCTTAAGATGGTCACGCACCTAAGCACGCAAATCCCCATATTCTTTGTCTGTTGGACGTAAAGGTGAGAGAAGATTCTTCATGAGGCCATAAATTTTTGGACCACAAACAGTGAGGAAAACCGCCCTGCGCCGAACTGCGTCAGCCTCTCCCTCCATTTTGTTGGCCACAAAATACTGATCCAGGCGGTCGAAAAAATCCACCCAATCCTCGGTATCCGCGAATCTCTCCAGAATTCCAATAGTGCCCATTGTACATGCAAAGCTTCTTAAGTTACCTCATCACCAAATGTAATGAATGTAATGACTCACAAGACTTGTTACTGCCTCAGGTGTAAACCTGATCCAACTTTATTCACGCCCAAAGTAACCTGCGTGACATGGTACCCGTGCTTATATACCAGTGACTGCGCACGCGTGCGTACAGCCCAATGACCTCCGGCAGTGGCGCCCCCTGGTGTCTGGTGACCCCAAGCATAAATACATAACAGAGAGTATGAGAAAACATGAGAAGGTAATGTAAAAGGGAATTCAAAAACCTTTTATAAACATAGAAACAGTAAAAGGATAGGTACAAAAAATGATGGGCCGATTAGGGATAAAAAAGGAAATCTTTTTGTGGAGTCAGAATGCATGACAAATAAGGTCATGAAAAGCAAAGCATGCAGTAGGGTTTATCTGTAGAGGGATAGAAATGAAAAGTAGAGAAGTTATGCTAAACTTGTATTGAACTTTGGTTAGACCACACTTGGGCCAGAATTTTCCTTACCTTGGTGGGTCCAGTATGGCCGGTGACCGTGGCGGGTCGCGACCCAGCTGCTTGCTCCATCTCGCTGTAGAAAATTAACTTACCTCAATGGGGCCTGTTCAATTCGCCCAGCGCGTTACCCAGCCAAATTAGATAGAGCGGGTCTGGTGATGTCATTCATTATGTGCATTAAGCCGGGATCCTTAAAGAGACAATGGCCACATTAAATTTTAAGTTTAATCTAACATAGTGGGTATTGAATCTTTACTGTACAATAATATAATCAAAGTTATATATGAGTGACACAGAAATATTTAAATAATATTATCATTAAGTAATATGACGCCATCTACAAATACGATCAAGATTATAATTTTAAAAGTACATTAATTGGGAAGTTATTGGTGCTTTAGTCACAAATCTATAGACTTTTGTAATAGGAACTAATACAAAGAAAAAATGTGTATATAGGTAACACATAAAATTGAGCAGATTTTAAATGTAATTGTGAAGGGGTGGATTCACAATCTTATGCAAGTTCAGCAGAAGAGTTGCAGAATCCCTGACAAACAGTGTAAGTCGTGTGTACAATGTGTTTCTGAGATTTCTACATATTTGCCGTTGAAGTTAACAATGGACAAGTGAGAGAACCTCTGCAGAAATTCACCCTAAAGTCTCAGATTGAAAAATTAACGTAATCATATTCAGGGACTGAAAGCAAATTGAACCAGTGGAACGAGTGATGAGAATGAAATTGTAATGATTGATGACTTGATTTAATGTGTAACTGGACAATCACAGTATACTGTGAGAAAAACCTATCCAGAAACAACATAAAAATTCATTTAAATGTTATATGTCATTTTTTATGGTGCAGATCAATTCACTGCAATTACTGTTGAGTTGGAAGGCAACAGCTGAGAATGGCCAGTGAAAAATGTATTACCGTTACCATCCAAGATAGCACTTGCATCCCTTCAGGAATTTCTGAATTAATATTTACCAGCAGCGAGTAGCTTTACAAGTAGAACAGAATCTCTATCAATCTGTTAGCTGATGTAATCAGCTTGTTATTATTTTGGTTTATTTTCCATGCTGTCCTCTCATCAGTTGGAGCAATGGCCGTGGAACTCCCGCCTCAGGTTGACAGACTTGGTTCCTGAGCTGCGTGAATCTCATGGCCATGCAGGGAAATTTAAAAGGAGGAAAATGACTCTTGAGTGCCTGTAAAGTACCTCACAATGATTTAAATTGGGTTCCCCGCCGCTGCAGGTCGGGTCGGCTCCACGATGACAGATGCATCTGTGGGAAAGGCGCGTTGGAGCGAGATGACAGCGGGGTCCCGACTCACGCCCACTACCATCACGGAAAATTTAGCCCTTGGAGTACTGTGTACAGTTCTGGTCGCTATATTACAAAGAAGATATAGAGGCACTGGAGAAGGTGCAAAAAAGATTTACAAGGATGATACCAGAACTGTGAGGTTATACCTATCAGGGAAGGATAATCAAGCTCGGTCTCTTTTTTTTTTGAAAAGAGAAGGCTGAGGAGTGACCGAAGAGAGGTCTTTAAAATTATGAAAGGTTTTGATAGAGTAGACAGAGAGTGTTTTCACTTGTGGGGAAGAACAAAACTAGAGTCCATCACTATAAGATAGCCGCCAAGAAATCAAATAGGGAATTCAGAAGAAACTTCTTTACCCAGAGTGGTGAGAATGTGGAACTCACTACCACAGGGAGTGGTTAAGGTGAATAGTGTAGAGGGCCCAGGTGGAGAGAAATCTAGAATGCTAAAGAGAAAAGAAAAGGAAGTAATGCAGGAAAGTGATTGTGGTAAGGATAACCAGATTATGTCAGGAAGGGACAGAACATACAAACAAAAGAGTACACTAACAAATAGGGTCCAGGTAAGAAAAAATAGCGAAATAGGGCTATAGTACAAAATAATGTTACGATGTCTAATAATGTTAAAAAGACAAATCTAAAAGCATTGTATCTGAATGCATGAAGCATCTGTAATAAGGTCGATGAATTAACAGCGCAAATAGATGTAAATGGATACGATATAGTTGCATTTACAGAGACATGGTTGCAAGGTGATCAGGGTTGGGAACTGAATATCCAAGGATATTTGATATTTCAGAAGAACGGGCAAAAAGGAAGAGGGGCTGATGTGGCGTTGTTAGTAAAGGATGAAATCAGAGCATCAGTGAGAAAGGGTATTGGTTCAGAAAATCAAGATGTATAATCAAGATGTGGAGCTAAGGGGCAGAAAACATTGGTGGGAGTTGTCTATAGGCCTGCAAACAGTAGTGGTAGTGTAGGGAATGGCATCAAACAGGAAATTAGAGATGCATGTAACAAGGGTACTACAGTAATCTTAGGTGATTTTAATCTACATATAGACTGTCCAAACCAAATTAGTAATAATACTGTGGCAGATGAATTCCTGGAGCGTGTATGAGATGGTTTTTCAGACCAGTATGTTGAGGAGCTTACTAGGGAACAGGCTATCCTCGATGGGGTATTGGGTAATGAGAAAAATAGAAAATAGGTGCAGGAGTAGGCCATTCGGCCCTTCGAACCTGCACCTCCATTGAATAAGATCATGGCTGATCATTCATCTCAGTACCCCTTTCCTGCTTTCTCTCCATACCCCGTGATCGCTTTAGCCGTAAGGGCCATATCTAACTCCCTCTTGAATATATCCAGTGAACTGGCATCAACAATTCTCTGCGCTAGAGAATTCCATAGGTTAACAACTCTCTGAGTGAAGAAGTTTCTCCTCATCTCGGTCCTAAATGGCTTACCCCTTATCCTTAGACTGTGTCCCCTGGTTCTGGACTTCCCCAACGTCGGGAACATTCTTCTTGCATCTAACCTGTCCAGTCCCGTCAGAATTTTATATGTTTCTATGAGATCCCCTTTCATCCTTCTAAACTCCAGTGAATACAGGCCCAGTCGATCCAGTCTATCCCCATATGTCAGTCCTGCTTTCTCGGGAATCAGTCTGGTGAACCTTCGCTTTACTCCCTCAATAGCAAGAACGTCCTTCCTCAGATTAGGAGACCAAAACTGAACACAATATTCCAGGTGAGACCTCACCAAGGCTCTGTACAACTGCAGTAAGACCTCCCTGCTCCTATACTCAAATCCTCTAGCAATGAAGGCCAACATGCCATTTGCCTTCTTCACCTGTAACTCAATGTCAACTTTCAATGACTGATGTACCATGACACCCAGGTCTCATTGCACCTCCCCGTTTCCTAATCTGCCGCCATTCAGATAATATTCTGCCTTCGTGTTTTTGCCACCAAAGTGGATACCCTGACATTTATCCACATTATACTGCATCTGCCATGCATTTGTCCACTCACCTAACCTGTCCAAGTCACTCTGCAGCCTCTTGGCATCCTTCTCACAGCTTACAGCATCACCCAGCTTAGTGTCATCTGCAAACTTGGAGATATTACATTCAATTCCTTCATCTAAATCATTGATGTATATTGTAAATTGCTGGGGTCCCAGCACTGAGCCCTATGGCACCCCAATGGCACTGCCTGCCATTCTGAAAAGGACCCATTTATCCCGATTCTCTGCTTCCTGTCTGCCAACCAGTTCTCTATCCACGTCAATACATTAGCTCCAATACCATGTGCTTTAATTTTGCACACCAATCTCTTATGTGGGACCTTGTCAAAAGCTTTTTGAAAGTCGAAATACACCACATCCACTGGTTCTCCCTTGTCCACTCTACTAGTTACATCCTCAAAAAATTCTCGAAAATTTTGTCAAGCATGATTTCCCTTTCATAAATCCATGCTGACTTGGACCGATCCTGTCACTGCTTTCCAAATGCGCTGCTATTTCATCTTTAATAATTGATTCCAACATTTTCCCCACTGCTGATGTCAGGCTAACCGGTCTATAATTCCCTGTTTTCTCTCTCCCTCCTTTCTTAAAAAGTGGTGTTACACTAGCTAACATCCAGTCCATAGGAACTGATCCAGAGTTGATAGACTGCTGGAAAATGATCACCAATGCATCCACTATTTCTAGGGCCACTTCCTTAAGTACTCTGGGATGCAGACTATCAGGCCCTGGGGATTTATCGGCCTTAAATCCCATCAATTTCCCGAACATAATTTCCTGACTAATAAGGATTTCCTTCAGTTTCTCCTTCTCATTAGACCCTCGGTCCCCTAGTATTTCTGGAAGGTTATCTGTGTCTTCCTTCGTGAAGTCAGAACCAAAGCATTTGTTCAATTGGTCTGCCATTTCTTTGTTCCCCATTATAAATTCACCTGATTCTGACTGCAAGGGACCTTTGTTTGTCTTCAGTAATCTTTTTTTTCTTCACATAACTATAGAAGCTTTTGCAGTCAGTTTTTATGTTCTCAGCAAGCTTCCTCTCATACTCTATTTTCCCCCTCCTAATTAAACCCTTTGTCGTCCTTTGCTGAATTCTTAATGTCTCCCAGTCCTCAGGTTTGCTGCTTTTTCTGGCCATTTTATATGTCTCTTCCTTGGATTTAACACTATCCTTAATTTCCATTGTTAGCCACGGTTGAGTCACCTTCCCCGTTTTATTTTTACTCAAGACCGGTATGTACAATTGTTGAAGTTCATCCATGTGATCATTAAATGTTTACCATTGCCAATCCACCGTCAACCCTTTATTCGCCAATCTTTTCCAGCCAACTCCCGTCTCATACTATCGAAGTTACCTTTCCTTAAGTTCAGGACCCTAGTCTCTGAATTAACTGTGTCACTTTCCATCTTAATAAAGAATTCTACCATATTATGGTCACTCTTCCCCAAGGGGCCTCGCACAACAAGATTGCTAATTAGTCCTTTCTCATTACACATCACCCAGTCTCGTATGGCCAGCCCTCTAGTTGGTTCCTCGACATATTGGTCTAGAAAACCATCCCTAATACACTCTAGGAAATCCTCCTCCACCGTATTGCAACCAGCCCAATCTAAATGTAGATTAAAGTCGCCCATGATAACTGCTGTACCTTTATTGCGTGCATACCTAATTTCTTGTTTGATTAATTAACAATTGTTGTGCGGGGTCCTTTCGGGAAGAGTGACCATAACATGACTGAACTCTTTATTAAGATGGAAAGTGAAGTAGTCCAATCCGAAACTGGGGTCCTAAATCTAAACAAAGGAAACTATGAAGGCATGAGGAATGAATTAGCTATGATAGATTGGGAAGATCCATTAAAGGCATGACGGTGGATAGGTGATGGCAAACATTTAAGGAACGAATGCATGAATTGCATGGGTCGACTAGGCCTGTATTCACTAGAGTTTAGAAGAATGAGAGGGGATCTCATTGAAACGTATAGAATTCTGACAGGGTTGGATAGACTGGATGCGGAGTGGATGTTTCCCCTGACTGGGAAGTCTAGAACAAGGGGGCGCAGTCTCAGGATATGGAGTAGGAAATTTAGGACCGAGATGAGGAGAAATCTTTTCACTCAGTGGGTGGTGAATTCTCTACCACAACAGGCTGTGGAGGTCAAGTCACTGAATATATTTAAGAGGGAGATAGATCGATTGCTAGACACAAAAGACATCAAAGGGTATGGGAAAAAAGTGGGAATATGGTGTTGAGATAGAGGATCAGCTATGATCATGTTGAATGGCGGTGCAGACTTGAAGGGCCGAATGGCCTACTACTGCTTCCATTTTCTATGTTTCTTGTTTTCTATGAATTTATGGGGAAACTAGACAAGCATCTGAGGGACAAGGGAATAGAGGGTTATGCTGATAGACTTAGTTGAGGAAGGATAGAAGGAGGCTCAAGTGCAACATAAACGCTGGAATGGAACGGTTGGACTGAATGACTTGTTTCTGTGCTGTATATTCTATGACTGAGGTACTGAATGAGTACTTTGCATCTTTGTTCAGAAAAGAAGAGGACAAAGTTAATGTCGCAGTAGAGATGGGGGGAGTAGAGATATTGGATAAGCTGAAAATAGATGGAAAGGAGTTGCTAAATAGGTTGGCATCACTCAAAGTTACCAAGTCACCCGATCCAGATGGGATGCATCTGAGTTTGCTGAGGGAAGCTAGGGTGGAGATAGTAGAAGCTCTGACCACAATCTTTCAATCTTCCTTGGATATAGGAGTAGTGCCAGAGGACTGAAGGATTGCAAATGTTACACCTCTATTCAAAAAGGGGGAGGGGGATAAATCTGGTAAATACAAGCTAATCAGTCTAACATCAGTGGTGGGAAAACGACCAGAGACCATTGTCAAGGCCAAAATTAATTCTCACTTGGAGAAGCATGGGTTAATAAGGGACTGCTTGCATGGGTTTGTTTAAAGCAAATCATGTCTGACTATCCTGAGTGAGTTTTTTGATGAAGTAACAGAGGGGATTGATGAAGGTAGTATACTAGATGTTGTATATATGAACTTTCAAACGGCTATTTGATAATGTACCACATAACAAACTTATTCAGTTAAAAGAAACACATGGTATTAAAGGGACGGTGGTAACTTGGGTAGCTAATTAGCTAAGGGGTTGTAAACTGATGTTTTTTCTGACTGGAGGGAAGTATGCAGTGGGGTCCCCCTGTGGTCAGTATTTGGACCATTGATTTTCTTTTTGTATATAAATGACCTGGACATGGGTATAGGGAGTACAATTTCGAAGTTTGCAGGTAATACAAAACTTGACATCATAGTAAATAGTGAGCAAGATAGTAGGAGGACATAGATAGACTGGTGAAATGGACAGACACAAGACAGATGCAATTTAATGCGGATAAGTATGAAGTGATACACTTTTGGGGAAACAACAAGTTACAGGCAGTATAATCTAAATGGCACTTCAGGTTGAGCACCCAAAATCCGCAGTTCCGAAATTCGGAATGTTCCAGAATCCGGACACCAGGCCAATCTGTGCCGGGGCTGTCTGGAATCCGGAAAATGCTCCGAAATCCAGTCACCCTGCCAAACTGATTACCGCCGTGAGCCAAGCCCAGGGAAATTCCAAGAAACAAAAACACCAACCCACCTCTTCTTGCAGGTCTTCACACCCACAGGCACCGCTGCTCCTGGGTCCACAACGCAGGTCCCCCTGAGCATCTTCCCTCAGCCAGAACATGGGCGCGCTGGTGGTCCTCCTAAAACTGCCGGGGTCACTCTGCAAACGGCACTTCCCAAATGGCACAACAAAACAGCCATCCAAAAACCGGACACGCACAGCGCAGTTCTCTGGTATTGACTCTACGAACCAGCCAGCTCCTGCCCCCAAATCAAACTGCGTAAATCTACTGTGGATGGGTATTGCCGAAAAGTAATAGACTGTTCAATCAGTTTCAGATGAGCAAAACAATACAGTAGATCAGACTAGCTTCACACAGATACAGGAGACTCTGGATTAATAAAAACACAAGAGAGTGAGAGCAGCAAAGGACTACAGAAAGACGTCCCGAAATCCGGGAAAACCCAAACTTCGGCCTGGGCATTTCCGGATTTGGGATGTCGGAAAGACGTTCCGAAATCCGGAAATACCTGAAATTCAGAATGGCCTCGGTCCTAAGGTTTACGGATTTCGGACGCTTTACCTATATTTTAATGTGGATGCAAGAACAGAGAGACCTGAGATGCATATTCACAAATCCTTGAAGGTGGGAGGGCAAGTTAATAAGCCAGTTAAGAATGCGTATGGGATACCTGGCATTGTAAATAGGAGCATTGAATACAAAAACAAGGCAACATGCTAAACCGTTACAAATCTTTGGTTAGGCCTCAGCTGGACTATTGTGTACAATTCTGGGCACCACACAAGGCTCTCAAGGCCTTGGAGAGGGTATAGAGGAGGTTTACCAGGATGATACCAGGGATGAGGGAGTTCAGTTATGTGGAGAGTTTGGAGAAGCTGGAATTGTTCTCCTCCGAATAGAGAAAGTTAAGGGGAGACCTAATAGAGGTATTCAGAATTATGAGGAGGTTTTGATAGAACAATTAAGGAGAAATGTTTTCACACAGTTGTTAAGAAATGGTACGCAATATCTGAAAGGCTGTTGGAATCAGATTTCGTAGGAACTTTCAGAAGGCAATTGGGCATGTAATTGAAGAGAAGTAATTTGCAGGGTTATAGGGAAAAAGCTGGGGTGTGGGATTTAATTGGAGATCTCTTTCAAAAAGTCGGCACAGAACGAATGGCCCCCTTCTGTGCTGTATGATTCTATGTGATTTTCCATCTGTTGTAAGGCTGTCTTGCTCTTTTCACTTTGTTGCTTTAAACGTCAAATTACACACACACTCAGTTGTAGTAAATGCAGGATCAGGTCTTTTATTCAGACATTCATACTATCAAACCAAGTATGAAAGTTACTGAGACACGTTACAAAGGCAGCTCTTCCAATTTCCGTGGCTGCTTGTGACACACACACCTTCCGCGATTCCAGTGTCCAGTGTCTAAACTCTCATCTTTATACCAAAAAAGCCTTTGAACTCTTATTTCTTTGCAAAATACATTTAGACAATTAACATGCAGACAATGTAGAATCAAAAATGGCATTGTCCTGAAATCACGGCTAACTGCTTTCTGAATTACTATACACAAACCAGATCGTTTAACATACAGACAATGTCATCAAATTATTATTTGCATAGTAACAAGGTACACTTAAATACAGACAATGTCATGAATTACTATACATAACTCAAATTATTATTCGCATAGTAACAAGTTGCATTCAAATACTCAACATTTCAATGGCTAAAAGGCATCATATCATCTCGCAGCCTGTTTTAATCCAATCGTGAATCTTCCAACTTTTAACCCTTTCGATCTCCAGACCGCGGCCGAAACAAAACATTTCAGAAATGCAGGCTTGCGCTCCACACCATCCATGAACAGAAATACTGATGAACAAAATGGAAAACTACTGGAACACGGGTAGTCTTTTTGCATTAGAGGAGCAATCCTACCATAGGTGAATTCTTTGTAGTAAAATTGCTAATATGTCGAAATTACTACTTGTGTTTAAAAAACTGTACTTTAAATATTTTTTATAAACTAGAAAAGCAGCAGCAATTGTCCCAAAGGTGATCATAAATGACTTAGATAGGAAGTTATAAGTGCAAATTCTTACCTGCCTGTTACCTAAAAAATGCATCTATGAGCCACTATGTTTGATGCTGTAACTGGCCCAAGGCATCTATTGATTCTGTTCTGACTGGCTATTAACAATATGCTATATTAAATATTCTATTTCATAAACAATGGGCAGGTGCCAGGCAAGCTATGTCAAAGGTCACAAGCATAAGGATTATCGCCTAGAAATTATGCCCCGGTATTAAATTATGAATGTTATATGAGTTTACATGAAATTATGTTCTTAGCAGATGTATTAACAAATTAATGCCTCTTTTAAAATATTGGACAAAATAATTTCATATGAACATGTTAAATGTATACTACAGTATAATCACTTGTTTAAGGTGAATGAACCTATTGGATTATAAATCAGAAAAAAACCCAGTCCATTCCATTTCTAGTATTTATTAAACCGTTCATAAATTTAAATTTATTTTATGACTTCTGCCTTTTATCTTTTTAATCAATGCAAATCATGATGCAAATGTTTTTGAAATTATCTTTGAAATAATTATGCGGATGATAGTATAGAAAATGTGAGCAAATGTGGATTAAATGGATTAAGTAGTACGAACCCTTTCATTGAGGATAACAACAGCAACCTTTAGTAGAAAGTCTTATTTTTGGCACTATGTTAAACACAATTTCAGTTGTTAGAAATCATTTTTGCGTTAAACAGATACAAGGGCTGAATCTACTGAGTGTTCTTAAAAACCCCTGACAACATACTGTATCACCACAACATTATCATGACCTAATAGTGCAGCTTGATGTTGGTTCAAGTACAAGTATTGAATTTCTAAGCCATAGCAACCCTAAAGGATATCACTAAAGTCCTTTTCCCGATCTAGTTCCGATTTTCAAAGTACAGTATTGTATTTGTAGGCTTTTCCTCTTTATTATGTGATCTACCACCTGTACAAGGCCTGCCCCAAGCTATGCG
The DNA here is from genome assembly GCF_044704955.1 of Pristiophorus japonicus. NCBI lineage: Eukaryota > Metazoa > Chordata > Chondrichthyes > Pristiophoridae > Pristiophorus > Pristiophorus japonicus. The sequence continues at coordinate 240,256,544 of NC_091978.1, read as the reverse complement.
CAGGCAGCAAAGAACATGGTTACATGTGAGGAGAAAGCTGAGGAACGCAACGCCCCAGAGGAGACCTACACCTCCCTCCCCTCCAAGACACCGCGCGAACAAACCACTGCCCTCGTCGACACTGACCGAGAGGAGGAAGGAAAGTCTGCCACGGCAAGCCGCCAGACACTAACACCCAGCAGTAAAACTCCCCCGCCGAGACACTGAGTCCATGGAAGAGGAGGGAGCAGAAGCAGAAGGAAAACAGGAATGGCAGCTCATCAAGAAGAAGAAGAAGAAGACCCGCAAGTCAAAGGAAAAGAGGCTTCCTGCAGAAACGAGAGGCAAAAGTCGGCTACCATCCACGATGGACAGCAGTGGCTGCAGCTCATCCGATGATGAAGGGCGAGGCAAAAGCCTCCACTACCACCAGCAGAAGAAGAGGCAAAACGCCAATGCGACCAGCGCAGTTCCAGCTCCGGGACCCCGGGAGCAGTGATGTCACCGATGCACCCCTGCTCCGGTTTTCCGGGAGCAATGAAACAACGGATGAAACCCAGCTCCGAATTTCCGGGAGAAAAGAAGCAACCGATGCACCCCTGCTCCGGATGTCCGGGAACGACGAAGCCATCAATGTACCCCCGCTCTGGATCTCTGGGAGCGACGAAGCGCCAGATGCACCCCAGCTCCAGAACGCTGTGAGCGACGACACCACAGGGGATGCACACAAGGAACAACCAACACCAGGCGAGAGCAGCCCAGTTGACATGGAGGACCCCCCGTCCACACTGCTGGTGTCCCCTGGTCGAACCAACCCCAAGGCAGAGGACAACCCAAATCTCAGCCAAGGTGCAGTAGAAAAGTTTAAAGTTAACCTATGTATACAGGAACAGGCCACAGGGCCAAAGGACTGCGTGTTCGAAATGTAATTTTTGGATTGTAATCACCAATTTAAAAATAGGTTTAAAGATTGCATCCATTAACGTGCGTAGCATTAAGTCAACTACGCGATGTGTTTCCGCCTTGGAGTACCTCGCCAAGGTCAAGGCAGACCTGCTATTCTTGCAGGAGTGTGGCCTGCCGCACTTCAGCAGTTACCGGCAGTGGTCGCAATGGCGGACCATCCGTCTGGTCAGGAGGCAACGATTGCCGTTCCTCCGGCCTGGGCATTCTGCTGCGCGGAGGCCACTTCACCCTCACCGAAGTTAAGGAGGTGGTGGGCGGCCGCCTCCTCATAGCAGATGTATTGTATAAAAATGTTCTTCTAAGGCTAATTAACTTGTATGCCTCGCCTCTCAGAAGCAAGCGGCTGGCCCTCCTCCAGCAGCTCCCACTGCTGTTGGCGACATCCAGACTGGTCATTCTGGGCGGTGATTTCAACTGCATCATCGATGCAGCTGAACAATCCAGCAGAGCCGACAGCAAACTGGACACCACATCCAAACTCCTGATGGACGTGGTAAAAGATGCCAAGCTGTGTGACATCTTCAGCAACCCTGCAGATGGAGCACCGCGCAGATACACCTGGTCAAGACCAGACGGGTCCGTCCGTTCCAGAATAGACTTCCTGTTTGTGTCCCACATGCTCAAGGTCAGATCCACCGACGTCATGCCGGCGTTCTTCTCTGACCACTGCCTCCTACTGGCCGACTGCCTCCCACCGGAAGACCAGAAAGTTGGCAGGGGGATATGGAAGCTCAAGGTGAATCTGTTGACCCCGGAAAACGTTGAGGAACTCGAGAGGGATTACAATGGTTGGAGAACCGTAAAACCCCTCTGTGATTCCCCGATGCACTGGTGGGAAACAATCAAGACAAACATCAAGAGATTCTTCATCCTCAAAGGTGTTCAGAAAGCGAGAGGGAGACGGAGGGAATTGTCCCAACTCCAGAACCTGCTCCTGCTGCAGTCGATGGGGGTCGATGTCGCGGAGGAACTCCAAGAGGTGAAGGGCCAGCAAGCCTCGCTCTTTGCCTCAGAGTCCTCCAAAATCATTTTCCACTCCAGAGTCCGCTCCGCCGAGCAGGATGAGACGTGTTCGCGTTTCTTCTTCCAAAAGGTACACAGGGGGAGCTCTGTGATCAGCAACCTAAAGGAAGAAGATGGTTCTGTGACGTCTTCACAGCCCGACATGCTGAGGAAATGCAAATCCTTCTATGCCGGGCTGTACGTCGTCAAGCCCACAGGTCTCCCTGTCTTTCCTGTCGTCTATCTTAGAGGTCTTAGACGACAGCGAGCGGGAGAGTCTAGACCACCTGCTAACTCTGGATGAGGTGACAAAGGCCGTCCGGTCCCTCGCGACGAGTAAAACTCCCTGAAGCGACAGCTTACCAGTCGAGTTGTATTCGGCTCTGTGGGACTGGATGGGCCCAGACCTGCTGGAAGTGTAGGGGGGTATGCTTCTGGCCGGCAGTATGTCAGAATCAATGAGCAAAGGCATCATCACCCTTGTCTACAAGCAGAAGGGGGAGAGGGAGGAAATCAAAAACTGGCGGCCCATTTCGCTGTTCAATGTGGACTACAAGATCCTGTCGAAGGTCATCACAAACAGGGTCAAGTCTGCTCTGGGGCTGGTGATCCACCCGGACCAGACCTGTGCTGTCCCCGGCAGGAAGATCTCTGAGAGCCTCGCGCTACTCAGGGATACGATTGCCTACGTGCGGGACAGGAGGGTGGACACCTGTTTAATCAGCTTGGACCAGGAGAAGGCCTTTGACAGGATATCGCACACGTACCTGATGGACGTGCTCTCCAAGATGGGGTTTAGGGACGGTATCCGCAATTGAATCCAACTGCTCAACACAGACATCAGTAGCACAGTTCTAATCAACGGGTGGGAAACAAAGCTTTCCGATCAGGGCTGGAGTCAGGCAAGGCTGTCCCCTCTCCTCTGTCTTGTTTGTGTGCTGTATCGAGCCCTTTGTAGAGTCCATCAGGAAGGATGCGGGCATTAGGTGGGGTGACAATCCCAGGCAGCAGCGGCGCTCAGGTCAAGACCTCCCTGTACATGGACGACGTCACCGTCTTTTGCTCGGATCCGCAGTCGGTCCACGGATTGCTCACAATCTGCGACCAGTTTGAACTGGCCTCGGGAGCGAAAGTAAATCGCAGCAAAAGCGAGGCCATGTTCTTTGGAAGCTGGTCCAACCGATCATTTATTCCCTTCACCGTGAAGTCAGATTACCTGAAGGTTTTGGGAATATGATTCGGAGCGGACGGGGCGTGCGTCAAAAACTGGAAGGAGCGTATCGCTAAAGCGAAACATAAATTGGGATGGTGGAAGCTGCGCTCACTCTCCATTGCAGGAAAGAACCTGGTCATCAGGAGTGAGGTGCTCTCGCTGTAGTTGTACGTGGCGCAGGTCTGGCCCATACCCCGCTTCTCTGCCGAGGTAGTCACCCGAGCCGTTTTCCACTTCGTCTGGAGATCAAAAATGGACCCTGTCTGCAGAGACACGATGTACAAATCTCTGGACAAGGGGGGAAAGGACATTCCGAATGTGGCCCTCATCCTGATGGCCACTTTTGTGTGCGGCTGCATCAAGCTGTGCATAGACCCTTTGTACCCAAACGCCAAGTGTCAGTACATGCTGAGATTCTATCTGTCCCCGGTGTTGCGAAGGATGGGTCTGGCCAGGCTGCCGCGGAACACTCCGAGCAGTTGGACCATGCCTCAGCACCTGTCCTTCGTGGAAAAGTTTTTCAAGAAAAACACTTTTGACCACAAGGCCATAAAGCAGTGGTCAGCACGCAAGGTCCTGGACGCCCTACAAAAGAAGGCGATGATGGATCCTGTCGGACGGTTCCCCGAGCAAACTGGTGAACTCGTTTGGCAGAATGTCTCATCGCCAGAACTTTCACACAAGCACCAAGACGTAGCTTGGTTGGCGGTGAGAAGGGCCCTATCCGTCAGATCCTTCATGCACAGCTGCACAGCAGGGGTTTCAGAGACACAACACTCTGCCCCCGAGTTGGCTGTGGTGCGGACGAGACTGTCATCCATCTCCTTTGGGACTGCCCCTTTGCAAGGCAGGTCTGGAAGGAGATGCAGTGGTTGCTGTCGAGGTTGATCCCAAGCAGCTCTGTAACAGGACTCTGTGCTCTACGGACTGTTCCCAGGGACGCACGCCGAGACAGACATCATCTGCTGCTGGAGGGCCATCAACTCGGTGAAAGATGCACTTTGTCTTGCTGAAATTTGATGGTCTTCCAGAGCAAGGAGGTGTCCATGTCTGCGTGTTGCAGACTGGCGCAATCCAAGATCCAGGAGTACGTGCTGAGGGCCGCACTAAAAATTGCTGCAGTCGACGCAAAGGCACGGTGGGGAAGAGCCACAGTTTAAGGCCCTTCCGCCACGGTAAATCCTCGGGCTGTACTTGTAAACCTTTGTATACATAGAGCGCCATGATCTGAAAACACCTATGCAGTGCCATGTATAATGCAAGTTCAGCAACTGTTTAGTAATGTATGTTGTAAAGAAATGTAACTGTACCCTCACCCGTTCCATGTACTGTATAGTGCCACATGTAACGTAATTTGATGACTGTATTACAATGTATCCTGGATTGTACTGAATTGTACCCTGAAATGTAAAGCAAGCAATTGTATTGAGCGGAACTGCCATCAGCATCCAAATGTATTGTATGGAATTGCTGACCGCATCCAAATGTACTGAACTGCCTTCCAATGTATCGTGCAAATTTTTATATGAATAAAGTATATATTTTGAAATATTAAAAAAAATGTGATCCACCAGAAGTCAATGGACCTTTGAAGCAAAATAAAAGTGATCGAATATGAAGATTAAAGTTAAGGAAATCAATTCTGCTTTGGTCAGAAAGCTATAAGCTAGAGGTAACAAAGTGAACTGGGTACTGCTTAACACTGACTTTAACAGTTTTTAAGTATAAAATTGATCCTGTACCGTGCAGTTTTGAGCTTTGCAGTTTTCAATGCATATTTTAGTAAATAGAAAAAAATCCCCACTGTGCAAAAATGCCAGAAAAATCCCAAATCTCTCCTGCTTATATATATCAACTATTTAAGTTGCATAGAAAATACAGAGAAGATCTAAAAAATGGGAATAAGAAGGCCAAAGAGAAAGTAGGAGAATAGATTAGCAGTTAACAAAAGTGAACCGAAAAGTCTCTTAAAAGCACATAAATAATAAAAAGGTAGTCAAAGGAAGAGTGGGGCCGATTAGGGACCAAAAAGCAGATCTTCTTGTGGAGGCCGAGGATAGGCTGAGGTATTGATTAAGTACTTTGCATCTGTCTTCATTTGAAAAGAGGATGCTGCAGATATAGCAGTAAAGGACGAGGCAGTAGCGATATTGGATAGGATAAAAATAGATAAAGAGGATGTACTTAAAAGGTTGGCATTCTCAAAGTAGAAAAGTCTGAGGTTACTGAGGGAGGTAAGTTGCAGAGCCTCTGGCCACATTCTTCCAATCCTCCTTGGATATGGAGGTGGAACCAGAGGACTGGAGGAGTGTAAATGTCACACCCTTGTTCAAAAACGGGAGAGTAATAAACCTGGCAACTAAAGGCCAGTCAGACTAACATCAGGTGTGAGGAAACTTTTAGAGGTGAGAATCCGGGACAAAATTAATTGGCAATTGAAAAAGTATGGGCTAATAAATGAATGTCAGCACAAATTTGTTAAAATCAAATCATGTTTGACTAACTTAATCAAGTTCTTTGATGAAGTAACAGAGAGGGTTGATGTTGTGCATATGGATTTTGAAAAAATGTTTGGCAAAGTTCCACGTAATAGACTTGTTATCAAAATTAAAGCCCATAGGATTAAATGGAGAGTGACAGCGTGGATACAAAATCGTTTAAGGGACAGAAAGCAGAGAGTAGTGGCAAACGGATGTTTTTCAGACTGGATGGAAATGTACAATGGTGTTCCCCAGGGGTTGGTATTAGGATCACTGCCCTTTTTGATATACATTAATGACCCAGACTTGGTTACACAAGGCATCATTTCAAAGTTTGCAGATGATATGAAACTGGAAAATTTAGTAAATAATGAGGAGGACAGTAACAGACTTCTGGAGGACGTAGACAGACTGGTAAAATGGGCAGACACATGACAGATGAAACTTAATGCAGAGGAAGGGCGGGGCGGGGGGGGGGGCTTGTGTGAGTGTTGTACGTGCACAAATCTTTGAAGGTGGCAGGACAAGTTGAGAAGGCTATTAAAAAGTATCGAGAATAAAGTACAAAATCAAGGAAGTTATGCTAAACCTTTATAAACCAATGAGTCCTCAGCTGGAGTATTGTATTCAGTTCTGGGCACCATATTTTAGGAAGCATATCAAAACATTGGAGAGGGTGCAGAAGAGATTTAATAGAATGGTATCAGGGATGAGGGACTTCAGTTATGTGGAGAAGTTGGGATTGTTCTCCTTTGAGCAGAAAAGGTGAAGAGGAGATTTGATAGAGTTGTTCAAAATCATGAATGGTTTTGATAAAACGATAAACTGTTTTGAGTGGCACGAGATTTGGTAACCAGAGGACTCAGATTTAAGGTGATTGACGAAAGAACCAGAGGTGACACGCTGAAACATTTTTTTACACAGTGCGTTGTTGTGATCTGGAATTTACTGCCTGAAAGGCTGATAGAAGCAGATTCAATTGTAACTTTTAAAACAGAATTGGATAAGTACTTGAAGGGGAAAAATATTACAGGGCTATGGGGAAAGAGCAAGGGATTGGGGTTAATTGGCTAGCGCTACCAAAGAACTGGCACAGGCAAGATGGGGCAAATGGCCTCCTTCTGTGCCGTATCATTCTATGATTCTCTGATGAACTATCATTGGCATGTCACCAGGTTATATGTTTTTGTTTGGATTATTCTGTTCACCATTTTCAGTTTCTTCCTGGTTCCTCTTATATGTTTATTCCCCTCATATTAAGATGTTTTCTTCCACTGCGTTTTAAAGTTTTGTTGGTTCTGAGAGGAAGTAGCCGATGATTGGCCCAGAGTTCTTAGCTGCACGCCGACTATAACTGGGATCTGGGATATGTGCAGTAGTAGCTTGGAGTGCGTCAAGTCTTCAATTTTTCCTTCCATCCATGTGGGAAGATGCTTTGCTATCATTCCTTATCTGTTCCCCTCCAACATCCTTCCCTCCTCTGTCTAAGGCCATGGCTAGGATTAGGAACATACTGGGGTTAATTAATTCTAATCTGCCCAGCGGGTTTGGATTGGTTGCCCATTTTGTACACTGTCTGATTTTACTTTCCATTGATTTCAATTGGGCGCGTTGTAAAATGGGCAAATGATGCCATCACGTCAGTTTCCCATCAGGCGGGATAGGTTAAAATTACCTCCACTGTGTAGGGAATCTCAAGACTTTTTATATATGAGTTGATGTACCAAAAACACAAAATCTGGAAATATTACTAACTATTTTAATTTTAACCCAGGGTCATTCATTAACTTTTTATCAAGGGCCATTATCACAATATCTAACTTAGCTCCTCCTATGCCTCATTTGATATAACTGAGCTATGCGGAGCAGAAGGATCTGGGTTCAATGATCTGGGTTCAATCTCAGATGGGGTATAAAGATTGACTTGAAACTAGGATAGGGAGGGAGAAATTGTCTTAAGATTTACACTTTTGATTGCTGTCCTGGACAGGATTGAGTCTAGCTGGTTTGAACAGCCTTCCTACACTTATTGTCTAGGCTCATAGATGAATGATGATTACTTGGGGTGAGATTCTGCAGGACAACCATAGAACCATAGAAACATAGAAAATAGGTGCAGGAGTAGGCCATTCGGCCCTTCGAGCCTGCACCTCCATTCAATAAGATGATGGCTGATCATTCACCTCAGTACCCTTTTCCTGCTTTCTCTCCATATCCCTTGATCCCTTTAGCCGTAAGGGCCACATCTAACTCCCTTTTGAATATATCCAATCAACTGGCATCAACAACTCTCTGCGCTAGAGAATTCCACTGGTTAACAACTCTCTGAGTGAAGAAGTTTCTCCTCATCTTGGTCCTAAATGGCACACCCCTTATCCTTAGACTGTGCCCCCTGGTTCTGGACTTCCCCAACATCGGAAACATTCTTCCTGCATCTAATCTGTCCAGTCCCGTCAGAATTTTACATGTTTCTATGAGATCCCCTCTCATCCTTCTAAACTCCAGTGAATACAGGCCCAATCGATCCAGTCTCTCCTCATATGTCAGTCCTGCCATCCCGGGAATCAGTCTGGTGAACCTTCGCTGCACTCCCTCAATAGCAAGAACGCCCGTCCTCAGATTAGGAGACCAAAACTGTACACAATATTCCAGTTGAGGCCTCACCAAGGCCCTGTACAGCTGCAGTAAGACCTCCCTGCTCCTATACTCAAATCCCCGAGCTATGAAGGCCAACATGCCATTTGCCTTCTTCACCACCTGCTGTAGCTGCATGCCAACCTTCAATGACTGATGTACCATGACACCCAGGCCTCGTTGCACCTCCCCTTTTCCTAATCTGATGCCATTCAGATAATATTCTGCCTTTGTGTTTTTGCCCCCAAAGTGGATAACCTCACATTTATTCATATTGTACCGCATCTGCCATGCATTTGCCCACTCACCTAACCTGTCCAAGTCACCCTGCAGCCTCTTAGCATCCTCCTCACAGCTCACACCGCCACCCAGTTTAGTGTCATCTGCAAACTTGGAGATATTACACTCAATATCTTCATCTAAATCATTGATGTATATTGTAAAGAGCTGGGGTCCCGGCCATGAGCCCTGCGGCACCCCACTAGTCACTGCCTGCCATTCTGAAAAGGACCCGTTTATCCTGACTCTCTACTTCCTGTCTGCCAACCAGTTCTCTATCCACGTCACTACATTACCCCCAATACCTTGTGCTTTAATTTTGTCCAGCAATGAGCCAACCCCTTCAGAGGCGGAGGACAGATCATTTGTGAAACAAAATCCTATTACATAAATATCAGAACCATCAAGAGCTGATGGGTTGCAAATGAAGCCCAGAAACATATAGAGCAAGGGGCCGAAATTCTCCGTCCCTGAAGGGACGGCTACCGCGGGGTTAAGGCGGCTGGGAGTTTTCCCCTCCCCGAGCCATATTCAGCTCTGGGGTGGGGGGGGGGGGCGGGGGATGGGCGAGATTTGAGCGGTGCACACTTCTGCCAGAAACAGCGGGGTGAAGCTGCGGTAAAGGAAACATAGAAAATAGGTGCAGGAGCTGGCCATTTGGCCCATCAAGCCTGCACCGCCATTCAATATGATCATGGCTGAACATGCAAGTTCAGTACCCCACTCCCGCCTTCTCTCCATACCCCCTGATTCCCTTAGCCGTAAGGGCCACATCTAACTCCCTCTTGAATATATCCAACAAAGGTTTGCAGCAGTGACCTCAGCAGCATGCGGGCTGCTGAAAAGTGGCCATGCCAGCAATATTGAGCATCAAGAAGGTAGGATTTTTTCTGCCGGTGCCCCCGTGAGGTTTTCGAGTCAGTGCATGAACGCGCCACCGCTGGAGTTTTGTCGCGATCGGGTCCGTTTGGTAGGGAAATAGTTTTCTTAATTATTAATGTTTTTATTTCAGATTCCAGCATCTGCTGAGTGCTGCTCAGAGCTTTTTACAGACTTTGGTACAACTTTCAGGTCTGACTCTTTCGTGGAGGCCTGTGGGCTGCAGAGACCTGCTTGGCAGGGTTCACCCTGAGGGTGGGAGGAGTGTTGGGAGGGTGACACCTGGTACACCTGCTCAGAAGCAGGGTGGCACACAGGAGAAGGCGTCGCCAACAGCATCGTGCAGAGAGGCAGCAGCCATGATTCGTTCATTCTGCACCAGACCAGTGTGCCCACCAGCTTGACCGGCTTGAATCAGGATTATGGTTTGCTGCTTGGGGGAAAAGGGATATCCACTGTCTACTTGGCTGCTCACTCCACTGCGGAACCCCAGGACAGTGTCAGAGCATGCATACAGTGACGCTCATTGTACCGCCAGGTGCATCATTGAGCATAGGCATCCTTAAGCAGAGGTTCTGGTGCCTGGACCGCTCTAGTGGCACCTTGCAGTACTCTCCTCAACGGGTCTCCATAATCGTCGTGGTGTGCTGCATGCTGCATAACCTGGCCATCATGAGGAGACAGCGCTAGAGGTCGAACCAGCAATGCCACCTGAGGAGGAGGAGGAGGAGGAGGATCCCCGTCGCCCCAGAGCTAGGAGGCGTCGACCCATCGCCACCCTGGAAGAGCCGGTTGCAGACCGGCCAGCACCCTCCTGAGAGGGTGCGTCCTCACATACATGGAGGTCCCTCCATGCTTTATGTACTAGCGGTCTGCCAGGTCTCTCTACGTCAGGAAACAGTATTCTTCTTCTATCCTCCACACCGTCCATCAGTGTCTCCAGTTCCACGTCAGTGAATCTCTTGGCTCTCCTTGCACCTCTTACACCAGCCATCCTTCCCTCAGGGCTTTGCTGCAAACCTTGCATGCTGAATTTCTCAGTGGTCATAACGCTCAAATTAAGACAGCCACACCACTGAAAAATCCACTTTGGAAGAATTCATTAGCGCTGGAACCCATTTTTTCACTTTTGGAGCTGAATAGGGGGTGGCCCAGCCATAAAGAAATTTCAGTGCTAATGACGCCAAAAAGGTGGGAGGAGCACAGCTTTCCAGCGGTACTGAATTTCAGGCCTCAAGACTTCTGCTGAGAGTTGCAGATGAGGAAGAGGAAGGCCAAAATTGACTCCCAAGCTGCATCATGATGTGTATTACCACAATTAGGCATTAAGAAAACTAAACATCTCCAAATATACAGATTGTATTAAAACTGACAGAATACAGATTCAAAATGAACAACTTTGAATATTTAACCATTTGTGGTGCTCTTCATCTCATATATTAAAGAAATTCAGAACCGTATACTAGTTTTTTTTTTCGTTCATGGGATATGGGCGTCGCTGGCAAGGCCAGCATTTATTGCCCATCCCTAGTTGCCCTTGAGAAGATGGTCGTGAGCCGCCTTCTTGAACTGCTGGAGTCCGTGTGGTGAAGGTACTCCCACAGTGCTGTTCGGGAGGGAGGAGATCCAGGATTTTGATCCAGCGATGATGAAGGAACAGCGATATACTTCCAAGTCATGATGGTGTGCAACTTGGAGGGGAACTTGCAGATGATGGTGTTCCCATGCTCCTGCTACTCTTGTTTTTCTAGGTGCTCGTGGTGGTGGGTTTGGGAGGTGCTGCTGAAAGGGCCTTGGCGAGTTGCTGCAGTGCATCTTGTAGATGGTACACACTGCAGCCCCGGTGCGCCGGTGGTGGAGGAAGTGAATGTTTAAGGTGGTGGATGAGGTGCCAACGAAGCCGGCTGCTCTGTCCTGGATGGTGTCGAGCTTTTTGAGTGCTGTTGGAGCTGCACTCATCCAGGCAAGTGGTGAGTATTCCATCACACTCCTGACTTGTGTCTTGTAGATGGTGGAAAGGCTTTGGGGAGTCAGGAAGTGACACACTCGTTGCAGAATACCCAGCCTCTGATCTGCTCTTGTTGCCACAGTATTTATGTGGCTGGTCCAGATAGGAATGTGCTGAGTAGCATCAAGTGCTTTTGTTGCAAGGCATAGCTGAGTTTCCTAACCATGAATTAGACTGAATATAGAAATGATGTACAACAGATGACTCAGTAATACATGCAGGCCCTAAGTAAATAATCATAGTCCATCAAAAATGCCTCCTATATAGTGGTAGTGTTTATTTCTTGTTTCTTTATGGCTGATTAAAACTGACAAAATGTAGATTCAAAATTTACAGTGTGATTCAGAACTGAATAGTTAATGGCGTTTTACCATAACACAAGGCTTTGATGTTAAATCAACATCCAAATAAATATTAAATGCAGAACTTAAGTACCACTTGGCTGCTGCTTGTTCAGTGTGTGGCTTGACTATCGTAATTCTATAACCTAATTTAATGTAATTGCAAACATTAATGAGGTGATTGCACTGGTTGGTGGAAAAATACAAGTTAAAATAATGTGAAAGCTGGTTTAAGAGCACTATATTTCAAAGACTAACCCAGGATCTTTCATCACTGCTGGTACTGATCCTCTGCATAGAGGTATTTGCAGTTTCTCCAGAGTATTTTCTGCATGTATTAGTTTTCAAGTACTAATTACCTGTGACTGATGCTTAAGGATGAAATGTGGACATTTTGGTCCCATTCCAAGTAATGGCTCAGGACTTTGTCTGTAGGATGAGTGTGCTGACACTGTGAGGCTCCAAAATACCTTCCATTTGTTTTGTTTGGTCCACAAAATGGTATTTTTCACTCTGAATAGTTTTAGCAGTACTGACCATTGAAAAATCAGTTGTTTCATGCCAAAAACTGACTGCATTCCATTTTATGATTTTTGAAAACATAATGAAAAATCATAAGACTTATTTTTAATTAAATCAAAGAAGTTTGATCATTTGTTTTGGCTAACACTGACCTACTAACATCTGAAACAATGAATAAACAAAATCACATTTTAATAGAGAAAAGCTCTGGTCTCTCTTATTTGGTGTTTTATAAATATGGCCAGCTGTACAGGAGTATTTTTCTGATTTTAAAGTACCAAGCTGTTAAGATGAATACTAGTTTAAAAGACAGTTTAATTTCAGGTGGTGAATATTTGATTATAGCGTTCTCAACATATTTGGCACCTCAGATCAAAGCTTTTTCAACTGCAGTAAAACAAATATTTGCCAGCAAGGTACATTTTTAAGGAGCTATCTTGTTTTGGCACATTGAAAGGCACGATTAGTAAATAATCTGGTACCTTGTTGTACCTTGTGAAACTGGTAATCAAGAGAAAGATGAAGGCGAGGGTAGCCACTTTGATTTTGAGAAGGTGGAATTAACATAAACGGGGTCCAAGCAGTCATTGTACATCAAAGGCAACAAAGAGGTCGTGACAGATGTAAACACCTGGAAAGTGACCCTAATGCTTTGCGTGGGAGGAAGGGTTGTTTGATTGAAGTGCAACTCCTAGCCTGTTTTCACAGAATGCCAGAGCATACAAAAAGAAAACACAATTATATTTTGTTCAGACATGAAATTACAATAATTGATTGTCAGAAATTTCCACAGACAGTCTGAGAGAATGGTGTTCATAGTTTTAATCCAATTTTGGTCTCTTGCGCATCCCCTTTTCAATTGCTGCACCATTGATGACTGTGCTTTCAGCTGCCTCGGCTGAAACTCTGGAATTCCCTCCCTAAACCTATCCACCGCTCCCTCCTCCTTTCAGACACTCCTTAAAACCTGCCTCTTTGACCAAGTTTTTAGTCACCTGTCCTAATATATGTGGCTTGGTGTCAGATTCTGTTTGTTAACGCTCCTTTGAAGCACCTTGGGACATTTATATTACGTTAAAGGTGCTATATAAATGCAAGTTATTGTTGTAGTACTGTATCATGGTAAGAAATGGTAAAAGTGTACTAAATGTATTCACAAGTCTAAAGCCATGTTATCAAATTTTGGGAAGATGATCAAAGGAGGAGTTACAGGATGATCAATGGTTACATCAGTGGTGAAAGCTTCGATAATAGAGTAAGGCAAACTAACTATAAATGAGCCCATTTGTCACCTTGCCCTGATTTGCTCATGGTAAATTGGGCATAAACAATTAATGACAGCCTTTCATTTAGGGTTCCTACCACTGGCTTACCATATCTCTCCTTCAGAGTCTCCTGGTCATCAAGAGAATTATCAGAGCCAGAAACACTTTGGGCTTCATAGCACCTTGGATTTCCATAATTACTCAAGTGAGAGAATTCTTGATTTTGTCTGGGAACTTTGCCAGTGCTAACTCAACTCGAAAACATGACTTTCTAATCATATAATAGACGCCAGGGGGCCAAAATTGTCCCTTTCTTTAAGGCCTGCTACTGCCACAAATTGGTGGCCATGCTGCGGAGTGGAGTGACCGGCAACTTTTGGTAGAATGGCTGCTGATAGCCCAATTGCCCTCGCGAGTTTTCGCGGCAGTGCCCCAATCTCCCCTTACTGCTCCGCAGCATGCACAGCATCACTGTGCGCACCGCCAATCTAACCTCCCAACGGTGATATTCCCCTCCGAAAATCTTCGGCCCACACGGCGGTGCCAAAACAAGCTTTCACTCAGTGGTCCAGTGAGGCTGTGGCCTTCTACAGTGGTGGTGCAGCTATTTTAAAGTGGTGGGGGGGGGGGCCTACTACCGCTGCCGCCATTTTTTTTTTGTTGACCGACTGCCAGGTCGACCCGACAAATATGCCCCCGATTTGGCTGGGCCTCCAACAGGCAGCCTGGCACCCCCCCTCTCGGGTGCCAGGCCAATGGCCCAGCTGACACCCTCCCAGTGGTCCAAAATTTTCAAAGCGCAGTGACGCGGCGCCATGATGATGTCATCACGGCGGTGACTCGGCAATGCCCCCCCGCCCCCCCCCCCCCCCCCAATTTCCGCCCCTCAGTTGTTGTCACCACTTTGTTTTTGCCGCTCAGGTGCAGTCACCGTCCCCCATTATGACCGACTTCCGGATCAAAACAAAAAAAAGCAGAGTGCAATTTCTCAAAAGAGTCGACTTGAACTGCAGCTGTGTTAAAGAAACACCGAAACGGGATGGGAGCGCCCTGTTTCGGGCGGAGGGCAATTTGTACCCCCAGTAATCTAAAGAGTAAATAGACTTTGAAAACCTGATACAATCAACTGGATTAGCTAATTATGGTTGTATTAAAATCCCGCAGAGATTACAATATTTTGCCCATAAGTCCTAGAAAAAAGCACATCCAGATGACTGCAGAACACAGAGTACAACCACTACTCAATTTTGCAACAGCAAATTCTTGCAGATGTTGGAATCTGAAATTAAAACAGAAAATGCTGGAATTACCCAGCAGGTCAGGCAGCATCTGTGGAGAGAGAAACAGAGTTAATGGGTCCAAGTTTCCGATATCCGCTAGAACGGCGCACCTCCGAGAGGCCCACCTATTTTTTAGAACTCAAAAAGCGCCGAAAACTTACCTCACGATTCTGCGATATCTGTAGGCCCGTTTCCAGCTCAGCGTGGCGCAGCAGGAGCTGCGAGGGGGCGGAGAAAACGCCGTTCTGAGAAAGCACCGCCGGCAGGGGGGCAGGGCTAGGGCCCAGCGTCCATTTGAGTGCTGGCAGCGTGCGCATGCGCGTTGGAGCGTGCGCGCATGTGCAATGGCGCACAAACATTCCCGGTGATTTTCAGGCTGCCCCTATCCTCTGGCCGAACAGCCGAAAGATCACAGCTCACTTTGCTGCAGCTGGGCTCTGTGGATGTCGCCCTTCCTCCCGGTGATTTTCAGGCCCCCCCCATCCCCTGGCCAAACGGCTGAAAGATCGCAGCTCGCTTTGCTGCGGCCGGGCTCTGTGGATTTCGCCTTCCCTCCCGGTGATTTTCAGGGCCCCCTGTGCCCTGGCCAAACACCTCCACGGTGGTGAACCCTGCCCGAACTACTCCCTGGTGGCGGCCACCGCCCGAACTACTCCCCAGTGGTGCGCCCCGCCCGATCAGCAGCTCTTCGACGACGGGGCCCACCCGAACTCCTCCCCGGTGGTGGGCCCCGCCCGAACACCTCCTCAGCAGCGGAGCCTACCCGATCAGCTCTTCGGCAGGCTGTTGGAGGGCTCCCGGTGCTCCCAAACGGATAGGTGCTGCAGTAGGTGAGTAGAAACTTAACATTTTTTATTTATTGATTTTTTTTCATTTTTTGATTGGTTGATTTATTGATTTATTTATCATTTATTATTGATAATGGCTCTTTATTGGTAAAAGTGAAGTGTTTAATGTTTTGGAAAATCCCCTAACTTCCCTCTAACTTCCCTTTCCCCCCCCCCCCCCCTCCATCTCTCGCTACCTGCGCCTAATTCTAAAGTGTACACAAGGTTTTTCTGAGCATACAAAAGTCGACACTTACTCCGTTCTAAGTTAGCTTGAAGTAACTTTTCGCTGCCTAAACTTGCAAAACAGACGTAAGTGGCTGGTAACGCCCCCTTTTGGAAAAAAAAACGAAACTAAACTAACTCACTAGAACTGGAGCAAACTAAATGCCGAGAATCGCGATTTCTCCAAAAAAAATAGGAGCAACTCCATCCGAAACGTCGGCCCAATGTTTCAGGTCTGTGACCATTCATCAGAACTGGAAAAAGTTGTAGATGTATTTCTAACTTTCTCCAGTTCTGACGAAGTGTCACAAACCTGAAACGTTAACTCTGTTTCTCTCTCCACAAATGCTGCCTAACCTACTGAGTACTTCCACTACTCAATTTTGTTTGGATAACTTCTGTCCTCAGTGATATCAGAACCAGGTTAAAAGGGACATTCGACTAATGTATGGTTGCCTTTCATTATAGATTAATAGCAGTTCAGTATTTGCAAGTAATTTGTGTGCTCTGGGTATTTTGAGATACTGACAATCAAAACAGTAGAATATTATGATTCAAAATTATATTAAAAACAATAGAATATTAGAAACAATAGAGTACTCTGTTTCTCTCTCCACAGATACTGCCTGACCTGCTGAGTATTTCCAACACTTTCTATTTATATTATAGAATATTGTGCCTGCTTTGCTAGAACCATCCATGTGTTTTATCTTACACCATCAGCCATTAAAATGATTCACTATGCACTTCTCCCATTGATAAACTAGCAAAGAAAATAAAACACACAGCACATTTTTTTTTAGCTATGAGTGGTCTTAACATATTTGAGTACTTAAGCCATTCTAGTAATAAATGTTGTATTGTAGCTCAATATTTTATGCTTTAAAGGAGCTTTTCTTCGTAAACAGATTTCTATACAACAAATAATTAGTAGTACAAGTTCAAAAGAAATTGCCTAGCTTAGATTACTACAGGGGAATGAAGGGGTATTGAGATCAGGCGGTAAAGTGGAGTAGAGGTTGAAGATCAGCCATGATCTTATTGAATGGTGGAGAAGGCTCGAGGGGCCAGATGGCCTACTGCTGCTCTTAATTCTTATGCTCTTATCATCATCATCATCATAGGCGGTCCCTCGAACGAGGATGACTTGCTTCCATGAGAGTTCACAGATGTTTCAATCAAGGACCCGATGTTCCAGTCCTGAACTCTTATAGTGTTACTGTGTTAGCTGCTCCATTTATCACAAAACTAAGATCATTCACATCACATTTCCAGGGCACATATTCTTGACACGCTGCTGACACTGCGTTTCTTGAAAGATTGGGCCAAAAATTACAGCCTCTCCGGGTGCGTACGATGTGCCGTAAATGCTGGTTCTTGGCACGTGATGCGCAGTCGACGAGAACCGGCTTTTGTGATTTGTCAAAATTTCTTGATCGCACATACCCCCGAGAGAAGGATATCTGAGGGGCAGAGATTGGGCTATTTGTCCAACTCTTGCCCAGCGAATGTCCTTCAAACTCTTACGCCTGGTAAAAGCAGGCGTATAGTCTACTTTTACCAGCATAAGAGTTTTAAAACATAGACAACTGTAATTTAATCACTCATTTTGATATTAAAATCCCTGTCCATTAAGGTAATTTTATTTTTAACCCTATAAAAATACATTTAAAAACATTTTCAATTTTTTTTAAAAACATTTAATTACATTCAACTTAAATTAATTTTAAATATGTTGGGTGTTTTTTTTAATTTATTGTGTTGTATTTCTTCTTTTTTTGGGTATTCTCAATGATAGTAATGGGAGCTCGTACAAATGGAATTCCCATTATTCTCTATGAGAATACTAGATGTTCATTTGTGGTCCAGGCCCACGTGATCCCAGGATACGAATACAAACCTGGAAGACATGTTCCCGTATGCCGGACTGTGAAACTAGGCCTCTGACCGCAAGCCTACGTTCCTCCGTGACCACCAGATATTTTCGTTAAAAAAAATTCCGGTCAGAGGCGTTTGCCCGAATGAAGCCTCCCATCGCAATTTCCCCCCCCCCCCCCCCCCCCCCCCCCACCAATGTGTTTCAGTCATTACACCACTTTCAGTTTATGTCAGGGGTGGGAAAAGATTTTCAGAATGGTGACTTCATTATTTATTCATAAATTATGGGTGAGGTGGTTAAATATGATTTCTCAGTTAAAAAATAAAGAAAAGAATTGCAGCTCTCCATTTAGGTTCCCACACAGGCCTTTTAAATCAAAATACAAGACAATTTTTAAATAGCTTTTTGTTCTTTTAGCACAAGATGGATAAATGCTCCTTTAAAACAATATTTTAAAATCAAGGTTGATATCTACGCAGCACTCATTTCAACATACACCAGTCCCTAATGGCAGTAAAGTGACATTTTCAACAAAACCAATTGATTCAAGGATCATAGTGCTTTAGATAAACAATGCAGGTGTTTAACTACAGAAATGTAGAGGCTATAGTTAAAGTTTAATTACATATTCTCCTGGGATAGAGGCAACAGAAAGAAAAGCATGAGCTTCCAACCAAGCGATCAAGTTTGAATCAGCTCTGCTATGAATGGAACTCACTACTTTCATTGAATATTTTGGCAAATTCTTGGCCTGACTACTGGAACAGTTCATAGTAGCAGAGTGCATTATTTCAGAGGGAAAAAATTCCTACGGCCAGAACAGCTTATCTCGTGTTAGACAGCTGCTGAGCGGCATTGAGTGTAGAGGCAGAAAGGCTCAGGGACAAATTCTTGTTCCCCCTTGTCTGGAACAGGAAGCAAAGTAACTTGAGAATTGAAAGGGGTAGGGGAGCGTGTTTGGAGGGAAATATTCCAGGAATCATTAGGTCAAACATTATGCTCAAATGCAGAGCTGGCAGTGTTGGAAAGCGGAATGTATTTCTCTTTTTATATCCAAGAGCTAATTTTCCAAGTTTGTGTTGCCAGCAGGAAGCCTTCACACTGGCAGCGAATATCAGGGAAATGTGAGCGTGTGGCCTACAATTTTCTGCCCATGGCTGGCAGTGTGAACTTAGAACATCGATCCTCCATTGTCATCATTAAATATTTCCAAGTCCTGGATTACATTAAGAGTTAAATTAGTGCCCTGTCCAGCATATGCCTTATCCCATAACTCATGCAAGTATCCCCGATATCAGCAATATGGCATTTCAATTTTCCACACGTCATTCTTATCACTTCCCCAAGTGAGCAGCAATTAGAGCCAATTTTGGGCACTTTTGTGTGTCATGCTCACTAGGAATTAGGTTGAAATTGCATAGAAGCCTTTTAGCTGTTAGAGAATGTGGAGCTTTTAACCTCAGCAGGCTAGTTAGATTTGAATCCAGGTCCCAGAAATGAAAAGGCAGTGTTCTAACACACTTCAATGTCAGGCTTATCCCTTCAAACTTGAGATTATGCACTAGTTGTATTCTAATCAGCTAATGAAAGAAATCAGTGGCATACTGCACCTTTAATTAAATTGGCATTTACAATTTCTGTACTAGCTTTAATGTTTGTAAGTCTCTTTTTTTTTAATCCTAGTACTTCATAATTGAAGTCCTGGTAATAGACAGTCCTTTCTCAGCAGTACATTGCATACTGCCCAGCCTTGCAGGTGCGGGAACATACTGGCATACTCTGCTTCTCCACCCACAAGCACACTACTGTTGGCCAACAAAAAGGCATTATTGACGGCACTAGTTGAAAATTTAAAGCTTGGATTATGTCATTCTCCACGTATAAGGGTAATGCACACAAATAGGTCCTACCTTTATTTTCAACTAGAGGATAATTTAGAGATAAGTGGTCCTGCCCTTCCAGCCAGAAGATAATGGGTGGAATTTTTTATGTTCGGCGGTGGGGTAAAACAGGTGTCATTGGATCGGCCGCCTGTTGTACACCTGATTTTCCATTCCATTGAAGTCAATGAAAGCGGGTTAAATGAAGATCAAGTCCTTCCAACTTCCACTGTACTCCCAATTGAAGGGTGATGTAGAGAGATAAGAGGTTATGTCCTCCAAACTGAAGGATGAATGGGGGTAAAATTCGACTTGGGTGGGGACGCGAAACGGGCAGTATTGCTTCTGGCGCTCGTTATACAACCTGTCCTATACTCAGTTCCATTGACTTCAGAAGAACTGACTGTAGGGAAAGGAGTGTAGCGGGTGACAGGTGCAATACTACCTGCTCTGTGTCCCTGCCCAAGTCAAATTTCACCCTCCGTGTCTGTTTACTATCAGTTGATGCGTAATACCTGGGGGCAAGTGTTTACCATTGCAAGGTATGTGATGGAAAAATTGGGGGTAAAAATCAAAGAATAAAAAAAATTGTTCTAAGAAAGCTATAAAAATAAACAGCATGTATTTTCACCTTTGCTTCAACATTAGCAATATATTTTATTTATGTTTGAGCACTTATATTACACCAGGTTGGCATGGCAGCTATTTATGTGTAGCATTCCTGCATTGAGACATTTCTGCCAAGCCCCACAGCTGTTAAATTGAAGGGATGAATTTATGATAAAAGACTTACTAGCTGCTTCCTGGAATAGACTTTCTATCTCAGCGTGGAAGGGCGAAGTGGTGGATCAATAACAAAAGATCTTAGGGCTATATTCTTCTCTATTCACTAATCTTAGTGAAAAAATAGATTTATGTAAAGAGTGGCACACTCCCTATTTATCTTAAATGGGTTAACCGCCTCCATTAAAACAGAGGATTGCCGTGTGAATGAATTAATGGGTCATTTATTTATTGCTAACAGAAATGTCTACCCTTTGGTGTCCAAAATGAAACAAACCAGAATACCTGTAGTTTTCTCTTTAAAAAAATGCAGATAAATTAAATAAAAGTTCCATTCAATAGACAGTAATATTGCTTAAGTATGGAGCTCACTAGGATCTCTGCTACTTTTACTAGCAGTGCTATATGCTGGCAAATACTTCTCTGTGTGAACACAGCAATTTTCCATGTATGAAGAACGATGATTTTCCTTCTTTTATCTTGTGCTGCGACTTTACAGCTACATTCTTGCCTTGCCTTTAGGCTATTTTTAAATTGTAATACTTCTTTTGTGCCTCCTGTCATGTCTTCACAGTCATGGGCAGGGTATTCACATTCTCCATGATGTATTGTCATGCATGTCACCTCTATATTGCATTTAGCAGCCGTCCTCTCTCACTAAAAAGGTTCTATAATTTCTCCACAATGTAGTTCACAAGCATATACTGATAAAATGATCTTTGTGTTGATCTGACATTTCACCCAAAATCCACAGCTGGTTTAAGTGACTTCTTGAGAAATGTTAAAGGATCATTATTACATGTGTATTAAGTGCTATTTTCTTTCTATTCACACAAAATCACTTTGTTTAGTTGGTCTTGAATGGTGGTGTAAATCTTCCCTTTATATGCCAAAAATTTAATTTTTATGATCAGACCTTGAGGTTATGCTGGATGGATTGCAGTGGAGACTGATGAAAAATTCAGCCAGTGAAGCCGACTGCCAACTCACCGCTCTGACCAGGATTTTCCTCTCCCACCTTGTAGGGACCGCCACAAGTCATTCCTTTCCCACTTGCGCTGCAGATGATGAGGCGGGGGTGAGGTTTGAGTTCCCAGACTTAGCTCCCATCTGCCCCACGAGCCGCTGCTTCATGGGTCACTATGTGGAAGGTGGCAGTAGGCTGAAGGAATGAAGGAAGCAGTTGCAATGGTTCCTAGGTTCCTTAATGGAAGGATAGGGCTGTGCAATTCAGGTCCGGCACTTGCCTACCGAATGCCTTGGTCTAAGCTGAGGCTTTCAGTTAGAACCTTGATGCCATCTATAAGGTGCTTCTGCCCCTTTAATGTCTCTTGCTGCCTCTCCTGGTTTTGCTGTGGCATCCCTGTCGTGATTACCAATTTGCCTTGGTGGGCTCCCACTTGATATGTCCCTGATGCAGGGGAATGGGTTAGGTTTGGGGCAGATTCGAGGAAGTGGGTGGAAGTCACACCCCATCTGTACTCCATCCTGAAGAATCCGTGAACTTCACATTTATTTATTTTTAATATGTAGCAAACATTGATGTTGTAATCATGGCAGAAGAGCAGAATGTCAAAAGCTTAAGTAATGGACTGCAAACCTTTGGTTGGGTTCTTCTAGTTACATAAGAACATAAGAAATAGGAGCAGGAGTAGGCCATAAGGCCCCTCGACCCTGCTTCGCCATTCAATAAGATCATGGCTGATCTGATCATAGACTCAGCTCCACTTCCCTGCCCGCTCCCCATAACCCCTTATCCCATTGTTTAAGAAACTGTCTATTTCTGTCTTAAATGTATTTAATGTCCCAGCTTCCACAGCTCTCTGAGGCAGCGAATTCCACAGATTTACAACTCTCTGAGAGAAGAAATTTCTCCTCATCTCTGTTCTAAATGGGCGGCCCCTTATCCTAAGATCATGCCCTCTAATTCTAGTCTCCCCCACCAGTGGAAACATCCTCTCTGTATCCACCTTGTCAAGTCCCCTCATAATCTTATACGTTTCTATAAGATCACCTGAATTCCAGTAGAGGCCCAACCTACTCAACCTTTCCTCATAAGTCAACCCCCTCATCCCCGGGATCAATCTCGTGAACTTTCTCTGAACTGCCTCCACAGCAAGTATATCCTTTCGTAAATATGGAAACCAAAACTGCACGCAGTGTTCCAGGTGTTCTAGCTGTAACAAGACTTCCCTGCTTTTATACACCATCCCCTTTGCAATAAAGGCCAAGATTCCATTGGCCTTCCTGATCACTTGCTGTACCTGCATACAAACTTTTGTGTTTCATGCACAAGTACCACCAGGTCCCACTGTACTGCAGCACTTTGTAATCTTTCCCCATTTAAATAATAACTTGCTCTTTGATTTTTTTCTGCCAAAGTGCATGACCTCACATTTTCCAACATTATACTCCATCTGCCAAATTCTTGCCCACTCACTTAGCCTGTCTATGTCCTCCTGCAGCCTCTTTATGTCCACCTTACACATTACCTTTCCTCCCATCTTTGTATCATCAGCAAACTTGGCTACGTTACACTCAGTCCCCTCTGCCAAGTCATTAATATAGATTGTAAATAGTTGAATGAAGATCTCATCTGCCTTCCACTAGAAGCTGTAAGCTAACATATACATTAATAATACAATAGTATTTAAAGCTCTTTAACCATATGAAAAGCAGGATGGGAACAGACCATCGCGACTATCAAGTCCTTACTTGGTGCATCCATGTCGACTGATCCTCCTCATCATGTAATCTCCTGGCAGGAAAAAAACCTCAGAGAAAATAAACCTGCACCCAATTCAGGAAAAAATTCTATGAAATTCCTCCCAGACTCACTAATGCAATCAAGCAAAACTCCAGGAGATCATGGTCACTCATAACTCCTTTTAAAGGACTGGAGCAAATCCATTTTCACCACACGATGAGATAGTTTCTTCCATACAGAAGTAATTCTCTATTAGAAAGAAATACTTTCTAGCATCTAACCTAACTTATTTTTTTCTTTTTGCTTACATACATATTTTGTATGGCTGCCTTCTAATTGTACCATCTCTATCCAATCTGACCACGTCAAATTCCTTCATCTTAAAAGCCTCAATCAAATCCCCTCTAAGACTTCATATGGGGCTCAAGTTTCGGCTCGAGTTGCTCCTATTTTTTTGGAGCAACTAGTTTAGAATGGAGCACCTTAGAAATTGCAATTCTCGGCATTTAGTTTGCTCCGATTCTAGTGAATTAGAATAGTTTCATTTTAGAACAGTTTTTTTTCTTCAAAAGGGGGCATGTCCAGCCACTTACGTTTGTTTTGCAAGTTTAGGCAGCGAAAACTTACTCCAAACTAACTTAGAATGGAGTAAGTGTAGATTTTTGTATGCTCAGAAAAACTTTGCCTGCACTTTATAAATTAGGCGCAGAGAGCGAGAGATGGGCTGGGGGGGTGGGGAAAGGGAAGTTAGAGTGAAGTTAGGGAATTTTACAAGCATTTAACACTTCACTTCTACAAATAAAGAGCCATCATGAATAATAAATGATAAATAAATCAAATAAAAAATAAATTAAATTTTCCTACCTCTCTGAAGCAGCAGCAGCAGGCATCGAGCTGTGAGATATCGGCCGTTCGGCCAGGGGATAGGGGCGGTGTGAGGTGAGGGAGAGCGACTTCCACAGAGCCCGGCAGCAGCAGGTTCCGAGCTGCGGAGAGAAGTTTGGCCGTTCGGCCAGGGGATAGGGGCGGTGTGAGGTGAGGGAGAGCGACTTCCACAGAGCCCGGCAGCAGCAGGTTCCGAGCTGCGGAGAGAAGTTTGGCCGTTCGGCCAGGGGATAGGGGTGGCGTGCAAAGCACTGGGAGGGAGGGAGAGAGAGCTAGCCAGCCAGCAAGTTTAAAAGTTTAATTTGTACTTCAAGTATGGGTGCTGCATTATCAACACCACAAATTATGCAATGGTTCTCCATCAATTCACTGCATAGGAGAGAATTGATTAGAGCTCACCGCACCAGGAACGTCATAGCCCGTAGGCCTTACCCACGTCGGCAATATCGAGCCAGGTGTTCATACCTGGACATGAGCGAGGCTGATTGTGTCAAAAGGCTGCGTTTCTGCAGAGAAGTTGTCGTTGAGATCTGTGATATGCTGAGAGCAGATTTACAACCAAGAAGCAGAAGGCCGACTGCCTTGTCTGTTGAAGTGAAGCTTATAGCTGCACTTTCCTTCTATGCCTCGGGATCGTTTCAAGCTACAACTGGAGATGTGTGTGCCATCTCTCAACGTGCATTACATGCCTGCGTTTACCAGGTCACGGCTGCACTGTATGCGCGGAGAAATGACTTCATCAAGTTCCCAATGACCGGCCAAGCAATGCATGACAGGGCTGTGGGCTTCTCCAGGATTGCTGGCTTCCCAAAAGTACAGGGCTGCATTGATTGTACCCACATCGCCTTGCGAGCACCTGTGGAGGATTCCGAGCAGTACAGGAATAGAAAAGGTTTCCACTCCATTAATGTCCATTAATTTTTTGGAGTTGTTCCTATGTTGTGTTGTGTTAATGGAACATGATTCAGATTTAATGAAAAAATATTTTATTGAAAAGTTCACGTTAGTGTAATAAAATATTTGTTGTATCAAACTTTACTTTTTAATATGACTCCTTAAGATCACTTAAAAACTTTAAGATCACTTATAAACTTGTAAAGTTACAAAAGTTACAAAACAATTTCATTGTGGAAAACCTTACACTCTTAAGATCACTGAAACTTCAAAGTCACTTTTTAGGTGAAAAATAGCCCTAACCTAACCTATGGAGCCTAGCCACATAATGAACACATCTTTGGCAAGATGTCATTCTGGTTATTTTCCTCTACACTTCAATATCCTTTACCATGTGCAGATGTCAAAACTGGACAGCATATTCCAAGTACGAATGTACCATAAACTTATAGTGCCTAAGTACATGCTATTGTTTTGTACTTGTGTTCATCATTCTACCTTCCATAGGACCAATATACAACCTAATGTTGAGAGTCACTGGAATGCTTCCTAGCATGAGGAAATACAAATACAGAGAAAGTCTTGTAAAGATTACAGGTGATTTGATTGAGATGTTTAAAATTATGAAAGGATGGGACAAAGTTGATGGATGGGACAAAATAGATAGGAAAAGCTTTGGGCAGTAATCTGGCGGTTGTCCAATTTACCCATTATATAATCCACCTAAAACCAATGGAATGAAAATCGGAGTGGTTCAATAATGGACCAGTGATCCGCTCTGCCCTGTGGTGAAGATGAAACTTTACGCCAGATTATATCCAGTAGTTGAGAGGTCTCGAACAAGGGGACAGAGATAATAGATTAAAGGGCCGAAATTGCCCCTTTTTATAGCCCTGT
Source organism: Pristiophorus japonicus (assembly GCF_044704955.1). Classification (NCBI taxonomy): domain Eukaryota; kingdom Metazoa; phylum Chordata; class Chondrichthyes; family Pristiophoridae; genus Pristiophorus; species Pristiophorus japonicus. The sequence goes on along the minus strand of NC_091978.1, from coordinate 240,230,719 downwards.
TAGTGCCTCCTGGAAAATTGCCCTGGTGGTTGAGGGCGATGATATCTTGTCAACTGTTAAGAATACAATAATAGATGGTTGAAGGGAAGGGGAATAAAGGCTTATAGAACAAGGCAGGTACATGGCATTTGGACTACTGCTCATGTGAAGGATAAACTCCAACATGAACTGTTTGGGCTGTACCGCCTATTTTCATGTTTAATTTCTCCGTAATTCCATGTATTTCTCCCATAGGGTCTAATTTTACACAATGGCCTTCAGTGTGGCACTTTATTGAATGGTTTCTAGAATCAATATATCGCAGACATGCTTTGGTTACTTCATAGGCCACACAGTTGTCCGATAGTTCTCTGCATTCCTCTTGCTGCTTCCCTCTCAATTTAAGCTTGACCATTTTTTTGCTTGGTCACTCACCTCTCTGTTGCCTTGCCTTTCTCTATAGCCCTCGAACTATCACTATGTACCTTAAACAATCACCTGAACAGTACTCTATCTCACATTGGCAACAATAGGTTTCTAAATCTGTGTCACCATATTTCTCTCTCGTGCTTGCAAAAGTAAAACAAGCCATCAGCTTGATTTTCCCATCTGTCATTCTTGGGAGCTGTGCCACCATTAGGAATAACCTGATTTCCATTGAATGCTGGATGTAGAAGTTGGCAATCTCGAGGTATAATTTATTTTCTCCTTTTCTCCAGCACTCAAGTGGTACTATTGACCTGCTATTGATTTTCCACATTTCTTAGTCATTGCTACCACTGCTGGAGGGACATGAGACTAATGTGAAGCAGGTCTGGTCTCTTCCACCTCCAAAAACGTTGCATCCTTGGGCTGTCAGCCACACAGCCATGCACAGAGCAGAATGCTTACAATTAAGTAAACCTCAGATATTTGAATATTTTACTTTATTATTATCACCTGTGAGAGGGACAGTTGGTTTTCTGGGTGATAGCTGTACTTGTGCAGTGACAAGTGGCGAGAAATCTACTACCAGCTAAGTAGAGAAGAAATCTTGCCCAATGGTCAAACCACCTGTTCAGCTGATGCCAGGCCAAACCACAGCCTGCCTACTTTATTATATTTTAAGGTTTATCAAGAAAATATATGATAAAAATCAAATAAATTATTTTACAGGTAATGGTTCTCTGAGAAATCTTACAGGTTAAATAGTCTGAAGTCACTTGTTTGTTGGTAAATTATTGCTACTTGGCATTTAAGAACATAAGAAATAGGTTCAGGAGTAGGCCATACGGCTCCTCAAGCCTGCTGCGTCATTCAATAAGATCATGGCTGATCTGATCATGGACTCAGCTCCACTTCCCCGCCCGCTCCCCATAACCCCTTATCCCCTTATCGTTTAAGAACTGTCTATTTCTGTCTTAAATTTATTCAATGTCCCAGCATCCACAGCTCTCTGAGGTAGCGAATTCCACAGATTTACAACCATCTAGGAGAAGAAATTTCTCCTCATCTCTGTTTTAAATGGGTGACCCCTTATTCTAAGATCATACCCTCTAGTTCTAGTCTCCCCCACCAGTGGAAACATCCTCTCTGTCTCCACCTTGTCAAGCCCCTTCATAATCTTATATGTTTCAATAAGATTACCTCTCATTCTTCTGAATTCCAATGAGTAGAGGCTCAACCTACTCAACCTTTCCTCATAAGTCAACCCCCTCATCCCCGGAATCAACCTAGTGAACCTTATCTGAACTGCCTCCAAAGCAAGTATATCCTTTCATAAATATGAAAACCAAAACTGCACGCAGTATTCCAGGTGTGGCCTCACCAATACCTTATATATCTGTAGCAAGACTTCCCTGCTTTTATACTCCATCCCCTTTGCAATAAAGGCTAAGATTCCATTGGCCTTCCTAATAATTTGCTGTACCTGCATACTATCCTTTTGCGTTTCATGCACAAGTACCCCCAGGTCCCGCCGTACTGCAGCACTTTGTAATCTTTCTCCTTTTAAATAATAACTTGCTCTTTGATTTTTTTCTGCCAAAGTGCATGACCTCACACGTTCCAATATTATACTCCATCTGCCAAATTTTTGTCCACTCACTTAGCCTGTCTGTCCTTTTGCAGATTTTCTGAGTCCTCATCACTCATTGCTTTTCCTCCCATCATTGTATCGTCAGCAAACTTGGCTACGTTACACTCAGTCTCTTCTTCCAAGTCGTTAATATAGATTGGAAATAGTTGGGGTTCCAGCACTGATCCCTGCGGCACCCCACAAGTTACTGATTGCCATCCAGAGAATGAACCATTTATCATTACTCTCTGTTTTCTGTTAGTTAGCCAAACCTGTATCCATGCTAATATATTACCCCCAACTCCGTGAACTTTTATCTTGTGCAGTAACCTTTTATGTGGCACCTTGTCAAATGCCTTCTGGAAGTCCAAATACACCACATCCACTGGTTCCCCTTTATCCACCCTGTTCGTTACATCCTCAAAGAACTCCAGCAAATTTGTCAAACATGACTTCCCCTTCATAAATCCATGCTGACTCTGCCTGACCAAATTTTGCTTTTCCAAATGTCCTGATACTGCTTCTTTGATAATGGACTCCAACATTTTCCCAACCACAGATGTTAGGCTAATTGGTCTATAGTTTCCTGCTTTTTGTCTGCCTCCTTTTTTAAATAGGGGCGTTACATTTCCAGTTTTCCAGTCTGCTGGCACCTCCCCAGAATCCAGGGAATTTTGGTAAATTACAACCAATGTATCCACAATCCCTGCCGCTACTTCTCTTAAGACCCTAAGATGCAAGCCATCAGGTCCAGGGGATTTATCTGCCTTTAGTCCCATTATCTTATATTTCTGCTGTTTGTACTTGTGAAAGGAAGGAACATCATAGATTGTACTTTGCACCAACTATTTTTTAATGGAGACATTAATGGATATCAGAAACAAGCATTTATGTCTAGTAGAATGTATATCTTAGTCTTCACATTTTTATTAAAAAGAAAATCAAAGGAATGCAACTACTCAAGCTAACTTGGTTATTGGCATAGTAATACCATATTTGTCACTCTGCTGTACAGTTAAACGTTGAATTCCAGTGGAGGCAGGATTTTAACTCCCATGGAAAAGGTTAATGACCAGAGAGTGATTTGTGACTGAGACAGATATGAATAAGATCTCAAGTTTCTAGCTGGCAGTATACTGTATTTTCAGCACACTCTCCAAAAGGCATAATTCAAGTTTTACCTTCACTGTGTAGCAGTTTTGAATTATATTACTCCCTCAGTTCTGAAGTTAGTATGGGTAACTGTTCCCCGCTGTGAAACCAATGAATGATAGTATGTGTTGGAAGGAACTAGTTTGGCACACAAGTTTAAAAAATTTATTAGCATTGTGCCAAAATGTAGTACACTGAGATTCCAGTGTCTTGAGCAAGAAAGAACAATTTGATCATGACCAGATAATCTGTTTTTTAACGATGCTGGTTCAGGGATAAATATTGGCCAGGACACATGGAGAACTCCCCTGCTCTTCTTCAAGTAGTGCCATGGGAGGGAAGACGTGACTACGGTTTAACATCTCATGTGAAAGTGCAGCATTTCCCCAAGTGTCAGTCTAGATTATGGGGTCAAGTTTCTGGAGTGGGACAATGGGCCCAAGTTTCCACATGATTCGCGCCTGATTTTTAGGAGCAACTGGTGGAGAACGGACTATTTTAGAAATCGCAATTCTCCACATTTTGTTTTCTGCAGTTCTAGTCAGGTTGAACAGTTCAAGTTTAGAACAGAATTTTTTCTTCAAAAGGGGGCGTGTCCGGCCACTGACGCCTGATTTGAAAGTTTCCACAGTGAAAATGTACTCCAAACTAAAGTAGAATGGCGCCAGTGAAGATTTTTGTAGAACTGAAAAAACCTGTTCTACACATTAAAAAATCAGGCGCAGGTTACAAATTAGGCGTCCAGAACGAGGTGGGGGGGAAGGGAACTCATTAAATTTGACAATAAATCCTTATTTATACTTCTACAAATATTATACAAATAAATCCAACCTGAATAAACATTTATAAGCCAAGAAAAGATTAAATAAACCATCTTCCTACCTGTGTGAAAGTGCTTCAGCCAGGGAGAATTCTGCAGCGTTCGTGCCGCTGGGCGGGAGGGGGAGAGAGAGAGAGAGAGAGAGGGAGGGAGAGGGAGAGAGAGGGAGAGGGGGAGGGGGGTGGAGGGAGAGGGGGGGAGGGGAAGAGAGGGGGGCGTCGGGGAAGAGAGGGGGGGGTCGGGGAACAGGAGCGGGTGTCGGGTCGGAGCGGGGGAGAGTGGGTGTCGGGTCGGGGGGGGGAGAGCGGGTGTCGGGTCGGGAGGGGGGTGGAGAGCGGGTGTCGGGTCGGGGGGGGGAGAGAGCGGGTGTCGGGTCGGGGGGGGGGAGAGAGCGGGTGTCGGGTCGGGGGTCGGGGGGGGAGCGGGTGTCGGGTCGGGGGGAGGAAAGAGCGGGTGTCGGGTCGGGGCGGGGAGCGGGTCTCGGGGCGGGTCGTGGGGGGGGGGAGCGGGCCTCGGGTCGGGGCGGGGGGGGGAGAGCGGGTGTTGGGTCGGGGCGGGGGAGCGGGTCGGGGCGGGGGTGGGGGAGCGGGTCTCGGGTGTCGGGTCTCGGTCGGGGCGGGGGGTGGAGGGGGGGGAGCGGGTCTCGGGTCGGGTCTCGGGTCGGGGGGAGCGGGGGGAGCGAGTGTCGGGTCTGGTCGGGCGGGGAGCAGGAGCTGGCCATGGGAGGAGCCTTATTCACACAGCCCCAGTGAGGCCATTGGGCCAGGGCTAGGGGCTGCGTGCTTCGGGCCCCTCCCACACAGTTCGGCGCCTGGAGCTACTGCACTTGCGTGCCGACTGTAGCGCGCATGTGCAGAGGTCCCGGCACTGTTTTCAGCGCCGGGACCTGGCTCCGCCCTCCCCACAGCTCGTGCCAGCTCGGAGGGGCGCCCGTTTTTTTTCTTGTGGCAACTTGGGCCCTATGAACCTACAACCTTCTGACTCAAGACAAGAATGCTACCACTGAACCAAGGCTAACACCTAAAGAATGGATTTGACACTAAGGCCTGGATTTTGCAGGGGTCAGCAGGCGCGATCGGTGACGGGTCAGGTGCGAATGTGTTTTTCCCCCAGCAGGTCAGGACCCCACTATGAACTCACCACCTGTGCCTTTACCAAATGTTGGGTGTGTCAGCGCTGAGCAATTAGTAAGTCATCACTGATCACCTTACACTGTAGCGCCCTTACACAGGATAAGACCATTAGTGGTTTTTAGAAAGAGAGACCAAATTTATAGTAGTCAACCTGGGCTATTTTATAGCTGACCTTGACTTTGAATTAAATGGTAGGCAAAATATTAGCCCGAACACAACAGCATGTAAATAGAAACATAAAAAATAGGTGCAGGAGTAGGCCATTCGGCCCTTCGAGCCTACACCACCATTCAATAAGATCATGGTTGATCATTCACCTCAGTACCCCTTTCCTGCTTTCTCTCCATACCTCTTGATCCCTTTAGCCGTAAGGGCCATATTTAACTCCCTCTTGAATATATCCAATGAACTGGCATCTACAACTCTCTGCGGTAGGGAATTCCACAGGTTAACAACTCTCTGAGTGAAGAAGTTTCTCCTCATCTCAGTCATAAATGGCCTACCCCTTATCCTTAGACCATGTCCCCTGGTTCTGGACGTCCCCAACATCGGGAACATTCTTCCTGCATCTAACCTGTCCAGTCCCGTCAGAATCTTATATGTTTCTATGAGATCCCCTCTCATCCTTCTAAACACCAGTGAATACAGGCCCAGTCGATCCAGTCTCTCCTCATATGTCAGTCCTGCCATCCCAGGAATCAGTCTGGTGAACCTTCGCTGCACTCTCTCAATAGCAAGAACGTCCTTCCTCAGATTAGGAGACCAAAACTGAACACAATGTTCCAGGTGAGGCCTCACTAAGGCCCTGTATAACTGCAGTATGACCTCCCTGCTCCTATACTCAAATCCCCTAGCTATGAAGGCCAACATATCATTTGCCTTCTTCATCGCCTGCTATACCTGTATGCCAACTTTCAATGACTTTCAATTCCCTCATCCAAATCATTAATATATATTGTAAATAGCTGGGGTCCCAGCACTGAGCCTTGCGGTACCCCACTAGTATTGCCTGCCGTTCTGAAAAGGACCCATTTATCCCGACACTCTGCTCCCTGTCTGCCAACCAGTTCTCTATCCACGTCAGTACATTACCCCCAATATCATGTGCTTTAATTTTGCATACCAATCTCTTGTGTGGGACCTTGTCAAAAGCCTTTTGAAAGTCCAAATACACCACATCCACTGGTTTTCCCTTGTCCACTCTACCAGTTACATCCTGAAAAAATTCTAGAAGATTTGTCAAGCAGGATTTCCCTTTCATAAATCCATGCTGACTTGGACCGATCCCGTTACTGCTTTCCAAATGTGCTGCTATTTCATCTTTAATAATTGATTCCAACATTTTCCCCACTACTGATGTCAGGCTAACCGGTCTACAATTACCCGTTTTCTCTCTCCCTCCTTTCTTAAAAAGTGATGTTACATTAGCTACCCTCCAATCCATCGGAACCGATCCAGAGTCGATAGACTGTTGGAAAATGATCACCAATGCATCCACTATTTCTAGGGCTACCTCCTTAAGTACGCTGGGATGCGGACCATCAGGCCCCGGGGATTTATCGGCCTTCAATCCCATCAATTTCCCTAACACAATTTCCCGCCTAATAAGGATTTCCTTCAGTTCCTCCTTCTCACTAGACCCTCGAAATTATTTGACAATGGCCCAGAAATCCCGGTCTGCTGCTTCCTGCGGGCGATAGGGTAAAAAACGTTTAAAAATGCACACTTACCTTATCCTGCAGCACCCAGGCAAGTTCCCGGTCCTGAGGCCTCCTCTGACTGCGCGTCGCAGCACGTGCACGTCGGGACATGCGCAGGCCTGGAGCTGGAGTCACATGGTTCTGGGCAGCCAATCAGGTAAAGTATATTCTCATTCATAATAATCCATCCATAATAATAGTCAATGTATTTACTGAGGCGTACGAAAGCATGGGCCTTACGCTAAATATCCGAAAGACAAAGGTCCTCCACCAGCCTGTCCCCGCCGCACAGCACTGCCCCCCCAGTCATCAAGATCCACGGCGCGGCCCTGGACAACGTGGACTGTTTCCCCTACCTCGGGAGCCTCTTATCAACAAGAGCAGACAGTGCGCCAGTGCAGCCTTCGGCTGCCTGAGGAAAAGATTGTTTGAAGACCAGGCCCTCAAATCTGCCACCAAGCTCATGGTCCACAGGGCTGTAGTAATACCTGCCCTCCTGTATGGCTCAGAGACATTGACAATGTACAGAAGACACCTCAAGTCGCTGGAGAAATATCACCAACGCTGTCTCCGCAAGATCTTGCAGATCCCTTGGGAGGACAGACGCACCAACGTTGGCGTTATCGACCAGGCCAACGTTCCCAGTATTGAAGCGCTGACCACACTTGATCAGCTCCGCTGGGCAGGCCACACTGTTCGCATGCCAGACACGAGACTCCCAAAGCAAGCACTCTACTCGGAACTCCTTCATGGCAAACGAGCCAACGCTGGGCAGAGGAAACGTTACAAGGACACCCTCAAAGCCTCCCTGATAAAGTGCAACATCCCCACTGACACCTGGGAGACGCTGGCCAAAGACCACCCTAAGTGGAGGAAGTGCATCCGGAAGGGTGCCGAGCATCTCGAGTCTCATCGGCAAGAGCATGCAGAAACCAAGCGCAAGCAGCGGAAAGAACGTACGGCAAACCAGTCCCACCCACCCTTTCCCTCAGCGACTATCTGCCCCACCTGTGACAGGGACTGAGGTTCTCGTATTGGACTGTTCAGCCACCTAAGGACTCAAGTTTAGAATGGAAGCAAGTCTTCCTCGATTCCGAGGGACTGCCTATGATGATGAATGGGAACTCCATAAGTTGGAGATCCTATTGTTATGAATGGGAAACAGCCCCCAAAACGCACACAATCAATAATAAATCCTAGAAAAAAATACACCACATATTTTTATTAATTTAAATTAGTTATTTATGTATTTAAAAAATATCTATATTTCTGATTTTTTAAAAGGTTTTAAAAATTAAGGTTTAAAATAAAGTTACCATAGCGGTGAGGGTTTTTAATAATCACGTGTTTTAAAAATTTTATTTTACAATGTTTTTGAGCGTTTTAAAACTCTTAAGCCTTTAAAAGTAGGCTATGCGCCTGCTTTTATCAGGCAGAAGAGTTTTGAGGACATTTGCTGGGCAAGATACGGGTAAATTCCACAATCTTGCCCTTGCAAATGTGCTCGCTCCCGAGATACGGAAAATCTGTCAAACTCCAGCTTGACAGATCGGAAATGCCCGTTTTCAGCACATACACATTGCGCACTGAAAACCGGCTTTTGCAATACCTTCCTGCGTCCGTAGACGCTCAATACGGACCCGGGAGGCCGGGATTTCTGCCCCTATGTTTCCTTGTTTTTATTTCCTCCCTTTTGGCAGGAAGGAAGACTGTCATTTTACTTTACATGCAGTACATTTACAGACGATAGATTCATTCAAAGTTAGCTGTTTGCAGCTGCTGCTTACTTCTCACAAGGTGTGTGACTCAGCAATTTGAGCTGCTTTTATTTCTTAAGTTGATACGCTTAAGTTGCAAAGCTAGATCACAAGACCAGATTTTTGTGTTCTGGCTGTTTACCAAATACTGATCAATCGTTTGGACTAAAAGCAATTCAATTCTGCACGGTTTTACCTTTAGAATATGAACTCAATTAAGACTGGATTTTCTTTGTAGTTTGAAACACACTTTACGATTTTGGTTTCAAAATTCAGATGTGGGAAGATTAAGGGGCCGAAATTGTCCTCCGACCAAAACGGGGTGCATTCACCATTCTCTTTGTTGATTTAATTACGGTGGTGTGTCAGGTGATTTTGCCCTCTCTTTGATTTTTTTTGTGGCAGGGCGGTGAAGTCTGGCTGGTGAGGAGCAGGGCGGATGGCGGGAGGATTCATGAGCACAGCGCTGACCATGTCAGTGTGATGCTTATGATGTGTCACAACGTCCCTTCCCTTCAGTTAAAGGGGAGGGCCGCTGCGAGCTCTGCAGAGACTTTAGTAGTGCCCACTGGGCTATCAGGGAGGGTTTGGCCATGCCAGCGGCCCGGTACCCGAGGGGGGTGTTGTGGTGCCTGTTGGGAGGCCCAGCCGAACCTGTGGCCGCCATTGTTGGGCAGACTTTGGAGTCAGCCGACAATTAAAATAAAATGGCGGCCGGGGCACTGCACCCTCCCCTTTAAGGGCGGATGCACCGCCCAGCCACTGGCAGCTTCCCACCCGGGAAAAGATGCTGGGGACACTGACCGGCGGCTGCTCCACTTCCGAGGGGCAATTTGCCGCGGAGAAATTGCTGGTCGGTAAGGGCTCGGCGTGAGGCTGATGGGGCGGGATCACGGACGGGGCAGTAGCATACACCGACTCAAAAATATTGGAGGGCAGTTTCTTAGCGGTAGCTGTTATCGACAAGGAGCGGTAACGGCTCATAAAAAAAGGGGCAATTTCAACCCCTAAATATTTTGTTTGTTTATTAGATTATTTAAATAAAAGAAACAAATGCAGACTTTGTTTTTCAGGTGATAAATGTGATCGTTCTTTTATATTTATGGCCTCTCTGGTTCTTCTCCCATTCCATCAACAAGGCATTGCCAAAGACTTTGGATAAAATCATAAGAACATGAGAACATAAGAACATAAGAATTAGGAACAGGAGTAGGCCATCTAGCCCCTCGAGCCTGCTCCGCCATTCAATAAGATCATGGCTGATCTGGTCGTGGACTCAGCTCCACTTACCCGCCCTCTCCCCGTAACCCTTAACTCCCTTATTGGTTAAAAATCTATCTATCTTTGACTTGAAAATATTCAATGAGCTAGCCTCAACTGCTTCCTTGGGCAGAGAATTCCACAGATTCACAACCCTCTGGGAGAAGAAATTCTTTCTCAACTCGGTTTTAAATTGGCTCCTCCGTATTTTGAGGCTATGCCCCCTAGTTCTAGTCTCCCCGACCAGTGGAAACAACCTCTCTGCCTCTATCTTGTCTATCCCTTTCATTATTTTAAATGTTTCTATAAGATCACCCCTCATCCTTCTGAACTCCAACGAGTAAAGACCCAGTCTACTCAATCTATCATCATAAGGTAACCCCCTCATCTCCGGAATCAGCCTAGTAAATCGTCTCTGTACCCCCTCCAAAGCTAGTATATCCTTCCTAAAGTAAGGTGACCAAAACTGCACGCAGTACTCCAGGTGCGGCCTTACCAATACCTTGTACAGTTGCAGCAACACCTCCCTGCTTTTGTACTCCATCCCTCTCGCAATGAAGGCCAACATTCCATTCGCCTTCCTGATTACCTGCTGCACCTGCAAACTAACCTTTTGGGATTCATGCACAAGGTCCCTCTGCACCACAGCATGTGTCCTTTAAGCCCAATGAGAATATCCTTCTTCAGATTCATGAGATTGAATCTGATATTTCATTTATGGCCTGATAATTAATTAGATGTATAGATTTTAAACTATCTGTGATGGTGCTGGACAGTTAAACAACTAATGGGAGGAGGAGGCTCCATGAACATCCCCATCTTCAAGGATGTCGGAGCCCAGCGCATGAGTGCAAAAGATGAGGCTGAAGCGTTTGTAATCATCTTCAGCCAGAAGTTCAAAGTGAATGATCCATATCGGCCTCCTCCTGAAGTTTCCACCATCACAGATGTCAATCTTCAGCCAATTCGATTCATTTCATGTGATATCAAGAAATGGCTGAGCGGACTGGATACAGCAAAGGCTATAGTTCCTGACAACAACCTGGTTGTCGTGCTGAAGACTTGTACTTAAGAACCAGCCACGCCTCTAGCCAAGCTGTTCCAGTACAGCTACCCGACAAAGCAGAAAATTGCCCAAGTATGTACTGTTCACAAAATGCAAGGCAAATCCAATCAAACCAATTAAGGCCTTGGCGAGTTGCTGCAGTGCATCTTGTAGATGGTACACACTACAACCAAGTTGTGCAAGAAGTGAATGCTTAAGGTGGTGGATGGGGTGCCAATCAAGCGGACTGCTTTGTCCTTGATGGTGTCGAGCTTCAAGCATTGTTTGAGCTTCACTCATCCAGGCAAGTGGAGAATATTCCATCACACTCCTGAATTGTGCCTTGTAGATGGTGGAAAGGCTTTGGGAAGTCAAGAGGTGAGACACTCGCTGCAGAATCCACAGCCTCTGACCTGCTCTTGTTGCCACAGTATTTATAGAAACATAGAAATTAGGTGCAGGAGCAGGCCATTCGGCTCCTGGAGCCTGCACCGCCATTCAATAAGATCATAGCTGATCGTTCAACCTCAGTACCCCTTTCCTGCTTTCTCTCCATACCCCTTGATCCCTTTGGCTGTAAGGGCCATATCTAACTCTCTTTTGAATATATCTAACGAACTGGTCTCAACAACTTTCTGCGGTAGAGAATTCCACAGGTTCCCCACTCTCTGAGTGAAGAAGTTTCTCCTCATCTCAGTCCTAAATGGCTTACCCCTTATTCTTAGACTGTGACCCCTAGTTCTGGAACTCCCCAGCAACGGGAACATTCTTCCTGCTTCTAACCTGTCCAATCCCGTCAGAATTTTATATGTTTCTATGAGATCCCCTCTCATTCTTCCAAACTCCAGTGGATACAAGCCCAGTTGATCCAGTCTCTCCTCATATGTCAGTCTTGCCATCCCGGGAATCAATCTGGTGAACCTTCGCTTTACTCCCTCAATAGCAAGAACATCCTTCCTCAGATTAGGAGACCAAAACTGAACACAATATTCCAGGTGTGGCCTCACCAAGGCTCTGTACAACTGCAGTAAGACCTCCCTGCTCCTGTACTCAAATCCTATGCTATGAAGGCCAACATGCCATTTGTCTTCTTCACCGCCTGCTGTACCTGCATGTCAAATTTCAATGACTGATGTACCATGATACCCAGGTCCAGTTGCACCTCCCCTTTTCCTAATCTGTCACCATTCAGATAATATTCTGTCTTCCTGTTTTTGCCACCAAAGTGGATAACCTCACATTTATCTATATTATACTGCATCTGCCATGGCTGGTCAAGTTATGTTTCTGGTCAATGGTGACCTCCAGGATCTTGATGGTGGGGGATTCAGCGATGGCAATTCTGTTGAATGTCAAGGGGCGATGGTTAGACACTTACCTGTTCACATAGTCATTGCCTGGCACTTGTGTGGCATGAATGTTTCTTGCCACTTATCAGCCCAAGCCTGGATGTTGTCCAGGCCTTGCTGCATGCAGCCATGGACTGCTCCATTATCTGAGGAATTGCAGTTGGTGCTGAATACTGTGCAATCATCCCCACTTATGATCTTATGATGGAGGGATGGTCATTGATGAAGCAGCTGAACATGGTCGGGCCTTGGACACTGCCCTGAGGAACTCCTGCAATGATGTCCTGGGGCTGTGAACAATGACCTCCAACCACCACAACTATCTTCCTTTGTGCTAGGTATGACTCCAGCCAGTGGAGAGTTTTCCTCCTGATTCCCATTGACTTCAGTTTTACTAGGGTTCCTTGATGCCACACTTGATCAAATGCTGCCTTGATGTCAAGGGCAGTCACTCTCACCTCACCTTTGGAATTCAGCTCTTTTGTCCATGTTTGGACCAAGGCTGTAATGAGCCGAGTGGTCCTGGCGGAACCAAAACTGGGCATCGGTGAGCAGGTTATTAGTGAATAAGTGCCGCTTGATAGCACTGTTGATGACACCTTGCATTAAATTGCTGATGATTGCGAGTAGACTGACGGGGCAGTAATTGGCCAGATTGGATTTGTCCTGCTTTTTGTGGACAGGACAGACCTGGCAGTTTTCCAACTTGTTGGATAGATGCCAGTGCTGTAGCTTTACTAGGACAGCTTGACTAGAGGCGCCACTAGTTCTGGAGCACAAGTCTTCTGCACAACAGCCGGGATGTTGTCGGGGCCCGTAGCCTTTGCTGTATCCAGTATGCTCAGCCTTTTCTTGATATCACGTGGTGAATTGAATTAGCTAAAGACTGGCTTTTGTGATGGTGGGAACATCAGGAAGAAGCAGATATGGAACATCCACTCGGCACTTCTGGCTGAAGATGATTGTAAGCGCTTCAATCTTGTCTTTTGCACTCGTGTGCTGGGCTCTGCCATCATTGAGGATGGGGATATTTATGGAGCCTCCTCCTCCCGTTAGTTGTTTAATGGTCCACCGCCATTCACGATTGGATGTGGCAGGATTATAGAGCTTTAATCTGATCTGTTGGTTGTGGGATCGCTTAACCTTGTCTATAGCATGCTGCTTCTGCTTTTTAGCATGTATGTAGTCCTGTGTTGCAGCTTCCCCAGGTAGGTACTTCATTTTAGTTACACCTGGTGCTGCTCCTGGCATGCTCTTCTGCACTCTTCATTGAACCAGGGTTGGTCCCCTGGCTTGATGGTAATGGTAGAGTGAGGGATATGCCGGGCCATGAGGTTACAGATTGTGATGGAATACAATTCTGCTGCTGCTGATGGCTCACAGCGCCTCATGAATACCCAGCTTTGAGCTGCTAGATCTGTTCTGAATCAATCCCATTTAGCACGGTGGTAGTGCCACACAACACGATGGATGGTGTCCTCAGTGTGAACATGGGACTTTGTCTCCACAATGACTATGCGGTGGTCGTTGGTACCACTGCTGTCATGGACAGATGCATCTGTGACAGGTAGATTGGTGAGGACGAGATCAAGTAGGTTTTTCCCTCGTGTTGGTTCTCATCACCTGCTGCAGGTCCAGTCTGGCAGCTATGTCCTTCATGACTCGGCCAGCTCAGTCAGTAGTGGTACTACCAAGCCAATCTCGGTGATAGACATTGAAGTCCCTCACCCAGAGTATATTCTGTGCTCTTGCTACTCTCAGTGTTTGTTCCAAGTGGTGTTCAACATGGAGTAGTACTGATTCACCAGCTGAGGGAGAGCGGTTGATGGTAATCAGCTGGATGTTTTCTTGTCCATGCTTGACGTGAAGCCATGAGACTTCATGGGGTCATGAGTCAATGTTAGAACTCCCACGGCCATTCCCTCCTGACAGTACACCACTGTGCCACCGTCCCTGGTGGGTCTGTCCTGCCGGTGGGACAGGACATACCCGTAGATGGTGATGGAAGAGTCTGGGACATTGGCTGAAAGGTATGATTCTGTGAGTACGACTATGTCAGGCTGTTGCTTGACAAGTCTGTGGGACAACTCCCCCAATTTTGGCACAAGTCCCGAGATGTTGGTGAGAAGGACTTTGCACAGTCATAGAATCATAGATGTTTACAGCAAGGAAGGAGGCCATTTCGGCAAATCGTGTCTGTGCCGGCCAACAAGAGGCTCGCCAACCTAATCCCATTTTCCAGCTCTAAATCCATAACCCTGCAGGTTACGGCACTTCAAATGTACATCCAAGTACTTTTAAAATGTGGCGAGGGTTTCTGCCTCTACCACCCTTTCAGGCAGTGAGTTCCAGATCCCCACAGCCCTCTGCATGAAGAAATTTCCCCTCAAATTCCCTCTAAACATTCTACCAATTACTTTAAATTTATGCCCCCTGGTAGTTGACCCCTCTGCTAATGGAAATAGGCCCTTTCTATCCACTATATCTAGGCCTCATAATTTTATACACCTCAATGAGGTCTCCCCTCAGCCTCCTCTGTTCCAAGGAAAACAAACCCAGCCTATCCAATCTCATAGCTAAGATTCTCTGTCCTCATAGCTAAGTTTCTCCACTCCCGCCAACATCCTCGTAAATCTCCCCAGTGCAATCACGTCCTTCCTGTAATGCGGTGACCCGAACTGCACGCAGTACTCGAGCTGTGGCCTAACCAATGTTTTATGCAGTTCAAGCATAACTCCCCTGCTCTTGTATTCTATGCCTCAGCTAATAAAGGCACGCATTCCGTATGCCTTCTTAACCACCTTATCTACCAGACCTGCTACCTTCAAGGATCTGTGGACATGCACTCCAAGGTCCCTTTGTTCCTCTACACTTTTCAGTGTCCTACCATTTAAAGTGTATTCCCTTTCCTTGGTAGCCCTCCCCAAATGCATTACCTCACACTTCTCCATATTAAATTCCATTTGTCACTGTTCTGCCCACCTGACCAGTTGATTGATATCGTCCTGCAGTCCGTAGTTTTCTTCTTCGTTATCAACCGCACAGCCGATTTTAGTATCATCTGCAAACATCTTAATCATACCCCCATATTCAAGTCTAGATCATTGATGTATAGCACAAAAAGCAAAGGGCCTAGCACTGAGCCCTGCAGAACCCCACAGGAAACATCCTTCCAGTCACACAAACAACCATCAACCATTACCCTTTGTTTCCTGCCTCTGAGCCAATTTTAGATCCAACTTGCCACTTTGCTCTGGATCCCACTGCTTTTATTTTCATAACCAATCTGTCATGTGGGACCTTATCAAAAATTTTGCTAAAATCCATATACACTACATCATACGAACTGCCCTCATCGACCTTCCTGGTTAGCTCCCCGAAAAATTCAATCAAGTTAGTCAGACACGACCTTCCCTTAACAAATCAGTGCTGACTGTTCCTGATTAATCGGTATCTTTCTTAAATGAAGATTTATCCTATACTTCAGAATTTTTTCCAAGAATTTTTCCAACACTGCGATTAGGCTGACTGGCCTGTAGTTACTCGGTCTATCCCTTTCTCTCTTCTTAAACAAAGGTACTACATTAGCAGTCCCCCAAGACCTCTGGCACTACACCTGAAGCCAGAGAGGATTGGAAAATGATGGTCAAAGCTTCTGCTATTTCCTCTTTTGCTTTGCTTAACAGCCTGGGATACATTTCATCCGGGCCTGGGAACTTAGATACATAGAAACATAGAAAATAGGTGCAGGTGTAGGCCATTCGGCCCTTCAAGCCTGCACCACCATTCAATGAGTTCATGGCTGATCATTCCCTCAGTACCCCTTTCCTGCTTTCTCTACATACCCCTTGATCTCTTTAGCCATAAGGGCCATATAGAAACATAGAAACATAAGACTTAGCCATTCAAAGCTGCTAAACCCCTTAATACCTTCTATCTCACTATATTTATTTCATTTAATATTTCACAATCCGCCTCCTCAAGAGCAGTGTCTGTGTCGCCCCTCTCTTTTGTGAAAACAGATGCAGAGTATTCATTAAGAACCATATCCACATCTTCCGCCTCCAACACAAATTACCCTCATGCTATCTCATAGGCCTTTCTCTTTCTTTAGTTATTCTCTTGCTCTTAATATATTTATAAAACATCTTTGAGTTTTCCTTGATTTTATTTGCCAAGAATCTTTCATGCTCTCTCTTTGCTTTCCAAATATCCTTTAAAATTTCACCCCTGGACTTTCTATACTCTCGAGATTCTGCAGTATTTAGCCCTCGGTATCTGACATAAGCTTCCCTTTTTTTCTTTATCCTACCCTGTATGCCCCTAGACATCTAGGGGGCTCTAGATTTGTTAGTCCCACCCTTTTTCTTTAAGGGCACATATTTGGCCTGAACCCTCCGGATGTCCTCCTTGAATGCCTCTCACTGCTCTGACACTGACTTACTTTCAAGTAGCTGTTTCCAGTCCACTATATCTAAATCACCTCTCAGCTTCACAAAGTTGGCGTTTCCCTAATTTAGAGCTTTTATTCCTGATCTATCCTTGTCCTTTGCCATAACTACCTTAAATCTAACTGAATTATGGTCACTAGCACCTAAATGCTCTCCCACTGATACCCCTTCCACCTGCCCAAACTAAATCCAGAACTGCCCCCTCTCGTGTTGAACTTGCTACATACTTGGTAAAAAAAAGTTCTGTTGAATGCATTTTAGGAATTCTGCACCCTCTATACCCTTCACACGAATTTTGTCCCAGTTAATATTAGGATAGTTAAAATCCCCTACTATTACTGCCCTTTATTTTTTGCAATTTTCAGAAATTTGCATATATATTTGCTCTTCTATCTCCCTCTCACTGTTTGGGAGTGTATACTACATGCCCAGCAGTGTGATCACCCTTTTTTTGTTTTTCATTTCGATCCATATGGCCTCGTTTGATGACTGGACTGGATATGGGTCGACTGGACTGGGTGTGCCATTTTCATGTCAGTAGCCGGTGCTGAGGTCGATGCCGCGTGGTCCGTTCAGTTTTATTCTTATTATTGTTTTTCGTGGCGGTTATGTACAACTGAGTGGCTTGCTCGGCCATTTCAGAGGGCAATTAAGAGTCAACCACATTGCTGTGGGTCTGAAGTCAAATATAGCCTAGGTAAGGGCGGCAGAATTCCTTCCCTAAAAGACATTAGTGAACCAGATGGGGTTTTCTGACAATCCGGTAGTTTCATGGTCACCATTACTGATTTATTTAATTAATTGAATTTAAATTCCCAAGCTGCCATGGTGGGATTTGAACTTGTATCTCTGGATCATTTGTCCAGGCCTCTGGATTACTAGTCCAGTGACGTTACCACTATGTTCCCCAGGTTAAAGATGAAGTATTTTCTAAAGATTTCATATATTTTTCAAATCATGGACATAATAAGAACATAAGAACATAAGAACATAAGAATTAAGAACAGGAGTGGGCCATCTAGCCCCTCGAGCCTGCTCCGCCATTCAAAAAGATAATGGCTGATCTGGCCGTGGACTCAGCTCCACTGACCCGCCCGCTCCCCATACCCCTTAATTCCCTTATTGGTTAAAAATTTATCTATCTGTGATTTGAATACATTCAATGAGCTAGCCTCAACTGCTTCCCTGGGCAGAGAATTCCACAGATTCACAACCCTCTGGGAGAAGAAATTCCTTCTCAACTCGGATTTAAATTGGCTCCCCCGTATTTTGAGGCTGTGCCCCCTAGTTCTAGTCTCCCCGACCAGTGGAAACAATCTCTCTGCCTCTATCTTGTCTATCCCTTTCATTATTTTAAATGTTTCTATAAGATCACCCCTCATCCTTCTGAACTCCAACGAGTAAAGACCCAGTCTACTCAATCTATCATCATAAGGTAACCCCCTCATCTCCGGAATCAGCCTAGTGAATCATCTCTGTACCCCCTCCAAAGCTAGTATATCCTTCCTTAAGTAAGGTGACCAAAACTGCACACAGTACTCCAGGTGCGGCCTCACCAATACCCTGTACAGTTGCAGCAGGACCTCCCTGCTTTTGTACTCCATCCCTCTTGTAATGAAGGCCAACATTCCATTCGCCTTCCTGATTACCTGCTGCACCTGCAAACTAACATTTTGGGATTCTGGCCGCAGTAGCTCAATTGGGAGAGCGTTAGACTGAAAATCCAAAAGTCCCTGGTTCAATCCCGGGTTTCGGTAATATCAGGTGATTTCCTAAAAGAGTTTCATGCACAAGGACCCCCAGGTCCCTCTGCACCGCAGCATGTTGTAATTTCTCCCCATTCAAATAATATTCCCTTTTACTGTTTTTTTTTCCAAGGTGGATGACCTCACATTTTCCAACATTGTATTCCATCTGCCAAACCTTAGCCCATTCGCTTAACCTATCTAAATCTCTTTGCAACCTCTCTGTGTCCTCTACACAACCCGCTTCCCCATTAATCTTTGTGTCATCTGCAAATTTTGTTACACTACACTCTGTCCCCTCCTCCAGGTCATCTATGTATATTGTAAACAGTTGTGATCCCAGCACCGATCCCTGTGGCACACCACTAACCACCGATTTCCAACCTGAAAAGGACCCATTTATCCCAACTCTCTGCTTTCTGTTAGCCAGCCAATTCTCTATCCATGCTAATACATTTCCGCTGACTCCGCGTACCTTTATCTTCTGCAGTAACCTTTTGTGTGGCACCTTATCGAATGCCTTTTGGAAATCTAAATATACCACATCCATCGGTACACCTCTATCCACCATGCTCGTTACCATGCTGCACATTAATTTTTTTTACAGATTAGGTAGCACAATTTAATTGAGATAATGTATGATTGCACATGGGTTCTAGTGACACAAAAATAAAATACAGCAGATGTTGTAAATCTGAAATAAAGCAAAAAAATACTGGAAACATTCAGCAGGTCAGGCAGCATCTGTGTAGGGTTAATGATGCAGGTCGATGACCTTTTGTCAGAACTGGGAGATGTTACAAATGAATAGCTTATAAAGAAACACAAGATGGGAAACCGATAGTAATGAAGGTGAACGGATTTAAAAGATACAAATGAAAATTACGGCAAAAAGAGCAGAATTTCTTCAAGATAAGCATTCCTGAGTTCCAGTGAGCTGTATCATTTGTTCAATAAGTGACCTGATCACAAAGTAACGGCCCACAAATCCCAGTCGGCTGCTTCCCGTGGGCGATCGGGTAAAAAAGTTAAAAAAGAAGTGCACCTACCTGTTCCTGCTGCGCCCACGCGATTTCCTGGTCCTGAGGCCTCCACTGACTGTGCGTCGGAGCGCGTGTGCACATCAGGACGTGCACAGGGCTGGAGCTGCAGTCACATTGCTCTGGCAGCCAATCAAGGTAAAGTATGTTTTCATCATAATAATGGGAACTCTGTAAGTTGATGTTCGCATTATTATGAATGAGAAACCCCCTCCAAAGACACAAAACTCATAAAAAATAGAAAAAATACACCACATATTTTTATTTATCAGGCGCAAGAGTTTTCAGGATATTTGCTGGGCAAGATATGGATAAATACCATAATCTTGCCCATGCAAATGTCCTCGCTCCCGAGATGCAGAGGATCTGAGAAGCTCCAGTTTGACAGATTGGAAAAGCCGGTTTTCAAGCACATGTGCATTGTGCGCTGAAAACCGGCTTTTGCGATGCCTTCCCGGGTCCGTACATCATCATCATGTCATAGGCAGTCCCTCGAAACGAGGATGACTTGCTTCCACGCCAGAAAGAACGAGTTCACCGGTGTTTCAATGAAGGACCTAATATTCCAGGACCCGAACTATATCTTGAAGGGTGGAAGATGCCTGTACGTGAATTTTTTTAACGTGTGGTGACCGTTGCACACCAACCACCACTTGGGCTTGACAGAGCTAGGTCTTGGTCCAGTGGCAAGGATTATCCAAGACGACTGGAGACCAGCTCTGCTGCATGGGTATCGCAGTGTGGGCTCCTGGTCCCGAACTCACGCCTCTCCTAGGACCCGATCACATCCCTCTACAGTCTCTCGCTGCTCCTGCTGTATCTGCCCACGCTCCAATCACCAACCTGGACCTTGATGACGTCACTCTTCGCTGCCGTCGCAACTCGTACTGCTTCCTGAAATAATATGCCTCCACAATGCTCCCAGGCGCCGCACCTCCGCTCCTTTTATGGCCTCGTCCTGCCGCTGGTGTTCTCCCACAGGCCAGGGCCTCCATGCTGCTCCCAGGCACCGCATTTCCGCTCCTTTTATGGCTTCGTCCTGCCGCTGGCGTTCTCAGCAGGTCGGGACCTCCACGCTGCTCAGTACGGACCCTGGAGGCTGGAATTTCTGAGCCAATAAGTATGAAATTTGTGTGTGTGTAATGACTTAGAAGATCTACAAGTTTACCAGTGTCACATGATATTATTTGACTAAACATGACACCAAGGAGCCCTGGTAAAAGTCAGCAAGGATAAAAGGGAAAACCTTACAGCGGCTGGAGTCATACCTGATGCAAAGGAAAACTCTTACTTTCAATGTACAAAAAAAAAGGCATGGAGTAAATTGGACTGCCAACTCGCTATCAGCCCATTCCTCATTATTAGCTCAGGCCAATTACATTCCCAATGCTCCAAAGGACATAAGCATTGTATGAGATATGTTACAACAGCAACAACTTGCAACTATATAGCACCTTTAATATAGTAAACCATCCCAAAGCGCTTCACCGGAGTAAATTGTCTTTGATAACTCACAGGTTTCGTATCACAAAGGGTATTTTTAAAATAGCTAGGCAAGATAATTATCACGTTTGCACTAGTTCCAGTCTATGAGCTTAGGATGTTTTTCTAAAGAGGAGGGAGTACCTGAACCTATTGATGTATTTATGTTTTGACAGATTGCACCATGATGATTTTTGCTTTGAAATCACAAGTAATGACTTGAGCATTAAAGAGGTTGTCTGGAATTGCTGTCATTGGGAACCATTGCTAAAGACAATTGCTTGGGTTGTTCCTGTTTGCTCCATAATGTTTGTCCTATCTGTGATGAGGCCTTTTAACAGTCACCATCATGGTGGGATTATCCTGCAGGGCTCCTTCCTGCATTAACACATAAAGCCATCAGTCATAACATTTAACAAAATTAATTAATTCTTTATGTATGGTTTTGCCTTGTGCTGCTATTGAAAATAACATTAAATAGCAGAGTTTAGCACAAGCACAAACCTGCCACAACTTCACAGTCAAATATTTCACTTGGCACAAGTTATCCACAATTTCGGATTCATATCTTTTCACATCCATTGCATAATAGAACACATACAACTGGGAAACGTGAACTACGCAAGAAATGGAAAAAATATGCTGCGATCTCATTTCTTCTGCAGGAGACATTGGGGCCGAAATTGCCCACTGCTGGAATTGGGGCACGCCTACCCTGTTTCTGTTGATTTTACTGGCGCGGTGGCCTCTTGAGTAAAATTCCGCTCTTTGGCTTTTTTTTCCGGTGGACCAGAAGCCGGTCAGAATGGGCGCGGAAGTTCGCAGTCTAGAGTCTCATTAATATCTCAGTAATTTCCAGACATAACATTAAACTAAATTTGTTGTACAGAATTGTAAATAACAACAGCACCATCTTGCATTTATATAGCGCCTTTAGCGTTTTAAAACGCTCCAAGGTGCTTCACAGGAGTGTTATCAAACAATATTTTACACTGAGCCACATACGGAGATATTAGGACAGGTGACCAAATGCTTGGTCAAAGAGGTAGGTTTTAAGGAGTGTCTTAAAGGAGGAGAGTGAGGTATAGAGGTTTAGTAAGGAAATGCCAGAGCATAGGGCCTAGAGAACTGAAGGCACGGCCGCCAATGGTGGAGCAATTAAAGTTGGGGATGTGCAAGAGGCCAGAATTGGAGGAGCGCAGAGAACCCAAAAAGTTGTAGGACTGGAGGAGGTTACAGAGATAGGAAGGGGCACCCATCGGCTTGTTTAATGTGCTATAGATCAGATTGGTGGAAACCTGCATCTTTTGGCACAAATACCATGTTTAGTGTTGGACGATGTTGGTGGTGTTGCAGTCTATGTCAGAATTTTGCTGTAAGATCTTTGCTCTTCTTGAAAAGTTATACAAATGCTGTCATGATTCAAAAGCATGGGGAAGTCATAAAGCACTGAATTGGAAGGAACTGAACTCAACAACTTCCATTTTGACACCTTGTTTTGAGTAGTATTGCAAATCATTGAAAGCTATATTTCACTCGGTTGTTATATCCATAGTCGTTATCCTCTTACGAGTTAACACTAAAGTCTTCATGAACTGAAACTTTTGAGAAACAACTGCAGTAGTGTAAGATAATTTAAACTATGTTGTATAACTGCAGTAATTGCTTCAGAACAAGGTGCTTACTCCAGATGCTCCATGTGCTGTTGTCGTCATCACAAATGTACAGTGATCCTTGTAAAAAGAAAGATTTGCATTTATAGGGCGCCTTTCATGACCACTGGACGTCTCAAAGCGCTTTACAGCCAATTAAGTAATTTTGGAGTGTAGGCACTGTTGTAATGTGGGAAACGCGGCAGCCAATTTGCGCACCAGCAAGCTCCCACAAACAGCAATGTGACAATGACCAGATAATCTGTTTTTTGTTATGTTGATTGAAGACTAAATATTGGCCAAGACACCAGGGACAACTGCCCTGCTCTTCTTCGAAATAGTGTCATGAGATCTTTTACGTCCACCTGAGAGGGCAGATGGAGCCTCGGTTTAACGTCTCAGACGGCACCTCCGTCAGCCTAGATTTTTTTGTGCTCAAATTCCTAGAGTGGGTCTTGAACCCACAACCTTCAGATTCAGAGGTGAGAGTGCTACCCACTGAACCACAGCTGACACTGTACAGAGTCTTACTGTCACTAGATTCCAGGCTCATCCCAGAGTATATATATCTCCAGAACTCTTTCAAAGATGCAATTTCTTATGAATGTAAAAACATTGCCAGTGTCTAGTTCTCCAAAGGGAACCATATTTAATCTATGTTTTGGTTGGATGTTGCCCCTGTTAGGATTTGTTATTTGGTCTACCTTTCAGTAACAGTACAAGGCAATGTAAGTGAAATATGCAATTTATTTATTTACTTTTCTACCAACAAAAGTAAATTCCCTGCTTTTCCTCTGCCTGATAAAGCATTGATTCCCATTATGGTGCAGACATTTCTAAAAATCATGTCACGGGTGTAAGCAAGGTAAGTGCAGAGCTACCGTTTAACAGTCTCAGACAAATAACGGGTTATGGGACATCTTTTATAACTGAAAAGGTTTTTAAAATGCTTCTTGGTAGCTCAGCACAAATAAAAGTGGTATTTGACTGGGATTAGAGCCATATTGCAATGTGAATTCAGACCATTGACAAAATAAAAACAACCCCCAGAGTCGACTGAGCGGATTTACAAGAACAAGCTTAGACATTTGATTTTTTCTCGAACAAAGAAGCCATTTACATCCCATGAGTTACAATGCACTTTTTCCAAACAAGACCTGTTTCTTAAAACCATACATTATTGTTTCAACAGGTGAATCAGATATGGGCGCAATAATTGGAACGTGTCTGACATCCATTGATATTGCTGGGATTGCACATGAATTGACATTATTGAGAGTCTGACTGCAGTGTACTGATAAAGCCTTGAATGCTGCTGTGGCTGATAACCACTTCAACACTTTTATAGCAGTTGCACTTTGTCAGTATTTTAAAAAAAGAGATGAAGCTGTGCAACTCTTCAGACAGCAAAGGGAATTGAGGCAGATCTTCATGTCAAGGAGCCACAACAAAATTTGGGTAGCAATGGGACAAGTGGGCGACAGACTATAATATTTAGTTTTGATCAGAAAATATCATTTGGGTTTGTTGCACTTCATAGAATCATGGAAATTATGGCACAGAAGGAGGCCATTTGGACCATTGTGTCTGTGCTGGCCAAAAAAGACCTATTCACCCTAATTGCACTTTCCAGCTCTTGGTCCATAGCCCTGGAGGTTACAGCACTTTAAGTACATATCTAAGTACTTTTTAAATGCGATGAGGGCTTCTGCCATCACCCTTTCAGGTAGTGAGCTCCAGACCCCCACCACTTTCTGGGTGAAAAAGTTCACCTCACCTCCTCTCTAATCCTTCTACCAATTACTTTAAATCTATGCCCCCTGGTTATTGAGCTCTCTGCTAAGAGAAATAAGTCCTTTCTATCCACTCTATCTAGGCCCCTCATAATTTTATACACCTCAATTAGGTCACCCCTCAGCCTCCTCTGCTCCAAAGAAAACAACCTCAGCCTATCCAATCTTACCTCATAGCTAAAATTCTCCAGTCCTCGTAAATCTCCTCTTAGAAACATAGAAACATAGAAAATAGGTGCAGAAGTAGGCCATTCGGCCCTTCGAGCCTGCATCAATGAGTTCATGGCTCATTGCAACTTCAGTACCCCATTCCTGCTTTCTCGCCGTACCCCTTGATCCCCCTAGTAGTAAGGACTACATCTAACTCGTTTTTGAATATATTTAGTGAATTGGCCTCAACAACTTTCTGTGGTAGAGCATTCCACAGGTTCACCACTCTCTGGGTGAAGAAGTTTCTCCTCATCTCGGTCCTAAATGGCTTACCCCTTATCCTTAGATTGTGACCCCTGGTTCTGGACTTCCCAAAATTGGGAACATTCTTCCTGCATCTAACCTGTCTGAACCCATCAGAATTTTAAACATTTCTATGAGATCCCCTCTCATTCTTCTGAACTCCAGTGAATACAAGCCCAGTTGATCCAGTCTTTCTTGATATATCAGTCCTGCCATCCCGGGAATCAGTCTGGTGAATCTTCGCTGCACTCCCTCAATAGCAAGAATGTCCTTCGTCAAGTTAGGAGACCAAAACTGTAGCAATACTCCAGGTGTGGCCTCACCAAGACCCTGTACAACTGTAGTAACACCTCCCTGCCCCTGTACTCAAATCCCCTCTTATCTTCTCATCACATCACATCTTTCCTGTAATGTCGTGATCAGAACTGTACATAATGCCTTAGCTGTGGCCTAAATAGTGTTTTATACAGTTTAAGCATAACCTCCATGTGCTTATATTCTATGCCTTGACTAATAGAGAAGAGTATCCCGTATGCCTTCTTAACCTTATCTACCTGTCCTGCTACCTTCAGGAATCTGTGGATATGCACTCCAAGGTCCTTCTGTTCCTCTACACTTCTCAGTGTCCTACCATTTATTGTGTATTCCCTCGCCTTGTTAGCCCTCCCCAAATGCATTACCTTGCACTTCTTCGTATTGAATTCCATTTGCCACTGTTCTGCCCACCTGACCAGTTCATTGATATCTTCCTGCAGTCTACAGCTTCCATCCTCACTGCCAAACACATGGCCACTTTTTGTATCATCTCCAAACTTCTTAATCATGCCTCCTACATTGATGTCTGAATCATTGACGTATACCACGAAAAGCAAGGGACGTAGTACTGAGCCCTGCGGAATCCCACTGGAAACAGCCTTCCAGGCACAAAATCCCCCCTTTGACCATTACCCTGATCAATTTTGGATTCAACTTTCCACTTTCCTGTGGACCCCATGGGCTTTTAATTTTCTGACCAGTTTTCTATGTGGGACCTTGTCAAAAGCTTTGCTAAAACGTACTATCCACATCGCCATCCTTGTTACCTCCTCAAAAAATTCAATCAAGTTAATCAGACACAACCTTCCCGTAACAAATCCATGCTGACTGTACTTGATTAATCCTTGCCTTTCTAAATGACGAATAATACTGACCCTCAGAATCTTTTCCAATAATATGCCCACCACCGAGGTTAGGCTGACTTGCCTGTAATTACTCAGTTTATCCCTTTTTAAACAATGGTACAACGGGCTCAATTTTCCCCAAAACATTTTTTTGGCTTACTTGAAGAGATACGACCGAATTTTTGGGGGCCTAAGTACGCCCATAAAAATATTCTAAGTTTCCTTGTTGGATTTCTTCATTTTGGAATGGCGTAACCCAACCTTTAGTTTTGGGGGTGGAGCCTTGATCTGCGCGCCAAAAAGATCGGGCTGCCATGGTAATCAGGGACACTATGCGAGCTGAGGCTGCAAAGTGAAGCATACAGCCAGCTCCCAACACATTAAACGAATTGAAAAACACATAGCAGCAACTTACCTCCAACCCCGGCCAAAGGGCTTGCCGGTCCGGTCCCATTCTCGGTCCCCATTCTCCCGGACCAGTCCGGTCCCATTCTCTCTCTCTTTCTCTCTCTCTCTATCGTCGATTTCCTTACCTGCACGTATTTCCTTAACTCTAGGGAAGGTTTTTCTGCAGAGGCCACATACGCTGGCCGAAGCACAACTGGAGTAACTCTCAGCTTGCCAATCTTCCCTAAATGGCCAGAATTGGCGCAGGTGGCTGGTTACGCCTCCTTTGGCTGAAAAAAAACTGCCCTAAAAAAAATCGTAACTAACTGCATTACACTGGTGCAAATTGATTGGGGAAACTGGTTTTTCAACCTAGGCCAAAAAGAGCAGCCTGCTCAAAAAAAAGGCGCAAATCACTGAGGAAAATTGAGCCCATGGTTCGCAGTCCTCCGGCACCACACCTATAGCCAGAGAGGATTGGAAAATGATGGTCAGAGCCTCCGCTATTTCCTCCCCTGCTTCTCTTAACAGCCTGGGATACATTTCATCCGGGCCTGGGAATTTATCTACTTTCAAAGATGCTAAACCCCCAATACTTCCTCTCTCACAAAGTTTATCTCATCTAATATTTCACACTCCTTCCCCTTAACTACAATGTCTGCAACTTCCCTCTCCTTTTTGGTCTCTAAAAGGCCCTACTCATTCTTTAGTTATTCTCTTGCTCTTTGGGTTTTCCTTGCCAATATTTTTTCATGCCCTCTCTTGTGATTGCACAGCATTGACATAATTGCTATAATTGCCTAGTTGCAAAAAGTAAAAGAATATAACCAAATATATGTGTACAATTGTGAGACTGTATATTTTAACACCATGCACTACTTACTGTATGTTTAAGTGCAGCTGGGGTGTTCAAAAGGAAAGCATTCAGGATCACTCTTCTTCAGCCATGTTTCCAGAACTGTTACCATCAAGGGTGGCTGTTTTCCAGTGCCATCTGAGAAGCACAGTATAAACTGGTCGGAGACTCCTGGACTGAATTCTCTCCACAATGTGCGATGCATTCCTGGTTGTTTATCACCCCTTTTCCCAAAATTCCCCCATGTCATCCAACATCTCAACTTGCCAGTCACTTTTAAAAATGTACTTAAAAAAATAAACTGTTAAATCAGTGGTAGAGCAGTCCTCTATGGACTTAATTGATATGTTGTTAATGGATATGCTAGCAGAACAAAAGCTTCTTTCTCTTTCCTTCTCCTTGTTGATCACATGAGAAATCTTATCAGTACTTAGATGCATCCTACGAAGTCCGTCATAAAAAAACCAATCTTGCGGAGGGGAGGCGGTGGCGGGTCACCAGGTTTGAATAAGGATTGGTTAAGATTTCCAGCTTGTGCAGTGGAAAGAAAGACTCTCAAGGGTTGTTGGGTCCAAGGTCAGGGTGACTTCTGGCCAAAGGCAGGAAGGCTTTACACTCGTTTCTTTGAATACATAAATAATCAATGTTTTGGCAACAGGAAGCAACTATAAGACGAATCATGTTGCTAACTGTTCATGACTTGATTTGCGGTGTTGTCTCTGTGTAGGATTCAGGAGCACCGAAGATTTTGTTGACGTCTCTGAGTTTGAGAGGTGGACTTTTATTGACTACGAGTGGGGCGGTTCCTCCACTGTGCTTAACAAATGCGTCTGAACTTCAAACTCAGAAGTACGACCCTTACTGGTCCTCTGCGATTTTTTTCAATGTTCTATTTCTATTTTCCAAACAATGAGCTCTATGGCCTTAGTACAGGTATAACGTCTTGAATCCGGCTGTCCGAAAACCGGACATTTTTGAGGTGGCCAAGATGGTGACATCGGGCAGCAGGGGACGAGGAAACCGGTAAAAAAAACGCATCGCCAGGAAGCCGCGGGTGATGGGAATCGGCGGGCGGCAAGGATCGGCGAGGAGCGCCAACAGCGAGTTCCGAAATCCGGACAAATACGAAAACCGGCACGGTCTCGGTCCCGAGGTTGCCGGATTTCAAACGTTGTACCTGTAGTGCATTTTGAGCAATTGGCAATTATCAACCCACACATACTAGAAACTAGGGTTGAGACTACCAAAACACTTTTCACTTGGGATCCTTAAAGCTGCCAGGCTGAAATTATAGTCATCTCAGCTGAATCGGATGTGTTCAAATCCGAGTGCCTAACTTGAAAGTACAACCCACTATACCATTCAGCTTTCTCTCTCCTACTTAAGGGGTTTTAACGTGCATTTCCTGATGTAAGTTGTAAATTGCTGGTGGACCTGGTAACCAGAAGCTGGATTTTGATCAGTCTTTCCGTCGCGTTCTTCGGCGGTATTCCTCTTTTCCGTTGAAAAAACACCTGGTGATAATTTCATCAGAGCGTTCCGCCGGCAATTTTGAAATACCGCTGGGGAGCAGATTGCCGGCGTGCAACAGTGAAATAAATGCTTCCGCCCGAGTTTGGTGGTAGCGTTGGTCCGTAGTTGTGGGGAAAAAAACTCCGAGGAGGAACCAGCTGGAGCAGCCCTTTGATCGGTGGTCAGTATGAAACCCTGCAAAAAAAGGTAAATTAAAGTTTAAAAAAAAAAATTATTTAGCAGCGATTCACTGGAAAAGGATCCTGTGAATGTTTTCCGACTTTTTTTTTGTTTTTGTTTTTTTGAAAAATATTTTTTGTGTTTTCCCACCCAACTCTAGCCTCGGACTAAATTTGAATAAATATGATTAAATTTGACCAAGATCACGTTTTCCACCGAGAATCCACGTGGAATACCGATTTTTCCCGCCGAGCGGATTTTTTTTCCCATTTTTTGATTAATTTTCCACCAATATAAATTGAATAATCATAGTGATGTTTTGGGTGGTAATCCGGTGGTGGCGGTTTTTGATCAAAATCCAGCCTCGTGTTTGAGTCAATGAAGTTGAGAGGAAGGGTATTCATGAGTTATGGACCCTGAAATTCTGGCCTTCCCGGGTCCGTATGGAGTGTGTACAGACCCGGGAAGGCATCACAAAAGCCGGTTTTCGCATGCATCTCGGCAGCAAGGACATTTGCATGGGCAAGATTGTGCTATTTGCCCATCTCTTGTCCAGCGAATGTCATTAAAACTCTTGCGTCTGGTAAAAGCAGGCACACAGCCTACTTTTACCAGCGTAAGAGTTTTAAAACATAAAAAAACATATAAAAATAAAATTTTAAACCACATTTTTCTGTTAAAAATAAGTTTATTTTAAACCCTAATTACAAAACTTTTTTAAAAATCGGAAAAAATTTTTTCGAAGACATTTATTAACTTTAATTTCAATTAATTTTAATTATGTGAGGTGTGTTTTTTATTTTTTATTATGGTGTTTAGTGTTTGTTTAATTTTCTCATTATTAGCAATGAGAACTCATAAATACAGAGCTCTTATTGCTATTAATGAAAATACTGCACCTGATTGGTTGTGCAGTCATACACTGCACCTTCTGCGTCCGAACGTCAAGGACGGGAGCGCGCTCCGCAGCGCGGGAAGAGAAGACCTCCTCACCAGAATCCCAGGCGCCTCCGGGACCACCAGGTAATTTCGTAACAATCCTCCAGTCACAGGTGTTCAGCTGAAAGAAGCCTCCAACTGGAATTTCAGGGCAATGTAGTTCCCACAGCTTACTATCTACAAACAACCATTCACTGACATGCCATTTATTTCAGGTGAAGACATGCCACTTATTTCTGTCGCTGGAGAAATACCACCAACGATGTCTCTGCAAGATCCTACAAATCCCCTGGGAGGACAGATGCACCAACATTAGCGTCCTTAACCAGGCCAACATCCCCAGCATTGAAGCGCTGACCACACTTTATCAGCTCCGCTGGGCAGGCCACATTGTCCACATGCCAGACACAAGACTCTCAAAGCAAGCGCTCTACTCGGAACTCCTTCATGGCAAACAAGCCAAAGGTGGGCAGAGGAAACGTTACAAGGACACCCTGAAAGCCTCCCTGAAAAAGTGCAACATCCCCACTGACACCTGGGAGTCCCTGGCCAAAGACCGCCCTAAATGGAGGAAGTGCATCCGGGAGGGCACTGAGCACCTCGAGTCTCATCGCCGAGAGCATGCAGAAATCAAGCGCAGGCAGCGGAAAGAGCGTGAGGCAAACCTGTCCCACCCACCCTTTCCCTCAATGACTATCTGTCCCACCTGTGACAGGGACTGTGGTTCTCGTATTGGACTGTTCAGCCACCTAAGGACTCATTTTTAAGAGTGGAAGCAAGTCTTCCTCGATTCTGAGGGACTGCCTATGATGATGATGTTTACTTAATTTAAAGGGTTGCATTTAAAGGAGTGAAATTCGGAAATCTGTTTACCTATCTTAAAATGATCAAACTAATAACAAATATATACAGCAGTTACCATGTTTTAAAAATTCTTAGTAGATCTTCCATGGTAAAGCTTATGGGCAGTCTGGGACTTGGAAGGTAGTTTCTGTTATATACTGTAGTGCCACTGCACACTCAACATGACTGGTTTGCTTTTAATGTAATACTTACTGAAGCAAAATATCAAATGAAGCAATTTAAAATTCTGTGTGTGCGCGCGCTGCTGCAGCCGCTTTCTCTCGCGGCCGCCGCTGACGTCGGAGTCCATTCGGCCGGGGAAGGCAGCGCGCTCTGGAACCCCGGAGCTAGACAATCTGCTCCTCGAGGCATGCTGGTAATGTCCATACTTAACTGCCTTGTTACTGTTTGTAGCTGATTGCACAGTATTTGTTCATTGAAGTTTTAACTTTATAATGTCAACTCGCTCTAACGGAGAAATCGTTTACATGGTATAGCCCAACCCCCGAGGGACCCAGATAATCAAGAGTTACCTGTATATCATAAAATTCCATTCTATGAAATTGCCTGTTTAAAACTTTCAATTCCTATTATTTTGGTAGTGGGCTGTAAATAGCAATTAAAAAATAGCATTAACCATTTTTACAGGTAGATGTTCATTATAAACCCCTGTATAATATCCATCTCCTAGATTCAATCAGGAATATCCAAAAAGAAATCTTATCAGCAGCTATAGCCCTATCCCCCCCTGTTTTCCTTAGGATTGATATATTTTGTTTGGATTTTAAAAATAGAAACTTTGTAGGTGAAATTCCCCTGTTGTGTACCTCCTGTCAGCGCTTCTGGGGGGTGCTAACTGGGCACAAACCTGTTTTCGCCCCGGGGGCGGGGGGTGGGGGGGGGGGCGCTACCGGCTCCCGTGAAATTGCACGCGAGCTCAGTAGTGCCGCGGGCCACCTCAAAACCAGCGATGACATCACCACCATGTGCGGCGATCTCTTTTCCATACTGCGGTGGAAATTGGCCAGCGCCTCGCAAGGTTGCCACATGCGGTGTCAGCCGTAGCCTCGTGGGTTGCGAACCGGTCCGATCTCCAATTACAGGTCGAAAGGTAAAGGGGAGGTGCGCTGCGCCATGCGCCACCATTCTGTTGTTTTGGCCGACTCGCTGGCATCATGCAGCCTGGCTCTCTGTCTCAGTGCCGGGCTGCGGCCCAGTGGAGGTCATCAGGGGCCCTGCAGAGTAAGCAGCAGCCCTCCCCTTTAATGGAAGGGGAGGGGCATTGAAACGTGCCAGCGCTATGTGGAGAGGCCGTG
Organism: Pristiophorus japonicus; assembly: GCF_044704955.1. Classification (NCBI taxonomy): domain Eukaryota; kingdom Metazoa; phylum Chordata; class Chondrichthyes; family Pristiophoridae; genus Pristiophorus; species Pristiophorus japonicus. Next base: position 240,198,659 of record NC_091978.1, on the reverse strand, counting down.
TTGCTCTGCCGTCCCCGCCCGAGCAGCGCCCGATATTGCGCTCCACTTCCTGTGAGGGGTAGTAACCCCAATTTCACGGCCAGGGCAGGATTTCCGCGCTGGGCGCAGGACGTCCTTCCGTTATTGGATTACCACTCCAAAACAGGGCGCTGAGAAATAGCTCCCCCTTTGAACCTAACGCTGAAAGCTATTCATCCCCAATTTATAGTTTCAGAATTTGAAAATCGAACAAAGCAAGACTTTATAAAATTAGATTTTATTTTGCAGACTTTTGAAGCCAGATTTCACATTTCAGGTAAATGAAGCATGAGTTCCTGAGGGAGAAATTGCTTAGCATCCAGTTTGGGGCGATAAGTACTTGCCGGAGCGAAAGTATCGTCGGGCGCTACCCAATTCCAGCAGATGCAAACTTCCGGTTTAGCACTCCAGGAGGGAAGTGGAGCACTAAATCAAGCGCTAGCACTTCCCTTGAAGCGCTAAACCACGCAGGAGGGGCGGTAGCGGTACAGCGCTGCACAGTGTCCCAGTGCAGCGCTGCTGGGATCGGAGGCTCCTTCCCTCCCTTAAAGGCAAGGGCCATTGCTGCAGGCTCTGCATTAAATATCCTTATCTCCTTCTTAGACAGTCCCACGGAGTCGAGGATGACTTGCTTCCACACTAAAAATGAATTCTCAGGTGACTGAAGCGTCCGATATGGGACCTACAGTCTCTGTCACAGGTAGGGCAGACTGTGTGGTTGAAGGGACGTTGGTTGAAAGGTGAGTGGGGTACTTGGGTTGTCGTGCGCTCCTTTCGCTGTTTGCACTCGGCCTCCGCTTGTTCCCGGCAAAAAGACTCGAGGTGTTTGGTGCCTTCCCTGACTTTGAGCGGTCTTGGGCCAGGGATTCCCAGGTTTTGGTGGGAATGTTACACTTTTTTTACGGAAGCTTTGAGGGTGTCCTTGAAGCGTTTCCTCTGCCCACCTGGGGCTCGCTTGCCGTGTCAGTGCTCTGAGTAAAGCGCTCGTTTTTGAAGTCTTGCATTAGGCATGCGGACGATGTGGCCCGTCCATCGGAGCCGATTGAGTGTGGTCAATTCTTCGATGCTGCGGATGTTGGCCTGAGCGAGAACACTGACATTGGTGCGCCTATCCTGCAGGATTTGCAGGATCTTGCGGGGGCCGAGCTCCAAACCACCGTCAACACTTTCACAGAAGCGTACGAGAGCATGGTACTTACACTAAACGTCCATCAGACAAGGGTCCACTACCAACCTGACCCCACCACACAATACTGCCCTCCGATTTTCAAAATCCACGTCGAGGTCCTGGACAACGTGGGCTATTTTCCATACGTCGGGAGCCTATTGTCAACAAGGTCAGATGTCGATGACAAAGTCCAACACTGCCTTCAGTGTGCCAGTGCAGCCTTCAGTCACCTGAGGAAGAGAGTGTTTGAAGACTAGGACCTCAAACCCGGCACCAAGCTCATGGTCTACAGAGCAGTAGTGATACCCGCCCTCCTATATGCTTCAGAGACATGGACTATGTACAGCAGGCACCTCAAAGCACTGGAGAAGTACCACCAACGCTGCATTAAATATACTTCCATGGTGGCCGACATCAGCCGCGATCCGTGACGATCAGCCCTAAGCACTCTAACAGAGTGCAGGGCTGATCAGTCATGGCCGAAGAAAAGGAAAAATAAATGCTCAGAGGGTTGTTACAAGAGTTTTCACTTACTTTAGCAACAATCCCTTGAAATATCGCTTCCCCAGCGGCTGGCTTACCTTACAACGCCTGCTGCAGCTGCCGGTGTTGACGCCCGGCGATGCTGCAGGGGACGGAACCAATGTTCGGATCCGGGGCGCTACCGGTGTGCTGCGCGGCCGGATGACACCACGATCTCCGAGGCACTGGAGATCGTGGTGCTAGGGATTACTGCTGCCGCAAACCTCCACGGCAAGTTGGCGGACGTCGGTACTCTCGCTGCGCCCGGTCACAGAGTTGGTAGTGCCCTGTTATCATCCCCCCAGAGGCGTGAATGGGAGGCACAAAGGAGGCCAATTTCCAACCCTATGAATCTTTTTGGGAGATGAATTTCCTTATAGCTTCTCCCTCTCTGTTGCTGTAACTTTGGCGGAAACCGTGTTTACATGCGTAATTTAGGTTCTGGGGACGTTTCAGCGGTGGAGCTGGATAAGCCCCGAGGAAATTCACCCTCTTGGCGGATATCAATCTGGCTGTTAAATCAACAGTCTCCAAATACCAAGTACAAAAACTATGCTTCCAGAAAAACAGCTGCACTTTGTCTCAACAAGATGAAGCAACCTGCCCATCCGAGAACAGGGTTGATAATGTTGACATACAGTTGTTCTTTTTGCTGATTGATGCATTGTCATTTTACTTCTAGAACAAGCAGACACAGTTACATTGATTCCTAAACAACACCTGGAAGAATTTTTTGAAAAGTAATTTTTACCTTTTAAGTTAACTACTACAGACAAGGGTGATTATGTTGAGAAACGAGATACATGAAAAGCCATGTCTATAATAAAAGGAGGAAGGCAGTGAGAAACTCATTGAACCTGGAATTAGACTATCATTGGCAAGGGTTTAATTTTGTTTTGTGAGTACCTGTTGAAGTTATCAGTTGTTTCAACATCATATAGAGTTCGACATCTGGAGAAATTGTGGTTGGGTGGACTATAATAAAATGTAGTTTTTAGTGTGAATATACAGGTATTGTGAGAATAATATGATACGGAGTTAATTCATTAGTGAAAAGATAGGCTGAGAAACTTTGCTGACAATCTGGAAACCCAAATTCACTCCCTTACTCCCTGCCACTGCTCTTCCCTCGTGCCCATGGCCAAACCAACGTCCGAGAAATAGCTGGAGTTGGAGATAGCAGAAAGCTGGTTTCCACTTTGGTAGGGTCAGGAATATGGAGAACATAAGAACATAAGAAATAGGAACAGGAGTAGGCCATTTGGCCCCCTCGAGCCTGCTCCGATATTTAATAAGATCATGGCTGATCTGATCTTGGGCTCAGCTCCACTTCCCTGCCCGCTCCCCATAACCCTTCACTCTCTTATCGTTCAAAAACCTGTCTATCTCCACCTTAAATATATACAATGACCCAGCCTCCACAGCTCTCAGAGAGAGGAAGCCAGTTCCACCAGAATTTTGCTCGATTTGCTCTGTTTTAATAGTGCATGGCTCCCTTTGAAAACATTTTCATTTTTTTTTGCCTTTGGAGCAACTTTGCACCACTCCAAATTACGGCAGATAGATCAAGATGGGCAACACCAAACTGCGCTTTGTGCGCAATGCATTGCCCAGTCATTCAAATGAGCCCATTCCTGGGATTTAGTACGAGGTTTGTCCTCCAATGCCTTTGCACCAATGGAGCAGGGCTCTGGGAATTTCGAACTCAAATTATTTTGTTGGTATTTGTAGTTTAGATTTGATTTCAGCTCCAATGTGTGCATTAAGGGTCTTTAGAAAGAAACCTTCAACAGAATTATTTAGAGGGGATGCAATAGTATTGAGCTAGGATAAATGGGTTTCTTACTAGTTTACTCTTGTACGCTTTCAGTTGTAATCTTTTTCATCCTCAAGTTTCTGGAATGATCATCCCGTATGTGGTAAGGTCGCAGTGTGTTCACCGCTAATTGTGGTATGTTAACATGGGCAATGATACAGTACCTAATTGCGTTTCCACCACAATCTTCATGCAACATTTCATTGAGCAGTGCAGGAACTTTGAAGACACTTGATCCCTTTGCCATGTTTGTGATTTCAGAAATGTCTCGTGTGAGCGGAATGTTTGCTTGGCTAGTGATGTTATATAGCAGCAGAGGAAGCAGTAAGAAAGTCTGGTAGAGGAGGAGAGCGTAATCTTTATAAAGAGTATATAGGCCAAAGGCAAACTAGTTGGTCATGACTGACTGTGCATGCATCTGTTTCATGCCAGCAGAGTCACTCCTGCTGATTGATCCCAGCCATGCTAAATAACTACTCTGAATCACCTTCCTGAAGATAACTGTTGCAAAAATGATAGCTGCAATTATCCACAATTGTCAGCTTCTTTCAGATGTCAGCACGAGATAATGGTGGCATTGCAAATGCTGCAATATCAATTTTAAATCAGGAGCTATCAGATACTCTCAGCGTGAAGAAAACATTTTCTGAAATACAAAAACCAGTAGCTCACCACCTGACAATATTTTTATGTAAATGCTAACTTTTTCAGAGGGTCTAGGAATGATGGACTGTACACATGCTAAACACGCCTAGCCACAATTTCATGGTCTATTTCAAGTATTTTACCGATTTACCCTGGAAGAGATATTGGTCTAATTTATATTATGAAGTTAAATTCAGTTCACAAAGGGATAACTCAAAAAAACCCACACTATCCAGGATGTTGATTAGGACCACTCGCTGGAGTAACAAATGAAGTAGATTAGAATTGTTTATTCATAGGATCACAAGATAGTTATGGATGAGGAAGGACACTTGCTCCATCTCAGTTCATTCATCCAGATAGACCCTAAAGTGCTTCCATTTCAACATCCAATTGCTTCTGAAAAGATTCCAGGATTTTGGTCTCTACTACTCTTCCTTGATGTCTATTCCATACATTGATCATCTGATAATGAGTCCTAAAATTATCTTTCATTTGTTCGAATCCATATTTTTTTTCCTGTATGTGCTGGTCAACTTAAAAAAATAATCTGTGTTCACCTTTTCCATTTCCTTAACCATCTCCTAAACCTCTGTAAGTTCACTTAGATGCTTCCATTTCAGGCTGAAAAGCTCAGGTTTCTTACACCTTCCTTATAACTCAGACCCATGACACTAAAGATCTACCTTGTGGCTCTTCTCTGTACTGCCTCTTTCTTAAGAACATAAAAAATAGGAGCAGGAGTAGGCCATACGACCCCTCGAGCCTGCTCCACCATTTAATACGATCATGGCTGATCCGATCATGGACTCAGGTCCACTTCCCTGCCCGCTCCCAATAACGCCTTATTCCCTTATCGGTTAAGAAATTGTCTATCTCTGTCTTAAATTTATTCAATGAACTAGCTTCCACAGCTCTCTGAGGCAGCAAATTCCACAGATTTATAACCCTCTGAGAGAAGAAATTCCTCCTCATCTCAGTTTTAAATGGGCGGCCCCTTATTCTAAGATTATGCCCCCAAGTTCTATCCCCTATCAGTGGAAACATCTTCTCTGCATCCACTTTGTCAAGCCTCCTCATAATCTTATACGTTTCGATAAGATCACCTCTCATTCTTCTGAATTCCAATGAGTAGAGAGGCCCAACCTACTCAACCTTTTCCTCATAAGTCAACTCTCTCATCTCTGGAATCAATCTAGTGAACCTTCTCTGAACTGCCTCCAAAGCAAGTATATCCTTTCGTAAATATGGAAACCAAAACTGTACGCAGTATTCCAGGTATGGCCTCACCAATACCCTGTATAACTGTAGCAAGACTTCCCTGCTTTTATACACCATCCCCTTTGCAATAAAGGCCAAGATTCCATTGGTGTTTCTGATTACTTGCTGTACCTGCATACTAACCTTTTGTGTTTCATGCACAAGTACCCCCAGGTCCTGCTGTACTGCAGCACTTTGCAATTTTTCTCCATTTAAATAATAACTTACTCCTTGATTTTTTCTGCCAAAGTGCATGACCTCACACTTTCCAACATGATACTCCATCTGCCAAATTTTTGCCCACTCACTTAGCTTGTCTTTGTCCATTTGCAGATTTTTTGTGTCCTCCTCACATAGTGCTTTGTCTCCCATCTTTGTACATAAGAACATAAGAATTAGGAACAGGAGTAGGCCATCTAGCCCCTCGAGCCTGCTCCGCCATTCAACAAGATCATGGCTGATCTGGCTGTGGACTCAGCTCCACTTACCCGCCCGCTCCCCATAACCCTTAATTCCCTTATTGGTTAAAAATCTATCTATCTGTGATTTGAATACATTCAATGAGCTAGCCTCAACTGTTTCCTTGGGCAGAGAATTCCACAGATTCACAACCCTCTGGGTGAAGAAATTCCTTCTCAACTCGGTTTTAAATTGGCTCCCCCGTATTTTGAGGCTGTGCCCCCTAGTTCTAGTCTCCCCGACCAGTGGAAACAACCTCTCTGCCTCTATCTTGTCTATCCCTTTCATTATTTTAAATGTTTCTATAAGATCACCCCTCATCCTTCTGAACTCCAACGAATAAAGACCCAGTCTACTCAATCTATCATCATAAGGTAACCCCCTCATCTCCGGAATAGCCTAGTGAATCATCTCTGTACCCCCTCCAAAGCTAGTATATCCTTCTTTAAGTAAGGTGACCAGAACTGCACACAGTACTCCAGGTGCGGCCTCACCAATACCCTGTACAGTTGCAGCAGGACCTCCTTGCTTTTGTACTCCATCCCTCTCGCAATGAAGGCCAACATTCCATTCGCCTTCCTGATTACCTGCTGCACCTGCAAACTAACTTTTTGGGATTCATGCACAAGGACCCCCGGGTCCCTCTGCACGCAGCATGTTGTAATTTCTCCCCATTCAAATAATATTCCCTTTTACTGTTTATTTTTCCAAGGTGGATGACCTCACATTTTCCGACATTGTATTCCATCTGCCAAATCTTAGCCCATTCGCTTAACCTATCTAAATCTCTTTGCAGCCTCTCTGTGTCCTCTACACAACCTGCTTTCCCACTAATCTTTGTGTCATCTGCAAATTTTGTGACACTACACTGTCCCCTCTTCCAGGTCATCGATGTATATTGTAAACAGTTGTGGTCCCAGCACCGATCCCTGTGGCACACCACTAACCATCGATTTCCAACCGGAAAAGGACCCATTTATCCCAACTCTCTGCTTTCTGTTTGCCAGCCAATTCTCGATCCATGCTAATACATTTCCACTGACTCCGCGTACCTTTATCTTCTGCAGTAACCTTTTGTGTGGAACCTTATCAAATGCCTTTTGGAAATCTAAATACACCGCATCCATCGGTACACCTCTATCCACCATGCTCGTTATATCCTCAAAGAATTCCAGTAAATTAGTTAAACCATGATTTCCCCTTCATGAATCCATGTTGCGTCTGCTTGATTGCACTATTCCTATCTAGATGTCCCGCTATTTCTTCCTTAATGATAGCTTCAAGCATTTTCCCCACGACAGATGTTAAACTAACCGGCGTATAGTTACCTGCCTTTTGTCTGCCCCCTTTTTTAAACAGAGGCATTACATTAGCTGCTTTCCAATCCGATGGTACCTCCCCAGAGTCCAGAGAATTATGGTAGATTATAACGAATGCATCTGCTATAACTTCCGCCTTCTCTTTTAATACCCTGGGATGCATTTCATCAGGACCAGGGGACTTGTCTACCTTGAGTCCCATTAGCCTGTCCAGCACTACCCCCCTAGTGATAGTGATTGTCTCAAGGTCCTTCCTTCCCACATTCCCGTGACCAGCAATTTTTGGCATGGTTTTTGTGTCTTCCACTGTGAAGACCGAAGCAAAATAATTGTTTAAGGTCTCAGCCATTTCCACATTTCCTGTTATTAATTCCCCCTTCTCATCTTCTAAGGGACCAACATTTACTTAAGTCACTCTTTTCCATTTTATATATCGGTAAAAGCTTTTACTATCTGTTTTTATGTTTTGCGCAAGTTTACTTTCGTAATCTATCTTTCCTTTCTTTATTGCTTTCTTAGTCATTCTTTGCTGTCGTTTAAAATTTTCCCAATCTTCTAGTTTCCTACTAACCTTGGCCACCTTATATGCATGTTTTTAATTTGATACTCTCCTTTATTTCCTTGGTTATCCACGGCTGGTTATCCCTTCTCTTACCGCCCTTCTTTTTTACTGGAATATATTTTTGTTGGGCACTATGAAAGAGCTCCTTAAAAATCCTCCACTATTCCTCAATTGTGCTACCGTTTAGTCTATGTTTCCAGTCTACTTTCGCCAACTCTGCCCTCATCCACTGTAGTCCCCTTTGTTTAAGCATAGTACGCTCGTTTGAGACACTACTTCCTCACGCTCAATCTGTATTACAAATTCAACCATACTGTGATCACTCATTCCGAGAGGATCTTTTACGAGGAGATTGTTTATTATTTCTGTCTCGTTACACAGGACCAGATATAAGATAGCTTGCTCCCTTGTAGGTTCTGTAACATACTGTTCTAAGAAACAATCCCATATGCATTCTATGAATTCCTCCTCAAGGCTACCCCGTGCGATTTGATTTGACCAATCGATATGTAGGTTAAAATCCCCCATGATTACTGCCATTCCTTTTTCACATGTCTCCATTACTCCCTTGATTATTGTCCGCCCCACCGTGAAGTTATTATTTGGGGGCCTATAAACTACGCCCACCAGTGACTTTTTCCCCTTACTATCTCTAATCTCCACCCACAGTGATTCAACATTTTGTTCATTGGAGCCAATATCATCTCTCACAACTGCCCTGATATCATCCTTTTATTAACAGAGCTACCCCACCTCCTTTCCCTTCTTGTCTATCTTTCCGAATTGTCAGATACGCATGTATGTTTAATTCCCAGTCTTGGCCACCTTGCAACCACGTTTCTGTAATGGCCACCAAATCATACCCATTTGTAATGATTTGTGCCGTCAACTCATTTACTTTATTTCGAATGCTGCGTGCGTTTAGGTAGAGTGTTTTAATACTAGTTTTTAAACCGTGATTTTTAGTTTTGACCCGTCCTGCAGCCCCTTTATATTCATACATATTGTCCTTTCCTATCACCTTGTGGTTTACACTTACCCCAGTGCTACTCTGCTCTGTTGCCTCCTGCCTTTTGCATTCTTTCTTGGGGTCCTGTTCATCTGAGCTCTCACCCACTCTAACTAGCTCAGAGCCCTCTCCTGTGTTCCGAATACTCCTCGCATTGAGGCACCGAGCTTTCAGGCTTGTCTTTTTATTACACTTTGACCCTTTAGAATTTTGCTGTACAGTGGCCCTTTTTGTTTTTTGCCTTGGGTTTCTCTGCCCTCCACTTTTACTCATCTCCTTTCTGTCTTTTGCTTCTGTCTCCATTTTGTTTCCCTCTGTCTCCCTGCATTGGTTCCCATCCCCCTGCCATATTAGTTTAACTCCTCCCCACAGCACTAGCAAACACTCCCCCTAGGACATTGGTTCCGGTCTTGCCTAGGTGCAGACTGTCCGGTTTGTACTGGTCCCACCTCCCCCAGAACCGGTTCCAATGCCCCAGGAATTTGAATCGCTCCCTGCTGCACCACTGCTCAAGCCACGTATTCATCTGAGCTATCCTGCGATTCCTACTCTGACGAGCACGTGACACTGGTAGCAATCCCGAGATTGTCAGCAAACTTGGCTACGTTACACTCGGTCCCTTCTTCCAAGTCATTAATATCGATTGTAAATAGTTGGGGTCTCAGCACTGATCCCTGCGGCACCCCACTAGTTACTGATTGCCAACAAGAACTGGACACAGTACTCAATGTGCATCTGATCAGAGCACAATACAGTTTGGCCATGACTTCCAAAGGTTTGTATTCTTACATGTGAAATTCTTCCAATGGAATCTTTTCTAGGCTCTGCACTGTAGGAAGGATGTTGAGGCAATTGAACGGGCACAGCACAGATTCACTGGATGCTTATTGGTATGAGGAAATATAAATACGAAGAAATACTTTTTTTATTAAGAACAGTCGAAATTATGGGGTGATTTGATAGAATTGTTTAAAGTTATGAAAGTGTAGGACAGAGTGGATAGAAACAGATGATTTCCAGTGGTTGAAGAGTGTAGAAGGCAGGGACATGGATATTAGATTAAATGTAAGTGATTTAGGACAGAGGGCAGGAGAAACCTTTTTACAAAGTGGTTTGTGAGGCTGTAGAATGCATTACCGGAGTTAGTGATTGAAGCAGAGATCTTGTCAACTTTTAAGAATCGGTTAGGCAGGCAGTTGAAGGAAAAAGTAAGAAAGGGAGATGGGAGCAGAGTTGGTACATGGGAATAGGACTATTGTGCATGTGCAGGATAAACACCTGGGTTGGGTCAAAAGGCCTGTTTCTGTCTTGTAATTTCTATATAAATCGACTATATGTACTTAATTTCAGAAGAAATGGGGGCTAGAGCAAAACAGTTTCTGGGCTGAAATTGTCATGTTTGAATAGGTGATCGCAGGTTTCCCTGTCTCTACTCGTGATGCTTTCATACTGAGCCAGTCAACAAATTCATTGGAATACAAAGTTTATATATAAAATGGAAAAGGTAATTTTTTAATCATCTGTCATATGCTGAAACATTGGCTTGAAACATGCACTTGACCAAGGGAAAATAGTCACACTCTCTCCATGGAAAGAAAATTACCAGATTTTGCTGTGTAGAAATTGTTTCAAGCAGTAGCAGTGTAAGAGGGGGAGGTTAGTGTGCACTACACACAGCGGCTCTGTGAATTGAATGAGTGAGTTGACCAGCAGATAATGAGATTTTCCTTTCTTCAACAAAGAACAGGCACAGGAGGAAATATAATGAAAGAACTCCCGAGTGTAAGTGTAATCAAAGGCAGGCAAGGCTGTAAAGGACGCTGACAGATTTAAAATAAGTGCATGGAGGAACAAAATAATAAAATGTCACTGATTGAAACAAGGCGCAGAGAAACAGAAGATTGCAAGTCACATTTGGTTTAACAGGAGTTAAAAGAAAAAGCAAAAAGCAAAAAAAGTAAAAATAGAGTAGGAAACAGAAGAAATAGAATCACTAAGCTTTTCATGAAGGAGAGTGAGGTGATGTGAGTAGCTGGTATTTTAGTTTTAATGGGCTTGATTTTCACTGCCCTTGCCTGGTATTAGCAGGGCAGTGACGGTCTCAAAATGGTGTTGGTAGCCTTACCACCTGCCAACACCGGCAATGGGGCGGACTCTATTTTGAAAGAAGCTTACTGCTGAGTGTCCAAAGTCACTGCATGTTTCAGATGATAGGCCCCTTTTAATATGGAAATTGAGGCGCTGTGCAATGTTTTTTTAATTGTGTGCTATCTATTAACTGGCTGCGCGGCACATTCAAATTTGCATAGTGTAAAAGCCATCGAGTGGCCTGTGCGGGACCTTCAGACTGCGCAGCTTAGCGGGTACTTCGGTCCGATGATATGATCACGAGCAATGGAACCAAAGAGGCCCATCAAAGATAAGTGTTGAATTATTTTTGTGCCCCCGGAGCAGCAGAAAATACAATGACAGTTAAAATGAAGGCACGCAGCGTCATCATAATATTTAAATGACCAATCCCCCCTCCCCTGAGCTGATTGGTTCCCAGCCCTCGTCCCGCCTCTGTTGAAACAGGAGGTTAGTGAGTTCGAGGCACGTTGGGTTCCTTGTTCAGTTCCTTTGCATTTTAACCTCTAACAAGTCCCCAACCCACCCATTTTTGGGAGTTAAGATTCAGCCCAATATTCCTGGTATAGATTGTATATAGGATTATAAACTTTGCTGCTGCCAAAGATACTGTTCTCCCAAAGAAGAACAAAATCTTGCGAGGGCAAAAATGTCGAGCTTATGCTGGTATTAAGTGAAAAGTAGATGCCTGTGCCTGTATTATCTGTCATATATCATTTAACTTCATTGTACAGTACAAAGGTAGAGGATACAGCATCAGACAAAACCAGTCAACAGCAAAATTCAGCAGACCTTTCATAAATAATTTGCTTTGGCTGCTGACATACCAGTGGGGGAAGAATGCTAATAGGAGACCATAGAGTTAACTTATATGCAAACAATCCTGCTTTAGTGAAAATGAAATGGCCCTAACCAAAGTCACAAATGACATCATCCTCGATCTCTCTGCGGCCTTTGACACAGATGACCACACCATCCTTTTGCACCATCAGTCCTCCGTTGTCCAGTTCAGTGGGACTATCCTTGCCTGATTCCACTCTTGCCTATCCAATTATAGTCAGAGAAACTCCAGCAATGGCTTCTCTTCTTGGTCGCACACCATTACCTCCAGAGACATCCAAGGAGCTATTCTTGGCCTCCTCATCTGCATGCTGCCCCATAGTGACATAATCGCAGACTTGGGGTCAGCTTTCACATATATGCTGATGACACCTGGCTCTACCCCTCCACCACCTCTCGCGTTCCCTCCACATCTATATGTTGTCAGATATGCTTGTTCGATAGCCAGTCTTGAATGAGCCACAATTTCCTTTAAGTCAACATTGGTAAGACCAAAGCCATCGTCTTCGGTCCCCGCCACAAACTTCGTACCCTTACCACCAATTCCATCGTATCTCTGGCTACAGTTCTATGCTGAACCAGACTGTTTGCAATCATAGTGTCCTATTTGACTCTGAGCTGAGTTTCAGATCCCATACCATCTCTATCACCAAGACCATCTACTTCTACCTCTGTAACATTGGCTGTTTCAACTTATCTACTGCTGAAATCTTCATCCACACCTTTGTCATCTCGAGACTCAACTATTACAATGCTCACCTGGCTGGTCACCCATCGACCACTTGCCATAAATTGCAGCTCATCCAAAATTCTGCTGCCTGTATTCTATCCCGCTCCAAGCCCTGCTCATCCATCACCTCTGTGCTTGCTGGCCTTCTTTGACTTGCAGTCCTCCAATGCCTCAGATTTAAAATTCTCATCCTTGTATTTAAATCCCTCCATGGCTCTGTCCCTCCCCACAACACTCCGAGAACTCTTTGTTCCTGCAACTCTGGTCTCTTGTGCACCTCGCTACGTCTTTCACTCCAGCATTGGCCACTGTACCTCTAGCCATCTAGACTTGCATTTATATAGCACCTTTTACAACCTCAAGACGTCCCAAACTTTACAGCCAATGAAGTACTTTTGAAGTGTAGTCACTGTTGTAATGTAGGAAATGTGTAATTGGGAGAGGAGAGCATTTCTTCACATATGCCTGAGGTTTAGGCTGTTACCATTATTCCTGGTGTTTGAAATCCATCTGGGGCTATGTAAAGATCTTAAGCTTCTGTACATGCTCCGGATACCGTGCCAAAGATCATTTAAGCTGATTAATTTCTGATTGTGATTTAGCTCATGGCTCTTCATTGTTTGGTGGCTTTCACCTGTTGTACCCTGCACTGTTTTCATTTTTTCCTTATCAGTTTTGTGCATTCATGGTGGCAAACAAAGACTGGTTAAAAAAAAAATTTAGGCTCCAAACAATATCTATTTAATATATAGACAGAACACTCCTCCACAATCTAGTTCCTGACACGAATTCATTTTTATCATTTTATCTGCACATAAACATCAAAAAAATCTTAGAAAATGTGTTAAGCTGAAATGGCAACTCCAGAATCTAAAAATCTATGAGGCCCTAACCTGCCTAGTGTGAGAACCTCACTGGCTGACCAGAAAGCACCTGCTAAAATAGCATGTGGTGCAAGGCCAGCAAGCTCAGGTGAGTAGATTATCGCAATTATTTTATACCACTACTCTGTTTCCTGTCACTTAGCCAATTTCGTATCCATGCTGCCACTGTCCCTTTTATTCCATGGGCTTCAACTTTCCTGGCAAGCCTATTATGTGGTACTTTATCAAACGCCTTTTGGCCATCCATGTACACCACATCAACTGCATTGCCCCCATCAACCCTCTCTGTTACCTCCTCAAAAAATTCAATCAAGTTAGTTAAACACGATTTGCCTTTAACAAATTCGTGCTGGCTTCCCTAATTAATCCATACTTGTCCAAGTGACTGGTAATTTTGTCCTGGATTATCATTTCTAAAAGCTTCCCACCACCGAGGTTAAGCTGACTGGCCTGTAGTTGCTGGGTTTTTCCTTACACCCTTTTTTGAACAGTCCTCTGGTACCACCCCCCTTATCTAAGGAGGATTGGATGATTATGCCAGTGCCTCTGCAATTTTCATCTTTACTTCCCTCAGCATCCTACTTTAAGTACAGCCAGCCTTTCTAGTACCTGATATTTATTAATTTTTATCCCATCCAGTATCTTAACTATCCCCTCTCACTAAAGACAGATACAATGAACTCATTTAGTACCTCAGCCATGCCCTCTGCCTCCATGCATAGGTCCCCTTTTCGGTCCCAACCCCTATTCTGACTACCCATTTACTGTTTACATGCCTATGGAAGACATTTGAATTTTAGTCACTCTATCTATCAGCTTCCGTCAGGCGTGGGGGGTGCAGAACGATAGTGTGGAGGGACATAAATTGCTACAGGTTGAGTGTCCGAAATCCAGAGTTCCAAAATTCAGAATGTTCTGAAATCCAGACATCGCACTAATCTGTGGAGGGGTCATCCGGAATCCGGAAAATGTTCTGAAGTCTGGACATTTTTTTAAACCAATTACTGCCACGAGTTGGGCCATGGAGGGGGGAAAACCCCCCCCCAAAATTTTCCAAAAAACAAAAAATAAAAATTGACAAAACATTCAAAAAACCCTTCCCTTCTAAATTACTGAAGAAGAATTAAAAAATAAAAACGTTAACTTACCTTTTTTGCAAGTCTTCAACGCAGATTTTTCCCGGCCGCTGACCCCTGGAACCGCCGAACCCTGACCCGCAGCCGACGCTGCTGAACCCTCCGCCGCCGGCCCGCCATCCGCCAACCCTCCTCCACTGCCACCGCCCCCCCTGCCCCCACCACCTTACCTCAACCCAGGCGTTTCCGGATACGGGACGTAGGAAAGACGTTCCGAAATCCAGAAATATCCGAAATCCGGAACGGCCTCGGTCCTAAGGTTTTTGGATTTCGGACGCTCCACTTGTATCAGTAGCAGCTGCACTTAGAAAAACAGGGAGGTTAAACAATTTATTTTAAATGTGGATGTAAAGGTTAATATCTGGATAAAACAATGTAATTAAACTGAATATTGTTGAATACTCTCCCATTAAAACAGTTTCCTCATGGGACCCATCCTATTATATAAAAGCTAATTTATGGCAGGAAGATCTTTCGTTTGTGGAGCATCTATTTCAGTGTTAGTAAAAATACAGTACAATGTGTTGATAATTGTGTCCAATAAAGTCACTGAAGTATTTTTTTCTTCTTAACTAGGTGTTAGTTACAGCTTATCTGTCTTTGGTTACCATTTATGTCTGGTACAGTGCTACAAGCTGGCATGCATCAATGTGGATGGCTGAAGATATGAATTAAAGCCGTGTCAGTTTACATAAGACTGCATCTTGGTGAATAGGGTATTTTGAGCATGGTTTAGTCAATGGCTGAACTGTGATGTATCCCATCCGTTTTCAACAAGCTCATTGTTATCAAGCATTTTGTAGCTACAACAGAAATCAAATGGATTACCGTGTCAGGGAGCACCTTGCTCCTTTCTAGAATTGAGAAAAGACTGGTGGCAGTCAGTGAAGACAAGGAATTGGTAATCATCAAAGCCCTTTTGAACTGAGTATGCAAAGATTCATGGTGTTATAAGAAAAAGGATGTATCACTTACAGCAGGATTCTGTATTCACTTAATACTGTAACCAGTCGCACTGGTGCTTGCCTCCAAAACTTCAAACTGAAAATATGCTTGCAGACTAATATCTAGATGGCAACAAGGGTGTTCTCTCAGTGTTGAGAAATGAACACCAGAGATCCTCCCATAATCCCTCCCTCCATGTAAACACCCCAACCCATATTTATGGCCAGCCCTTGACCTTGCCTTCTCACGTGGCCTCGCTATTCCCATCTTGCCAATCGCAGATAAGGCCATCTCTGACCACTTCCTTGTATCGCTCTCCACCCATATCCTGCTCTCCCCCTGCCCCAACCCCACTTCCTTCTGTGTCCGCCTCTGAAAAGAAAACTCTCTTGCAACTCACTTACAGCTGCACTTACAAAATCCCAACTTCTCTAGCCTTCAGCCTTCCATTCACTATGACATTTCTGCAGCTACTGATCTGCTCAACCACACCGTCACCACCACTTTTGTTTCCCTAGTCTCTATTAAAACAATTAGGGATTGAAATCCAACAACAACAACAACAACAACTTAAAAAAATATATAGTGCGTTTAACCTAGTAAAACGTCCCAAGGCGCTTCACAGCAGTGTTCTAAGACAAAACAGGTAAATTTGACACAGCGCCACGTAAGAAGAAATTACTGCAGATGACCAAAAGCTTGGTTAAAGTGGTAGGTTTTAAGGAGTGTCTTAAAGGAAAAAAGAGAGGTAGAGTGGTGGAGATGTTTAGGGAGGGAGTTCCAGAGCTTAGGGCCCAAGCAGCTGAAGGCTTGGCCACCGCTGGTTGATTAGTTATAATGCTCAAGAGGGCAGAATTTGAGGAGTGCAGACATCTCATGTTGTTGTGAGGCTGAAGAAGATCACAGCGATAGGTAGGGGCAGGGCCATGGAGGGATTTGTAAACAAGGATGAGAATTTTGAAATCGTTGCTTAACCAGGAGCCAATGTAGGTCAGCGGGCAGAGATGTGATGGCTGATCGTGACTTGGTACGAGTTAGGACACAGGCTACCAAGTTTTGGATGACCTCAAGTTTATGTTGTGTAGAATGTGGGAGGTCAGCCGGGAGTGCGTTGGGGTAAAGTCTCAGCAGCAGAAGAGCTGAGGCAGGAGTGGAGGCGGGCAATGTTACGGAGGTGGAAATAGTCAGTTTTAGTTATTCCGCAGATATGTGGCCAGAAGCTCAATTCAGGATCAAATATGATGCCTAGGTTGTGAACAGTCTGGTTTAGCCTCAGATAGATACTGAGAGGGATGGAGTCAGTGGTTAGGGAACGCAGTTTGTGGCAGGGACCAAAGACAGTGGCATCGGTCTTCCCAATATTTAATTGGAGAAAATTTCTGCTCATCCAATACTGCATGTCGGACAAGCAGTCTGCCAATTTAGAGACCATGGAGGGGTCGAGAGAAGTGGTCGTGAGGTAGAGTTGGGTGTTGTCAGTGTACATGTGGAAACTGACTCCGTGTTTTCGGATGATGTCGCCAAGGGGCAATATGCAGATGAGAATAGGAGTTGGCCAAGGATCGATCCTTGCGGGATACCAGAGGTAACGATGCAGGACTGGGGAGAGAAGCCATTGCAGGAGATTTTCTGCCTACGATTACATAGATAAGAATGGAATCAGGCGAGTGCAATCCCACCCAGCTGGACATTGGTAGAGGCATTGGAGGAGAATGGAGTGGTCAACTGTGTCAAAGGCTGCAGACAGGTCGAGAAGGATGAGGAGGAATAGTTTACCTTTGTCACAGTCACAAAGGATGTCATTTGTGACTTTTATGAGAGCCATTTCGATACAGTAGCAGGTTGAAAATCAGATTGAAGGGAATCAAACATGAAGTTCTGGGAAAGATGGTCACGGATTTGGGAGGCGACAACACTTGGACTGGGGTAAGGCACTTTGGCTGGGGGAAGCTTGCCCTTGGACTGGGGTAAGGCACTTTGGCTGGGGGAGGCTTGCACTTGGACTGAGATAAGGCACTTTGGCTGGGGGAGGCTTGCACTTGGACTGAGATAAGGCACTTTGGCTGGGGGAGGCTTGCACTTGGACTGAGGTAAGGCACTTTGGCTGGCCCTTGCTGTTTTCCTCTGTCGCTTCAGGAAGTCAAAGTGGATCGAGTTACAATTTTCAAAGTCAGTGAAACCTCGGGATAGGCAGTTCCAGTTACACATTCCTGTGAAACTTCAGGGTGTGGCTTATCCTCCAAGGGGACCAATCATGGACAAAGGGTGGAGCATGGTGGCCATTTTGGCAGTACAAATAAGCACGTCCATAACTCCCCTGCTCTTCTTCAATATAATGCCATGGGATCTTTTACGTCCACCTGAGAGAGCAGACGGGGCCTCAGTTTAACGTCTCATCCGAAAGACGACACCTCCAGCAATGTAGCATTTCCTTAGCATAGCACTGGAGTGTCTGCCTAGATTTTTGTGCTCAAGTCTCTTGAGTGAGACTTGAATGCATAATCTTCTGACTCAGAGGCGAGTATACTCCCAAGTGAGCCATGGCTGACACGTCAATTCCTACAAGCAGGTTTCTGCCCCATGCCACAGTACCGAAACAGCGCTGATCAAAGTTACAAATGATATAATTTGTGACTGTGACAAAGGTAAACTATCCTTCCTTGTCCTTCTTGACCTTTCTGCAGCCTTTGAGACGGGTGACCACTCCATCCTTCTCCACTATCATTCAGCTGAGTGACACTGTACTCGCCTCGTTCTATTCTTATCTGTCTAATCGTAGCCAGAAAATTACCTGCAATGGCTTCTTTTCCCGCTCCTGCATTGTTACCTCTGGTGTCCCCCTCCTATTTCTCATCTACACACTGCCCCTCTAAGATTGAGACCATTTGATCAGCTGCCTCTGCCATTGTCCTTCCTTCCTCTCGCCGATTGGTGAGTGTTTCTTTTTTGGATCAGATGAGGGACAAGTTTAGATAGTAGTCTAATAAATAGAGGCAATTTTTTCCAGTGTTTTAGTGCTTAGTGCAATTTAGAGTGTAAAAAACAAGAAACTTAAGTAGATATAAATGGTATAAATGATCTAGACGAAAGATGTGGCAGAGCAGGTTGTGTGTCTGGATTGCAATATGTGGGAGTTTGTGAACAGTGAGACTCCTGAGCGAACACATCTGCAGTAGATGCCTCTGTCTCAAATCGCTTCGGCTCAGAGTCATTGAGCTGGTGTGCGAGTTGGAGACACTTCGACATATTAGGATGGAGGAGGAGTATCTGGACAGTTTGCTCCAGACTTTGGTCACACCTCGTAGAGAGGTGCAGATTCAGAACAGAGTTGATATGACCGACAGTGTACAGAGTAATGGGAACCCAGGTGAAGATAGAGAATGAGGATCTTTGGAAACTGATACTGTTCAAGAGGTACTTGTGAGGATCAGGATAAAGACTGTCGGAAGGACAGCCAGAATGCGGACCATGGCACTTTGGAGCAGGAAGTCTGTCCAAAGTGGGGAGGAGGAGGGGAAGAGTAATGTGATAGTTGTAGGGGATTCAATAACTAGGGAGACAGATAGCATCCTTTCTAAGCAGGATCGAGAGTCCCACATGTTATGTTACCTACCTGGTGCCAGGGAGAGGGACATCTCGAACCGACTTGAAAGGATATTGGCGAGGGAGGTGGAGGATCCAGTCATCGTAGTCGAACAACATAGTGAGGAGTTTAGGCAAGAGGTCCTGTTTAGGGAGTACCAGGATCTAGGAGCTAAATTAAACAGGACCTCAAGGGGTATAATCTCTGGATTATTACCTGAGTCACGTGCAAATTGGCGTAGGGATAAGCAGATTAGGGAGGTGAACACGCCGCTGAAGGAGTGATGTGCGAAGGAGGGGTTTAATTTCATAGGGCACTGGCACCAGTATTGGGACAGGAAGAAACTTTAGAGTTGGGATGGGCTCCACCTGAACTGGTCTGGGACAAGGATCCTAGCGGAAACGATAAATAGGGCCGTCACAAGGACTTTAAACAAGTAAATATTGTTGGGGGGAGGGAGGGCTCAGGTGGAAAATATAGTGTAAATAATAGTTCAAGAACAAACAAAAGGGAAGGGAGTAGAGTAGCAGTCAGAAATTGTGCTTTAGGCACTACAGGTAAAGGGAAAACTAAAAGATGTAAAGTGATTAAATCAGAAGAGAAATAAGAAACAAATGAGGAAAACATTAGAGCTGAAGGACAGGCTACAGGGTGTGTGGCCCAAATAAGCATTCTTTACACAAGAGTATGGATATAAGGAATATATTGAATGAACTGCAGGCGCAAATTTAACTTGGAGTGTATGACATGGTAGCCATTACTGAGACATGACTGTAAGATGGTCAGAACTGGGAACTAAATATACCAGGTTATAATGAAAGGAAAGTGATAAAGGGGGAGGAGTAGCCTTCGTGATTAAGGATGAAATCACTTCAATGATAAGAGAGGATATAACGTGAGGTAAGCAGGCAGTGAAGACTTTATGGGTAGAATTAAGAAATAGAAAAAGATTTAAGACTGTAGTGGGAGTTCTGTATAGGCGCTCTGGTAGCAACTGTGAAGTGCTAGATTGTATAACTGCAGA
Organism: Pristiophorus japonicus; assembly: GCF_044704955.1. NCBI lineage: Eukaryota > Metazoa > Chordata > Chondrichthyes > Pristiophoridae > Pristiophorus > Pristiophorus japonicus. The sequence continues at coordinate 240,178,612 of NC_091978.1, read as the reverse complement.
GATTAGACCAGCATGTAGCAGAGTAGTTTTAATGGGGGTTTTAACTTTTATATAGATTGGAATAAGCAGATTAGCACATGTCAGAAAGGTAGTGAATGCCCTGAGTGTGTTTGGGATAGATTTCTGCAACAATATAGAAACATAGAATGTGACTTAATGGGCTCAATTTTCCCAGTCATTTTTGCCCTTTTTTTGGCATGCACCGTATTTTCTGGTGTATTTATTTTTTCCAAGTTTCTCCCTGCGATCTACACCAGCGTAACTGACTTAGTAACGATTTTTCTAGGCATCAAAAAAAACTGGCCTAGAAAAATCGTAACTAAGTCAGTTATGCCGTTTTTTTTTCAATTGATCGCAGTTTGGCCAACATTTTTTTCTCTTAGGCTGGCGTATCTGGCCACTCCCGAAAAACCTTCTGGTGAATTAAGAAAACCAGTGCACATTCACATCTGTGCTGAAAGACGCCATTGTTTTTAAATCAAAGATTTTGGAGGGAGTCAAGAACACTGTCAAAATCAATAATAAAGTTCAACTTTTTTTTAACTTGTCAATGTAGAAGTGTAAATTTGTTACATTTCAGAAGTTTTCTCATTTTTTTTACGCCACCAGCGAACATCTTGAAGCAAGGCTGGAGGGTCACAGGTTTGGCCGGCATAATCGGCCTCGCGCCCGGACACAGCGGCTCGGGGTTCGGCTACAAAAAAAGCCGTGGCGGGGGGGGGGGGGGGGAGAGGGGAGAGAGAGAGCAAGGTACCGATTGGAAGGCTTGGAGCCTGGGGAGGGCGAGGAAGAGAGAAGTCACAAGACTCCAACTATTAAAGGCTGGGGGTTGTGGGGGGGAGCGGGAGGGGTGAGAGGAGGGGGAGAGAGAGCGAGAGATGCTGATCGGAAGGCTTGGAGCCCAGGGAGGGGGAGGGAGAGAGAGAAATCACAAGACTCGAGGTGGGGCGGTGGGGGATGGGGGGGAAGAAAGGAGAAGTCACAAGAACTTTGCATATGGTCCATCCATACAGACCTGGAGAGATAGAACTGCAAACCTGCGCTGTCTGCTTTCCTGCTGTTTTGAGCTTCTTTCAAAGGTTAAATTTAAGTATGGAGGCAATACTGACAATGCCTTACCTTGTGTAAGGCTTCTGCATCATGGTGCTACTTAGGAGACAATCGATTCGACTTCATCGCATCAGGAACATCAGAGCCCGTAGGGTGCTGGGCAGGAGGCCTTACCCACCTCGGGTATATCGAGACAGGCATTCGTACCTCCATCTGAGTGATGCAGACTGTGTCAGAAGGCTGCGTTTCCGAAAATAAGTTGTAAGTGAGATCTGTGAGTTGGTCAACGCAGACCTGCAACCTAGAAGCATCAGGAGGACTGCTTTGTCAGTTGAAGTGAAGGTCACAGCTGCACTTTCATTCTATGCCTCCGGATCATTTCAAGCTCCAACTGGGGATGTGTGTGCCATCTCTCAACATGCAACACATGTCTCCATTCGCCAGGTCACGGCTGCACTGCACGCGCATTGGAATGATTTCTTAAAGTTCCCTATGACCGCCCAAGCAATCCATAACCGGGCTGTGGGCTTCTCCAGGATTTCTGGCTTCTCAAAGATACAGGGCTGCATTGATTGTTCCCACATTGCCTTGCGAGCACCTTTGAAGAATTCCGAGATGTTCAGGAACAGAAAAGGCTTCCACTCCATTAATGTGCAGCTCGTGTGTGACGACATGCATCATATTATGTCAGTCGATGCAAGATACCCTGGCAGCACCCATGATGCGTTCATCCTATGTGAAAGTATTATATCTGCCATATTTGAGCAGCAGCCAGAAGGGCAGAGCTGGCTACTGGGAGACAAAGGTTACAGCCTCGCCACCTGGCTCATGGCGCCCCAACGCATAACCCGGACGGAAGCTGACCGTCAATACAACATGTCGCACATTGCAACGAGCAGCATCATTGAGAGGTCCATTAGCATAGTGAAACAGCGTTTCCGATGCCTGGATCATTCCGGAGGCTACTTGCTGTACTCCCCTGAGATTGTCGATCAGTTCATTGTTATGTGCTACATGCTGCATAACTTAGCCATCGTGAGGCAGCAGCACCTGGTAGTGGAAGACCCACCTGCAGTGAGAGTGGCTGATGATAATGATCAGGTGACGAGCAGGAGGAGGAGGATGATGACGAAGATGAGGAAACCATGCAAGTGCCCGAGGCCGGAGCACGACGGCGGAGGAGGGCGGACCATCGTGCTCCTTTAACAATTGCTCGAGCCTTGCACCAGCAGCTCATCCATGAACGCTTTGCTGATGCCTGAGGGCTCAGCAACAACTATTCCACATGGACATGTTTACTGTTTGGAGTTGTTCGTAATGTTGTGTTGTGTTAATGGAACATGATTCAGTTTTAATGTAAAATATATTTTATTCAAAAATTTGCAATGTACTTAACTTTAATAAAATTATTCTTGTATCAAACTTCACTTTAATATCATCATGTCATTGCTGTTACTTCTCCCAACAGTCCCGCTACCTCATCACTCACCCCATTGATGGCGTCCAGGAGTGATCGGGTACGGTCAATACTCTCCGCACTCAATGACATCATCTGAACCACATCTGTTAGATCCTGCACCTCAGGAGATCGCGGTCAAGCTCTCCTTCCCCTCCTCCCCACGGGTGTGCCTCACTGCACCCCACCACTGGGACCTGCAGTCTGGTACGATGGCGCCCTGGATGTGCCTCGCTGCACCACACCACTGGGACTCGCAACCTCGGAAGATGGGGCCTGGGGTGTGCCTCGCTGCAGCACACCATGGGACACGCAACCTCGGAAGGTGTGAAACCAACACTAAAACCACTAGTCATTGAAGGGGCTGTCACCTCCATGAGCGGCACCTCCTCCAAAGTCAGTACGACAGTGGGAGCTTCATCCAACTCCATCCCCTCCCTCTCACCCCCATGGATGGATTGGAAGATGTTCTCCTCTTCAGGCTCGTCCGCATCAGAATCCTCTTCTGCATCGTCAGGGTTGGCCTCAAGTTCTGCAAAATATAACAGAACATTCAAATGGTTAGCAGCAGAGGAGGGGGTAGGATGGGTGGCATGAGTAATCTCACACATCGCAGGCCAGGCAGCAGGTTGAATTGGAGGGCCACGATGAATTTGCAGAACTTACCCTCTCCCTCGTGTATGGGCCCAGCTTGTGCAATACTGATTGCTTTTTTTAGGCAGGACCCATCAAAGCAGCAACCCTCTCTTCCAAGGATGTCAGTGGGTGCAGATTTGCTGGGCCTCCTCCTGTTCGAGTTCTTTCCCTTTTATTATATGCCACCTTCCTCTGCAAAGATGAAAATACAACTTTTTAGAGAGGGTGTCTTTCTGCTGGGTGGGACATATACTGTTGGTCACATTTATGAGTGCAATTGCAATTCCATTGAATAAATGAAAATATTACTTACACTAACTAGTAATAGTTTACCAAGGTCCTGCCATTTCTTTTTACACTGGCCTCCAGATCTTGTGGTGGTCACCAGCGCACAGTAATCTTCTGCAACTTGGTACAGCGTTTCTTCATTTCTTTGGGTGGAACCTTTATGTGACCTCTTCTGATGTCCGGCTCCTGCTCTCTGTTCTCAATCACAGTAACTAGTGCCTCCACTTATTCCTATAAGAAATTCTTGGTCCTTGCACCGCGTTGCTGTAGCTGCGATTTTCTCAATGCTCTCACACAGCACTCCTTCTCACACACACAACTGTCTCTTTCAAAAGGGCCCATTGCCAAATCCGAGCTGTACTGAGCACGCGCGTCCATTGGAACGACGTCAAAAATGTAACTTTATTTTTCTACGCATGCGCAGAAGGTATGGCTTCGTTTTTCGGCGCAGACTGCAGGCTCCACCCCCCGAGGCGACTGGACACGCTGCGCGGCGCCAAATTCAAATTTTACATCGGGGAAACTTTGGCAAAATATTCCTTGTGCATTTCTGGCCTAGAAAAACGGACGTAACTCTGGCACTACGCCAGAAAATGAAAAAGGGGTTTGGGGAAAATTGAGCCCAATGATCCAGATTTGGTTAAGCCAGACTTAGTTAACAGCCAAACCTGTGTGAACATTTACCCAATAGCAATCGTAACATGATCGGGTTCAATGTAGTGTTTGAAAGGGAGAAACGCGAAACAGCGACTAAGATTCTAGATTTAGGTAAGGCCGATTTCAGTGGGATGAGATGGAGACTGTCCACAGTAAACTGGGTAAGTCTATTAATGGGTAAAACGACAGAAGATCAGTGGCAGGTGTTCAAAAGAGAATTTAATGTGATACAGAACCAGTTTATACCCCTGAGGGGCAAGAGCAGTACTTACTAAAACAAACAGCCAAGGACAACTAAAGAGATAAGAGACAGCATAAAACTAAAAGAAAAAGTATACAAAAATGTAAAAGAATAGCATAGATCCAGGCGGATGGGAAAGATACAAAGAACAGCAAAGGGTAACAAAACAGATAGTAAGTACTACAAAAGGGAGTATAAAAGAAACTCACATGAGATATCAAAATCAACACAACATTTTTTACAATTATGTTAAGAAAAAGAGGGTGGTCAGGAGCAATGTTGGCCCCTCGAAAACAGATATCGGTGATATTGTTAATGATAATAAGGAAATGGCAGACATGTTGAATAACTGCCTTGTGTCAGCATTTACAGTAGGGAAAGAGGATAGCATGTCGGAAATCCCAAGGAAACTAATATTGAATCAGGGCAGGGACTCAACAAAATTAACATAATCAAAGTAACAGTAATGAAGATAATCAAAGAAAGACTTGCATTTATATAGTGCCTTTCACGACCACCTCAAAGCGCTTTATAGCCAATAAAGTACTTTTTTTGGAAGTGTAGTCACTGTTGTAATGTGGAAAACGCGGCAACCAATTTGCACACAGCAAGCTCCTATAAACAGCAATGTTGTAATGACCAGATAATCTGTTTTGTTATGTTAATTGAGGGATATGTATTGGCCAGGACACTGGGTATAAATCCCCTGCTCTTCTTCAACATAGTGCAGTGGGATCTTTTACGTGCACCTGAGAGAGCAGATAGGGCCTCAGTTTAACATCTCATCTGAAAGACGGCACCTCCAAGAGTGCAGTTCTCTCTCAGCACTGCACTGGAGTGTCAGCCTAGATTTTTTGTGCTCAAATCTCTAGAGTGGGACTTGAACCCACAACCTTCTGACTCTGAGGTGAGAGTGCTACCCACTGAGCCACAGCGGACTGTACAGAGTCTTACTGTCACTGTAGATTCCAGGTTCATCCCAGAGTATATATATCTCCAGAACGCTTTCAAAGATGCAGTTTCTTATGAATGTAAAAACATTGTCAGTATCTAGTTCTCCAAAGGGAACCATATTTAATCTATGTTTTGGTTGGATATTGCCCCTGTTATTTGGTCTACCTTTCAGTAACAGTACAAGGCAATGTAAGGGAAATATGCAAATTATTTATTTACTTTTCCACGAACAAAAGTAAATTCCCTGCTTTTCCTCTGCCTGATAAAGCATTGATTCCCATTATGGTGCAGACATTTCTAAAAATCATGTCACGGGTGTAAGCAAGGTAAGTGCAGAGCTACCGTTTAACAGTCTCAGACAAATAACGGGTTATGGGACATCTTTTATAACTGAAAAGGTTTTTAAAATGCTTCTTGGTAGCTCAACAAAAATAAGAAGTGGTATTTGACTGGGATTAGAGCCATATTGCAATGTGAATTCAGACCATTGACAAAATAAAAACAACCCCCAGAGTCGACTGAGTGGATTTACAAGAACAAGCTTAGATATTTGAATTTTTCCCCAACAAAGAAGCCATTTACATCCCATGAGTTGCAATGCACCTTTCCAAACAAAACCTGTTTCTTAAAAACATACATTATTGTTTCAACAGGTGAATCAGATATGGGCACAATAATTGGAACAGATCTGAAATCCATTGATATTGCTGGGATCGCACATGAATTGACATTATTGAGAGTCTGACTGCAGTGTACTGATAAATGAATGTTTATGTGCAACAATTGCAGTCTTGAATGCTGCTGTGGCTGATAACCACTTCAACACTTTTATAGCAGTTGCACTTTGTCAGGATTTAATAAAAGAGGTGAAGCTGTGCAACTCTTCAGACAGCAAAGGGAATTGAGGCAGATCTTCATGTCAAGGAGCCACAACAAAATTTGGGTAGCAATAGGACAGGTGGGCGACAGGCTATAATATTGAGTTTTGATCAGAAAATAACATTTGGGTTTGTTGCACTTCATAGAATCGTAGAAATTATGGCACAGAAGGAGGCCATTCGGACCAGTGTGTCTGTGCTGGCCAAAAAAGACCGATTCAGCCTAATTGCACTTTCCAGCTCTTGGTCCAGAGCCCTGGAGGTTACGGCACTTTAAGTATATATCTAAGTACTTTTTAAATGTGATGAGGGTTTTTGCCACCACCCTTTCAGGTAGTGAGTTCCAGACCCCCACCACTTTCTGGGTGAAAAAGTTCACCTCACCTCCTCTCTAATCCTTCTACCAATTACTTTAAATCTATGCCCCCTGGTTATTGAGCTCTCTGCTAAGAGAAATAAGTCCTTTCTATCCACTCTATCTAGGCCCCTCATAATTTTATACACCTCAATTAGGTCTCCCCTCAGCCTCCTCTGCTCCAAAGAAAACAACCTCAGCCTATCCAATCTTACCTCATAGCTAAAATTCTCCAGTCCTGGTAACATCCTCGTAAATCTCCTCTTACCTTCTCATCACATCACATCTTTCCTGTAATGTGGTGACCAGAACTGTATGTAGTACCTTAGCTGTGGCGTAACTAGTGTTTTATACAGTTAAGGCATAACCTCCATGTGCTTATATTCTATGCCTTGACTAATAGAGGAAAGTATCCCGTTACCCTTCTTAACCTTATCTACCTGTCCTGCTACCTTCAGGGATCTGTGGATATGCACTCCAAGGTCCTTCTGTTCCTCTACACTTCTCAGTGTCCTACCACTTATTGTGTATTCCCTCGCCTTGTTAGCCCTCCCCAAATGCATTACCTTGCACTTGTCCGTATTGAATTCCATTTGCCACTGTTCTGTCTACCTGACCAGTTCATTGATATCTTCCTGCAGTCTACAGCTTCCATCCTCACTGCCAAACACATGGCCACTTTTTGTATCATCTCCAAACTTCTTAATCATGCCTCCTACATTGATGTCTGAATCATTGACGTATACCACGAAAAGCAAGGGATGTAGTACTGAGCCCTGCGGAATCCCACTGGAAACAGCCTTCCAGGCACAAAATCCCCCTTTGACCATTACCCTGAGCCAATTTTGGATTCAACTTTTCACTTTCCCGTGGATCCCATGGGCTTTTAATTTTCTGACCAGTATGCCATGTGGGACCTTGTCAAAAGCTTTGCTAAAACGAACTACCCACATCGCCCTCCTTGTTAACTCCTTAAAAAATTCAATCAAGTTAGTCAGATACAACCTTCCCGTAACAAATCCATTCTGACTGTACTTGATTAATCTTTGCCTTTCTAAATGACAATTAATACTGACCATCAGAATTTTTTCCAATAATTTGCGCACTACTGGCATTTGCCCACCATTAGACCTAGTGGCCTGTAATTACTCAGTTTATATATTTTTAAACAAGGGTACAACGGGCTTAATTTTCCCAAAAACATTTTTTGGCATACTTGAAGAGAGACGCCTGATTTTTGGGGGCCTAAGTACACCCCAAAAAATATTCTAAGTTTCCCCGTTGGATTTCTTCATTTTGGAGTGGCGTAACCCGACCTTTAGTTTTGGGGGTGGAGCCTTGATCTGCGCCAAAAAGATCGGGCTGCCATGGTAACCAGGGACACCATGCGAGCTGAGGCTGCAAAGTGAAACATACAGCCAGCTCCCAACACATTAAACGAATTGAAAAACACATAGCAGCAACTTACCTCCAACCCCGGCCAAAGGGCTTGCCGGTCCGGTCCCATTCTCGGTCCCCATTCTCCCGGACCAGTCCGGTCCCATTCTCTCTCTCTCTCTCTCTCTATCGCCGATTTCCTTTCCTGTGCCGGTGTCCTTAATTCTAGGGAAGGTTTTTCTGCAGAGGCCACATACGCTGGCTTAAGCACAACTGGAGTAACTTTCAGCTTGCCAATCTTCCCTAAATGGCCAGAATTGGCGTAGGTGACTGGTTACGCCTCCTTTGGCTGAAAAAAATGCCCTAAAAAAATCGTAACTAACTGAGTTACACTGCTGCAAATTAATTGGGGACACTGTGGTTTTTCAACTTAGACGAAAAAGATGCTCCAAAGATGGGATATTTTACGCCCACCTGAGAGGGAAGGCGTGACTTCAGTTTAACATCTCATCTGAAAGTGCAGCACTCCCTCAGCACTGCATTGGAGTGTCAACCTATATTTATGTGCTCACGTACCTAGAGTGGAACTTGAACCCACAATCACTATCACTAGGGGGGTAGTGCTGGACAGGCTAATGGGACTCAAGGTAGACAAGTCTTCTGGTCCTAATGAAATGCATCCCAGGGTATTAAAAGAGATGGCGGAAGTTATAGCAGATGCATTCATTATAACATAAAAACAGATAGTAAAAGCTTTTACAGATATATTAAAATGGAAAAGAGTGACTAAAGTAAATGTTGGTCCCTTAGAAGATGAGAAGGGGGATTTAATAATGGGAAATGTGGAAATGGCTGAGACTTTAAACAATAATTTTGCTTCGGTCTTCACAGTGGAAGACACAAAAACCATGCCAAAAATTGCTGGTCATAGGAATGTGGGAAGGGAGGACCTTGAGACAATCACTATCACTAGGGAGGTAGTGCTGGACAGGCTAATGGGACTCAAGGTAGATAAGTCCCCTGGTCCTGATGAAATGCATCCCAGGGTATTAAAAGAGATGGCGGTAGTTATAGCAGATGCATTCATTATAATCTACCAAAATTCTCTGGACTCTGGGGAGGTACCAGCAGGTTGGAAAGCAGCCAATGTAACGCCTCTGTTTAAAAAAGGGGGCAGACAAAAGGCAGATAACTATAGGCCGGTTAGTTTAACATCTGTAGTGGGGAAAATGCTTGAAGCTATCATTAAGGAAGAAATAGCGGGACATCTAGATAGGAATAATGCAATCAAGCAGACGCAGCATGGATTCATGAAGGGGAAATCATGTTTAACTAATTTACTGGAATTCTTTGAGGATATAACGAGCATAGTGGATAGAGATGGATGTGGTGTATTTAGATTTCCAAAAGGCATTCGATAAGGTGTCACACAAAAGGTTACTGCAGAAGATAAAGGTACGCGGAATCAGAGGAAATGTATTAGCATGGATCGAGAATTGGCTGGCTAACAGAAAGCAGAGAGTCGGGATAAATGGGTCCTTTTCGGGTTGGAAATCGGTGGTTAGTGGTGTGCCACAGGGATCGGTGCTGGGACCACAACTGTTTACAATCTACATAGATGACCTGGAAGAGGGGACAGAGTGTAGCGTAACAAAATTTGCAGATGACACAAAAATTAGTGGGAAAGCGGGTTGTGTAGAGGACACAGAGAGGCTGCAAAGAGATTTAGATAGGTTAAGCGAATGGGCTAAGATTTGGCAGATGGAATACAATGTTGGAAAGTGTGAGGTCATCCACCTTGGGGAAAAAAAAACAGTAAAAGGGAATATTATTTGAATGGGGAGAAATTACAACATGCTGCGGTGCAGAGAGACCTGGGGGTCCTTGTGCATGAATCCCAAAAGTTAGTTTGCAGGTGCAGCAGGTAATCAGGAAGGCGAATGGAATGTTGGCCTTCATTGCGAGAGGGATGGAGTACAAAAGCAGGGAGGTCCTTCTGCAACTGTTTAGGGTATTGGTGAGGCCGCACCTGGAGTACTGCGTGCTGTTTTGGTCACCTTACTTAAGGAAGGATATACTAGCTTTGGAAGGGGTACAGAGACGATTCACGAGGCTGATTCCGGAGATGAGGGGGTTACCTTATGATGATAGATTGAGTAGACTGGGTCTTTACTCGTTGGAGTTCAGAAGGATGAGGGGTGATCTTATAGAAACATTTAAAATAATGAAAGGGATAGATAAGATAGAGGCAGAGAGGTTGTTTCCACTGGTCGGGGAGACTAGAACTAGGGGGCACAGCCTCAAAATACGGGGGAGCCAATTTAAAACCGTGTTGAGAAGGAATTTCTTCTCCCAGAGGGTTGTGAATCTGTGGAATTCTCTGCCCAAGGAAGCAGTTGAGGCTAGCTCATTGAATGTATTCAAATCACAGATAGATAGATTTTTAACCAATACGGGAATTAAGGGTTATGGGGAGCGGGCGGGTAAGTGGAGCTGAGTCCACGGCCAGATCAGCCATGATCTTGTTGAATGGCGGAGCAGGCTCGAGGGGCTAGATGGCCTACTCCTGTTCCTAATTCTTATGTTCTTATGTTCTTTTGACTCGGAGGCGAGTGTGCTACCCACTGAGCCACAGCTGACACTTGGCACTAAATAATGACACTAAAGAGTGACAAATCCCCAGAACCAAATGGTTTCAAACCCAGAGTTTTAAATGAAGTAGGTGAGCACATTGCAGATGCCCTATCTATGGGCCCGATTTTCCCCATGACTTGCTCCAGTTTTTTTTGGAGTAAGTTGTTTCTTCTGGCGTAAGTTTAAAAAATCCCATTTTCCCCAACAAAATTTGCTCCAGAGTAATCACTTCGGTTAGATTTTTTTACTTCAGTTTTTTTTTCAAAAGAGGGTGTTCCCATAGACTTACTCCACTTTTGGCCATTTTGGCCAGCTAAAAGTTACTCCAAATCCACTTAAGTCAGCTTATATGGCCAGCTCTGAAAAACGTTGCGGGCAGTTAACAAATCGGCGCAGGTAGGACCTGCACCAAGCACCAAGCAGCAAACATTCAACATAAAGGTTCAAATAACTACATAAAAATAGGGTAAACAATTGAACAACAATTAAAAAATTGTATTAAATCCTACCTTTAGTTGAAATTGGCCAGGGAAGGCAGCAGGCCAGGTCGGGAGCGGGGGAAGGAGAGGAAAGGCTGGTCTCGGCAGCATCGGGAGGGAGGAGGGAGAGGAAAGGCTACAAAGTGCTTCACAACGTGCGGCTTGAAATCAAAGTCCTCCAGGTTGAGCAGGAAGATGATCTCACACACTGGGCACTTTTGGCTGTCAATGCTCTCCTCACCGGTGTCCTGTGAATTCTCCTTGCCATCCTGGCTCTGCACCAAATCAATGATCTGTCAAGCCCATGCCGGCTCTCTGCAAGATCACTTCAGCTAGTCCTGCTCCCCCGCCCTTGTCAAAAGGGCCACAGCCCATCTGCCACTAAAACTCACATGTTCCTTCATCACCACCAGACTCCATTACTCCAATGCGATCCTTCGATATCAGAGTGTGTGGCAGGCCACTCGGCTCGGGATGGGGATGGCGTGCTTCGGCTCCTCCCACACAGCGTCAGGCTGCGATGTGCTACTGCACGTGCGCGCACAATCTAGCGCGCATGTGCAGAGGTGCCGGCAGTGTTTGCTGCGTAGGACTGGAGCTTTGCCCCCCCCAACCCCACGGGAAACGCCATGCCAGGACCCGGGACACACAGCAGAGCGGCCAGAATGGGAGCACATTTTTTCGGCACCGTTTCCAACACACAAAGTCGGCACATTTACGGTAAGTGCACCGATAAAACTGCTTGGGGAAAATCTAGCCAAATAATCTTCCAAAGTTCTCTCAATTCTGGAGCTGTTCCTTTAGATTGGAAAATTGTTCATGTCGCTCTACTATTTAAGAATGGTGAGTGAGCAAAACCAGGGAATTATAGACCCGTTAGCCTCACATCTGTTGTCAGGAAATTACTAAAGTCTATCATTAAGGATAGGGTGACTGAACACCTTGAAAATGTTCAGCTGATCAGAGAGAGCCAGCATGGATTTGTAAAAGTAGGTCATGCCTGACGAACCTGATTGAATTTTTTGAAGAGGTTAATAAAGTAGTGGACAGGGGACTGTCTATGGATGTTATTTATATGGACTTCCATAAAGTATTTGATAAAGAATAAGAGACTGTTAATTGAAGTTGAAGCCCATGGAATTGAAGGAGACAGAAGGAGGAATCATAGAGGATGTGACTCGGGTTGTCTCGCAGGGATCTGTGGTGGGGGCTTAACTATTCACTGTATTTATTAATGACTTAGATGAAGGGATGGAAAGCCACATATCCAAATTTACTGATGACACAAAGATAAGCAGCATTGTAGGCAGTGTAGATAAAAACATAAAATTGCAAAGAGATATTGATAGAGTAAATGAATTGACAAAACTGTGGCAAATGGACTTCAATGTAGGCAAATGTGAGTTTATTCACTTTAGACCTAAAAAGGATAAAAAAGAGTACTTTCTAAATGGTGAAAAGCTTAAGAACAGTGGAGGTCCAAAGAGACTTGGTGTCCAAGTACGTAGATCATTAAAATGCCATGAACAGGTACAGAAAATAATCAAAAGGGCTAATAGAAAGCTGGTCTTTATATCTAGTGGACTAGAATACAAGGGAGTAGTAATTGTGCTACAGCTATACAAAGTCTTGGTTGGACCATACCTGAAGAAGGATATATTGGCCTTGGAGGGAGTGCAGCCTATATTTACCAGAATGATGCCTGAACTCCTAGGGTTAAATTACGATGAGAGATTACACAAATTAGGGATGTATTACCTGGAATTTAGAAGGTTAAGGGGTAATTTGATCAAAATTTTCAAGATATTAAGGGGAACAGAGTAGATAGAGAGAAGCTATTTCCACTGGTTGGGGAGTCCAGGACGAGGGAGCAGAGTCCAAAAATTAGTCCCAGAACTTTTAGGAGCGAAATCAGGAAACACTTCTATACACAGAGGGTGGTAGAAGTTTGGAATTCTCTTCCTCAAACAGCAATTGATGCTATATCAATTGTTAAGTTAAAATCTGAGAATGATCGATTTCCGTTGATGAAAGTTATTAAGGAATATGAAGCAAAGATGGGTATATGGTGTTAGTAGCAGAACATCCATTATCTCATTGAATGGCGGAACAATCAAGGGGCTAAATGGTCTACTACTGTTCCTGTTTTCCTTTGTTCCTAAATTTCCTTTGCGACATCATCTGAAAACACAGCATCAGTTTCCACATGTATGCTGATCACATCCAGCTCTACCTCACCACCAATTCTCTCGATCCCTCCACTGTTTCTAAATTGTCAGACTGTCCGACATCCAGTATTGGATGAGTAGAAATTTCCTCCAACTAACTATTTGGAAGATTGAAGCCATTGTCTTTGCTCCCGCTACAAACCCCATTCCCTAGCCACTGACTCCATCCCTCTCCTTAGCATCTGTCTGAAGTTGAACCAGACTGTTCACAACCTTGGTGTCATATTTGACCCTGAATTGAGCTTCAGATCACATATCCGCTACACAACTAAGACTGCCTAATTCCACCACCATAGCATCGCCCGACTTTGCCCCTGCCCTAGCTCATCTGGTGCTGAAACCCTCATCCATGCCTTTGTTACTCCTGGACTTGACTATTGCAATGCACTTCTGGCTTACCTCCCACATTCTACCCTATGTAAACATGAGGTCACCAAAACTCTGCTGCCCGTGTCCTAACTCGCACCAAGTCCCGTTCACCCATTACCACTGTGCTCGCTGACCTACATTGGCATCCGGTTAAGCAACGTCTCGATTTTAAAATTTTCATCCTTGTTTTCAAATCCCTCCATGGCCCTTCCGATCTCTGTAATCTCCTCCAGCCCCACAATCTCTCCCGAGATATCTGTGCTCCTCTAATTCTGGACCCTTTCGCATCCCTGATTTTAATCGCTCAATCATTGGTGGCCGTGTCTTTAGCTGCCAAGGCCCTAAGCTCTGGAATTCCCTCCCTAAAGTTCTCCACCTCTCTAGTCCTCTTTCCTACTTTAAGACGCTCCTTAAAACCAGTCTTTTTTACCAAGCTTTTGGTAATCTGCCTTACTTTCTCCTTATATGGCTTGGGTGGCAAATTTTGTTTGATAATACTCCTGTGAAGTGCCTTGGGACATTTTACTATGTTAAAGGCGCTATATAAATACAAGTTGTTGTCATGTAAGATCAAGCCAATGTGAATGCTCCGATCCAGTAACCCTATGAAATGGAGAGTGTGACTCAATACTAGATCTGTAGAGATTACACACTAGCACCAGTTGGGAGAGACTTTTGAAAAAGGTATATGCATTCTCTGTCCCTCTGTCATTATGGATGAGGTATTACTGCCCACTCACCAGACCAGCAGCTAAGAAAATTTAAGACATAAAGTATTGTGTTGTTACTTTGGGCTAGAATTTCCTATGGCTTACCGCCCGGTTTCAGTGTGATATTGGCCATTGTGGGCGGTAATCAGGTGAGCAAGAAATTCCTTACCCGAGTTACACCGGTGGTTTCGAGGTACCGCTGGAGAGTGGACCGTCGGCGTGCACCGTCTTGAGATCGCCCTGGCGTGATATTTGGGTCAACGGTGACCCGCAGGTGAGTATAAAAAAACTGCTCACGAGGATCAGTGGAGCTGGGCAGTAGGTGAGTACCTCTGCAAGAAAAAGATTAGTGATTGTTATTTTACTAATTATTTTTAAAAATCAGTTGTGGGGATTTAGTTTAAAAGTGTCTTGGGAATGTTTTTTTGATTTTTTTTTTTAGGTGATGTTTTTTGAAAAATTATTTTTATTGTTTTTCTGGTGTGAGGCCCAACCCACAGACTCGGGGTAACTTTTTATTGATTTTTAATATTTATTGCCCATTTTGTTTAGGAACCATCCAATCGACCCTAAATTGCACTTTTTCACCCATGTTTTTCGCTCAACGGATTAAAACATTTTTGGGGGGCAAGTTTTCGCTGGCGATAATCTTCCCAGTTTTCGTCATCTTTTGGGCGGCAATTGGGCATGGGTGGGCTGATAGGAAATTCTAGCTCTTTGTTGCTGAGGTGTCAGTCTGCGACCTGTTGTTAAGAAATGTGAACTGATGCTGTATCCATGCAAGTGGGATTTTTTTTCCTGCAAATATGCATACTTTTTTAAAGATATGTTCACAGTGCGCTCAGGTGGATGTTTTTAAAAAATAAATCTGACATGGTGCAGTTCAGGGCACTTTAGCGGTAAGTTTGTGAATTTAGCCGCCCAGTGCGGAACTTCATCTGCCAAGAATGCATGTCAGGGATGTGCAGCAATGGACCCTGTCGTCATTTTTAATTAATTTCTATTCATTCATTAAATTTAGTGGACAAACAATCCTGTCGGGCCCCCTGACTTCCACTCAAATTCTCAATATGCAGGCAAAACTTCATAATAGGATTGCAAATTGTAAAACTACTTCTTTTGTATTTTTAGTACAGGTTAATGATCATTTCTTATACAGAGTGCGAAGGCCGCCCAAAGAGCTTGACATTTCCTCTAATGATATTGAAGATTCAGTATCACACCAGTACGTGTTCTTAGAATTAGTACTGAGTTATATTGATCCATTGACACTGTTCTTTAATCACATCCAGAACTCTGTACTATGGCCTTTGTTTGCCTGTAGGACAACTGGTTCTACCATTAGCAACGTAAAGGCAATTCTTTGGAGTTTAAAAAACTGATTTTGTACCAGCCAAAGTTGTTCAGAATCCAATTTGCAGGCGAAGTGGCTGGGTCACAGCCAATATTAATGTCGTACTGATGTCAGTTCAGTTGCAGTTATGCTGCACATCATAGGGCTCATTTTCTGACTTGGGACTTCTGGTGGAGAGCTTTGCCTGGGGGAGTACATAACTTGGCTGGAAAGTTGTGGGATGCACATGCCTGAATTTCTGTTATGTGTTGCTTGTGATCTCAAAATTCTCATCCTTATTTTCAAATCTCTCCATGGCCTCATTCCTCCCTATCTCTGTAATCTTCTCTAGCCCCATAGAATCAGAATCATAGATGGTTACAGCACAGAAGAAGGCCATTCGGTCCGTCGAGCTCGTGGTGGCTCTCTGCAAGAGCACTTCAGTTAGTCCCTCTCCCCTGCCCTATCCTCGGAACCCTGCAATGTCAGGACACTGCGTGGTTTCAGAAGTTTTGCATTTACTGTTACTGACAGCTTACTGTTTTGAATATGATGTGCAGGTGGAAAGAGTACCTGTATTTTAATAATGGAATGCAGCAACCACATGCAAGATGGTCCTTGTCCTCTGCCAGAATTAGATACTTATAACTGAAGCTTATATTGACAAGGGAAACAGAGACTAAAACTGCAGATTATTCTCGCTTCAGCAGAGGACCTTGACATTTTTTGTAGGATTTGTAGTTCTGGCTGAAGCTCAACATGCCACAAATTGTTTCCCATCTCGCCCCATATCTTGTTCCTAGTCATGCTCTTAAAACTATGAGGGTAGTTTTCAAAGAGCGCCTTTTGTGTGTTTCTAGATATATTTTGATTTATGTTTTATGCGGAGGTAACCTGTTATCTCGAACGCTGGCGCCTGATAAGGCAGGAAGGTGCTAAATTGCATTTTTGGATAATTTGTAGATTATTTAGATTTAGATTTGTACGTGAGCTAAAAGCCGATAAACCATGGGTTTGACGTGATTACTGGGTGAAATTATAAAGGCAGCAAGATTTGTGTGTGCTGCCAGTTTATCTGATTGGCACATCAAGGTTTAGAAGTCTGTACTTCAGCCTTTGATCTGGTTGTACTTCTTCCAGCACATTTTAGATGCCATAGATTTCAACAGAATTGTTATTTTACAATAACAATACAACTTTTTAACCACTGAAAGCTTTCAGGAAAAAGGACATGGTTTTGATGGCCATAACAATTTGGGCCTGGAGGGCTGTCAGCTGCTGTGCAAGTATACCCTCGCAAGAAGGGGAGAAAATTGAAGGCACCCCTCCATCCTCCCATTGTAGGGTATCAGCCAAAATGTTTATTTCCTTTTTGGCTGGTGTCTAATCTGTTGTGTATTGCTTGCACTTTGTGTTTTTTTTATTTCAGCTTTCTTGATCTTGCTTATTGTCCAGTCAATTTAAACACATTTTATTTTGTCAAAAAAGGACAGATATCGGGACTGTTGTGAATATAAGTGTTTCATCATCATCATCATCATCATAGGCAGTCCCTTGAAATCGAGGAAGACTTGCTTCCACTCTAAAAGTGAGTTCTTAGATGACTGAACAGTCCAATATGGGAATTACAGTCTCTGTCACAGGTGGGACAGATAGTCGTTGAAGGAAGGGTGGGTGGGGAGTCTGGTTTGTCGCACACTCCTTCCGCTGTCTGCGCTTGCTTTCTGCATGCTCTCGGCGACGAGATTTGAGGTGCTCAGCGCTCTCCCGGATGCTCTTCCTCCACTTAGGGGGGGGGGGGGTCTCTGGCCAGGGACTCCCAGATGTCGGTGAGGATGTTGCATTTTATCAAGGAGACTTTGACGGTGTCCTTGAAATGTTTCCTCTGCCCACCTGGGGCTCGCTTGTCGTGTAGGAGTTCCGAGTAGAGCGCTTGCTTTGGGAGTCTTGTGTCAGGCATGCGAACAGTGTGGCCCGCCCAACAGAGCTGGCCGAGTGTGGTCAGTACTTCGATGATGGGGATGTTGGCCTGATCGAGAACACTAACATGGTGCGTCTGTCCTCCCAGGGGATTTACAGGATCTTGTGGAGACATAGTTGGTGGTATTTCTCCAGCGATTTGAGGTGTCTACTGTATATGGTCCACACTTCTGAGCCATACAGGAGGGTGGGTATCACTGTAGACCATGAGCTTGGTGCCAGATTTGAGGGCCTGATCTTCGAAAACTCTCTTCCTCAGGCAGCCAAAGGCTGCGCTGGCGCACTGCAGGCGGTATTGAACATTTTTTTTGGCCTGTGTAGGAATTTTTTTTAAAGCGAATATGCCAATGTGTTGCTCTACCGATAGTGTGGCAAAACGATCAGTGTATTTCGCTATATGTGGGAATGTCCACAGGCAGACCCCAATTTATTCATGCATTTTTGACTTAATTGTCCAAGATTTGTCTTTGTGTATGCAGCAGTTTCCCATTGATTTTCAGATCTATGGTATACCATATGCTAGGTAATGCTGACAATCAGCTTCGAAACGTACATAAAAGTCAGGATATCATAGTTAAAAAAAATTAAAGATCATTATGTTAAAAAATATAGATCACATTCACTAAAATTGGTTACTGCCTGCTCGTCAATTACTTTTTGGCTGCTGGTGCTGCCTAGGTTAAGCTGGTGTAGTCCTCGTCTTATCTTGGTCATGTCTGCTCCAGTGCTGACTGCTGTTGCCACACTTGGTCAGCTCCACAGCACTACTTCTGCTCCACTCGTAGATCCCTGCAAACTTTTCTCTGCTACCCACTTTCTGAAATTAGGGTTTCTCCTGCTGTTATTGCAGTGTTTTTAATTTCATGAGTCTGAAGGATCGGTAAAGGCTGTCCCCTCATTAGTCTAAATCCACCAATGAGGGAGTGGTCTTTTCCGATCTTCTAGGCTTTAGTCCCATTATTTTACCGAGTACTATTTTATGAGTGATAGTGATTGTATTAAGTTCCTCCCTCCCTATAGCCCCTTGAATATCCACTATTGGGATGTTTTTAGTGACTTCTACCATGAAGACCGATACAAAATATTTGTTCAACATCTCTGCCATTTCCCTGCCCTCCATTATTAATTCCCCTGTCTCATCCTCTAGGGTCCAACATTTACTTTAGCCACTCTTCCTTTTTATGTACCTGTTGAAATTCTTACTATCTTACCATCTGACCTCGAGTTGAAAGCCACTACCTTGGCTTACAAGTGTAGAATAGCTTCCTGAGGAAGGTACCGAAGGGTGGCAGGCACCTGCGGAACTGTAACCCAGAACAGCATGAGTCATTGTCTTCAAGAGAGGAAAGAAAATTGAACACAAAAGAAACAAAATGTTCAAAACAAAGATTCACTCCGTGTTTTAAACTTACATTTTTCCTCATTTTTAATTTTTCAATATCTGTCAGCATCTCTTTCAACTCGAGGTCTGTCACAGTTGAGCCCAATCCTGTGCCCTTCTGACATTTACGGAAGGGCTACCTTCCAAAAGAGTTCACTGAATAGTGATTAAGAATGGGGATCCTGGCTACTTTTACCACTCTCTTGGTGTCATGGTACATCAGTCATTGAGAGTTGGCATGCAGGCACAGCAGGCGGTGAAGAAGACAAATGGTATGTTGGCCTTCATAACTAGGGGATTTGGGTATAGGAGCAGGGAGGTCTTACTGCAGTTGTACAGGGCCTTGGTGAGACCTCACCTAGAATATTGTGTTCAGTTTTGGTCTCCTAATCTGAGGAAAGACGATCTTGCTATTGAGAGAGTGCAGCGAAGGTTCACCAGATTGATTTCCGGATGGCGGAACTGACATATGAGGAGAGACTGGATCGAATGGGCCTGCATTCACTGGAGTTTAGAAGGATGAGAGGGGATCTCATAGAAACATATAAAATTCTGACAGGACTGGACAGGTTAGATGCAGGAAGAATGTTCCCGATGTTGGGGAAGTCCAAAACCAGGGGACATAGTCTAAGGATAAGGGGTAAGCCATTTAGGACTGAGATGAGGAGAAACTTCTTCACTCAGAGAGTTGTTAACCTGTGGAATTCCCTACCGTAGAGAGTTGTTTTTGCCAGTTCATTGGATATATTCAAGAGGGAGTTAGATATGGCCCTTACGGCTAAAGGGATCAAGGGGTATGGAGAGAAAGCAGGAAAGGGGTACTGAGGTGAATGATCATCCATGATCTTATTGAATGGTAGTAAGGGCCAAATGGCCTACTCCTGCACCTATTTTCTATGTTTCTATGTTAATACTTCTTCTTAGGCGGTCCCTCGTATCGAGGATGACCTGCTTCCACCAAAAAAGGATGAGTTCACAGGTGTTTCAATGAAGGGCCTAATATTCCAGCCCCCGATCTACATATTGAAGGGTGGAAGATGCCTGTGCGTGGATTTTTTTAACGTGTGGTGGCTGTTGCACACCAGCCACCACACGGGCTTGACAAAGCTAGGTCTTGGTCCAGTGGCAAGGATTAACCAAGATGACTGGAGACCAGCTCTGTTGCACGGACCTAGTGCGCACACATATCGCAGTGTGGGCTGGCCCGTGCTGCCCCTGGGCCCTCGCCTCTTCTGGGCCCCGAACCCATGCCTCTCCTGGGCCCCAATCACATTGCTCTGCAATCTCTTGCCGCTTCTTCGTCCCCACCTTGCCCCTCCCGCTGTACTTGCCCCTCCCGCTGTACTTGCCCCTCCCGCTGTACTTGCCCCTCCCGCTGTACTTGCCCCTCCCGCTGTACTTGCCCCTCCCGCTGTACTTGCCCCTCCCGCTGTACTTGCCCACGCTCGAATCATGCGACCCACTGAGCCACGGCTGACGCACACGAGTCACAAAGAAGGAACTGGTCAGTTTGAAACTTCTCAGACGCCATTCAACCTGGAAAAGGAGGATCATCACAATTCCATCTTTCTAAGCACAGCGAGATCTACTCTCTTCCTCTTCAATCTCTTGAGTGAGAAAAGAAAGGAAAAGCAGTTTCGATGAAAATCAGCTTCCCCAGTGATAAGGAATTCAAAAAGGAAAGTGACTGTCAGTATTACACTGTCTGTAATCGGCTTAATAGCAGCAGACATGGTGTGCAAGTTGAGTGATTCAGACATGTTTCCCTTAAGTTTGCAAGTTTTTCCCCAAACAACATTCTCTTAAGACAAATTGTTGACTGCTTAAAATATTTCCAGCACTGCAGTTCTCAGATAATTTTACTGTTTTGAAAGCGTCAACGATAAGAGGAGGAACTTAATACTGTACTAGGATTTGGCATAACGCCCTTCATTCCTCCCTGCTTCATCATCCCCTACCTTTGCCTCCAGAGAACTGCATTCCACTCTCCTTCCATAACTTTAAAGCCCCATTTATTGATATAAAAACAGAAAATGCCAGAAGCACTCAGTACGTCAGGCAGCATCTGTAGAGAAAGAAACAGAGTTAACATTTCAGGTCAATGACAGTTTGGATGAAGGGTAATTAACCTGAAACGTTGGCTTTGTTTCTCTCTCTACAGATGCTGTCTGAGCTGCTGAGTGTTTCCAGCATTTTCTAAATTTATTTCATATTTCCAGTATCCTCAGTATTTTGCTCTTGTTCCCCATTTATTGATCTTTGGTTTGTTCTTCATTCTGTTATTATTGAGACCCAAAATGAGTTGGGCCCCAAATAAGCTATCTGTACTGTGCCTGATTGGCCTTCAACATGTACAATATGATGACACTCAGGAAACGTGAGCATGATTTGTAATATTCTCTTGTGTCCCATGACTTCGAGCCTTGTCAAACCTCTGTGACATACCTTATTTTTGTAAAATGTTGCCTTTTATTCTAGAGTAAGCTCAATGACCTGAGGGAATTTCACAGGCATTACAGTCAGAAAGAGCTGCAAATGAAAGACAAGCATTAGTTGCTACCTTATCCTTTGCACGTCAAAATGATCAAAGGGATTATAATTACAGTATATTGACTTCTACTAAAGTAAGTATTTGTACAGTCTGTCCTATTCTGATGGCCATCTTTACAGTCACCTCCCACTTAAAAAATGTCTCAGGTTCTCATTTGTAAATGGTATTGCTAATTAACTAGGAATTCAACCTTATAAAGCAAAATGCTCTTTTTTTCTGCCACAGGTAAACTCAGAGTACAACAGTATTACAAAGGATCATTATCATTCGGTAAATTATCCTACAAGACAACAATGCTGCTTCAGCTATGGTTTGCATGATAAGTAAATAAATGGGAAGAAATTGTAACGATTTCTCATCGTCGTGCACAGTGACCCGTTTTCATCCTGCAGTGGAAATTGGGTAGCCCCTCGTGAGTCCGCCGCGGGCGATGCCAGCGCCAGCCTCGCGGGTTGTGAACCGGGCCGCACTCCGCTTGTGGGGCGAAAGATAAAGGGGACGTGTACAGTGCCATTTTTTTTGCTCGGCCAACTTATCGGTTCGGCCTTTCGTTGCCCATTTCACTCCGCTTCTGTGCCGGGCTGCGACCACAGCAGCCCGTATCCCCGGTGGCGCAGTGGTCGCCCCTCGCCCCCACTGTAGAGCTTGCAGCCTGTCCTCCGCTTTAACAGAAGGTGAGCATCATGTGCTCGCATCAGCGCTACGCGGGGAGGCCGTATTGCGTTGCAAAAATTGCGCACTTACTGCCCTGGTCCCGCCCCCGAGAGGAAGTGGAGTGCCCAACATTGCGCTCCACTTCCTCTCCGGGCGGTAACCTCAATATTGTGGCCTGGGCAGGATTTCCGCACTGGGCGCAGGAAGTCCAGCCTCGCCTCAGTTACCGCCCCCAAATGGGGCGCTACCGAATTCCGCCCCCAAACAATTTCTTTAAATAGAGAGTGGTGAGAATGTGGAGCTTGTTGCCACATGGAGTGGTTGAAACAGATAATGTTGGCACATTTAAGGGGATGTATATATGAGAGAGAAGGGGATAGAAGGACATAGGGCATGGTTGGAAGAGGTAATTAGAGTGGAAGGACACTCATGTGGCGTATACACACCTGCATAGATTAGTTGGGCCACTGGTCTGTTTCTGTGCTGTAGATTCTTTGTTATATGTATATATACAATTACAGTTTGCATGACAATTTACTGGGTTCGTAATTAGAATAAGGCCAAGAGCTTGAATTATAATGGCATAAAAGCAGAATTAAGAAAACACCCCAGCTCCCCCAAAACTCTGTTCGTAAAGCCGTTGAATAAGATCAGGAAGTCCAAGGTACAGTTCTTAGAATGTGCTGTGTTAGCTAATCTCAGGAAAGGGTGGTAACACTGCAATTGGCCTCAGAATTCCTGGGTTAGCAAGGGGAAAGTCAGCCAGTGACCTCTGCTGGAAAGTGGCCATACCAGTTGCTTAGGCTCAAGGTTGGACATTGTGGTAAAATATCAGTGGTTCAAGTAAGTGTAAGACATATTGCTATTTTAAAGCTAGGCAAAAAATGAATACATTGAGCTTCAAATTATGACGTCCCCGGACCGTAAGAAGTTTCTACGGACCTGGGAAGGCATCGGAATAGCCGGTTTTCAGCGTGCATTGTGTATATGCTGTAAACCGGCTTTTTCGATCTGTCAAGTTTCCGGCCTACTTTTACAGGTGCAAGTTTTTAAAAACACACAAAAACATATACAAATAAAGTTATGAAAACATTTTATTGTTAGAAACCCTCCCCACAATGGTAAGTTTATGAGAAGGCATAATTTTTAAAACTTTTTTAAAAATTGGGAAAATATTTTTTTTTATGAGACATTGATAACTAATTTAAATTAATCTTAAATATGTAGTGTATATTTTCTATTTTTTATTAGCGTTTTGGGTGTTTACGGCGGGCGGGTTTCTCATTCATAGTAATAGGTGTTTCGAACTTGCGAAACTCCTATTACTATGAATGAGAATATACTATACCTGATTGGCTGCCCAGAGCCACGTAACTCTTGCTCCAGGCCTGTGCACGTCGGTGCTGCGATGCGCAGCAAGAGGAGGCCTGTGCATCGGAAAATCGAGCGGGGGCAGCAGCTTCAGGTAGGTGCGTATTTTGTCTCTAAAATCTAGTCGAACGCCCGCGGGAAGGAGAAAGCGAAATTTCTGGGCCAATAATTTAACTCATCATCATCATCATTGTAGGCAGTCTCTCGGAATCGAGGAAGACTTGCTTCCACTCCTGAAGTGAGTTCTTTGGTGGCTGAACAGTCCAATATGAGAGCCACAGACTCTGTCACAGGTGGGACAGACAGTCGTTGAGGGAAGGGTTGGGTGGCTCCTTCTGCTGCCTGCGCTTGACCTCTGCACGCTCTTGGCGATGAGACTCGAAGTGCTCAACGCCCTCCCGGATGCACTTCCTCCACTTAGGGCAATCTTTGGCCAGGGACTCCCAGGTGCCAGTGGTGATGTCGTACTTTATCAGAGAGGCTTTGAAATTGTCCTTGTAACGTTTCCATTGCCCACCTTTAGCTCGTTTGCCGTGAAGGAGTTTCGAGTAGAGCGCTTGCTTTGGGAGTCTCGTGCCTGGCATGCGAACTATGTGGCCTGACCAGCGGAGCTGATCGAGTGTGGTCAGCGCTTCAATGCTGGGGATGTCACAACAGGAGGCACATCAGATAAAATTCTCTAAGAATGCATACTTTGTTGGAATACAGAGAATGACAACGTGCACAGACAATAGAACAGGGAAAAGTTGATCAGCTCAAGATTATTGGTAAGATTAATTATGTTGGAATACAGTGTGGAAAGGAATAAGGAATCCCAACAGATTGCAAGTGTACCAGCTAATCAAATGATGTCCAAGATTGGGTTTATGGTGGAAGAAACATCTTCATTTTGAAAGTTATTTTTAATAGGCTGTAGTGACTTAACCTTAAACCTGCATAATGCAGTACATCAGGCATTGTGATAATCGAATCATTGGCAAACCCAGCTCACCCATTCTGATTTCTGTAACACAGAGGTAAGTGCCTCAATCTAGGATATTCCTGGTTCACTTCTGGTAAAATTTTCAAATCTAAAAGATAAAATGGGCGGGTTACACTGGCTGCATGCACCTAGACCTGCAGGACAGAAACATGTAATATGCAGATGGATGAGTAATTATGTCGTCATGTTGATATCATAGACAAAAATCAGCAAGGCACCTGAGGCCTGCTGCAGGGATTCTCCGCTTTCCTATGTGGGCTCCTGGGCATAGGCCGGTGAGCCCATCAGTTAAGTTAAATGAGCTGACCCCGAAAAATCATTTGGAGTTGCGGGTGCATCCTTGTGGCGGGTAGAACTGCGCTTCCATCAACATTTTAACTTTCTAGCCCAGAAGAGACAAACGGATACAGAGTTTGGGTAATTGTGATAGAGTAGAAACAGCTTGGTTTTGCATCTGGATGTGCAATACCTAATTTGGGAGTACTTAATACTATGCTAACCGTATCAATGGGGGAAGGATTGTCTATTTCACGGCATAAATCCAGCAGAATGCAGCTGGAAATCCTTCGGAAGCTGCTCTATTCAGTTGTGCCCAGCCAGGATTTTTCCATTGGAGTAACGGGAAATGGACGTACAGTATGCCCGTTCCAAATATGGGCAGGTGTGCTGTAATGATATGCAAATGATGGGAATACACAACCAATATACAGCTTGAACCTCCCTTATCCGGATCCCTTGGGACCTGGCCTGTTCTGGATAAGGGATTTTTCCGGACGAGGGGTGGTCACGTTAAATTGGATGGTGCAGGTACTGAGCAAGGGGATATCGGGGCTGGCTGGCTTGGGGCTAGGAGTGCAGCAGAGAGATCATGGGGGGAGGGGGGGTGGTGGATTGCGGGGTCAGGCCAGCGATTGTGGGAGTCGACAGCAAGGAAGGACTTCAATTTGTTCATGTCAGAGTCCTACGCATGCGCCACCCAGTGGCCGGGAATGGTTTTGGACGAGGAGTAGTTCTGGATAAGGGAGTTCTGGATAAGGGAGATTCAACCTGTATTATTTACCGTCATTTTCACTTTATCTATCCGGGCACTAAGTACAATTGTGCTCCTGCCCTGCCGAAGATGCACCGAGATTCCGCAAAACCGGAAAATAGCAGCCTTGGTGCCGAAACTGTATTCCATTTTCTGTCGGACATTTCCCCACCTTGATATAGCTCCAGAAGAGTTTTTCAGTTACATCTGTTCTTTACTACTGTGTTTTATTTTGGAGTAGGAGGAAGTTATGAAAGTTGTTATTTTTGATCAGTTACAATTAAAGGTGTGATTGTGCAGTCTGAGACAATTCTTTAGTGTGTAATTCTTTGCTTTGGTGCATACATCAAAGCTAAAATGGCTTGGACTGGGTTCTGAAAGAATTGCCTGCTTTTCAAATCATATTACACTGCATAGAGTGTTTCCGCAGTGAATGAAATGGTATGTGCCTTTTTTTGGATGACCGTATCAATCATAATCATCAAATTAAAAACCAATGCGTATAAGGTGGCTAAGGTTAGTGGGAAACTAGAAGATTGGGAAAATTTTAAACGACAGCAAAGAATGACTAAGAAAGCAATATAGAAAGAAAAGATAGATTACGAAAGTAAACTTGCGCAAAACATAAAAATAGATAGTAAAAGCTTTTACGATATATAAAACGGAAAAGAGTGATTTAAGTAAATGTTGGTCCCTTAGAAGATGAGAAGGGGGATTTAATAATGGGAAATGTGGAAATGCCTGAGACCTTAAACAATTATTTTGCTTCGGTCTTCACAGTGAAAGACACAAAAACCATGCCAAAAATTGCTGGTCATAATACTATCTCTCTATGATCTCTCTCCCCCCCTCTCTTCCCCCCTCCCTTCCCCCTCCACCTCCCCTCTCCCTCCAAAGTAGACAAGTCCCCTGTTCCTGATGAAATGCATCCCAGGGTATTAAAAGAGATGGCGGAAGTTATAGCAGATGCATTCGTTATAATCTACCAAAATTCTCTGGACTCTGGGGAGGTACCATCGGATTGGAAAGCAGCTAATGTAATGCCTCTGTTTAAAAAAGGGGGCAGACAAAAGGCAGGTAACTATAAGCCGATTAGTTTAACATCTGTCGTGGGGAAAATGCTTGAAGCTATCATTAAGGAAGAAATAGCAGGACATCTAGATAGAAATAGTGCAATCAAGCAGACGCAACATGGATTCATGAAGGGGAAATCATGTGGAACTAATTTACTGGAATTCTTTGAGGATATAACGAGCATGGTGGATAGAGGTGTACCGATGGATGTGGGAATTAAGGGTTATAGGGAGTGGGTGGGTAAGTGGAGCTGAGTCCACGGCCAGATCAGCCATGATCTTGTTGAATGGCGGAGCAGGCTCGAGGGGCTAGATGGCCTACTCCTGCACCTATTTTCTATGTTTCTATGTTTCTAATGATTGTCAAGTAACAGGTGATTTGGTTTCTATTGGCCTTTGGCTTGTGCATCTGTGCATTTATTTACTGACAGATCTGTGACGGGCAATGTTGTAAAGTTCAACCCAAGCTGCTAAATTGTTATTTTGCAAGGTGATTGAAAAGGTGGTTTATTCTTTTCTGAAGATGAAACTTCTGTGGGAGTTACTGAGGAATATTTTACATGGGCTAACCTGTGTGGCAAATATATTTTGTCATTCGCAGACAAACTCAGCGTCATATCTCAGTTACGGTACTGGACCCGTTTTCCTTGATCTTGGAAAATAGGTCTTATCACCCAGATAAGCAATCTTGGACTAACTGTACAGTTTACAAACATAGACGGAGGCATATTCTGGATGAAAAGATGTCATTGCATTTGCTACATGTATTTGAATTTGCTTAAAACCATTTAACCACTAAAATCCACTTGTAAAAAGGAACACTTGAGTCGGTTGGATGATTCCATATTAGGAGGCTATATCTTAGCGCTATATTAGGAGGCTATACCTGAATCTAAAAGCCATTTTAACGAGCCCTGTGCCAATGCCAATACTTTACTAAACAGTATGGTATAAGCATACAGAACAAGAAGGTCCCAGGTTCAGTTCCAATCTGTGTTGAGTTAACCAATCCCATCTGGTCTGATGGTGAGGGTGATACAGGGTAGAAGACTGGGCAGGAGGGGCTGTGGGAATATATTCTGTCTCCTATGTGGTTGCTATTACCCACTTGATAGAAAGAGGTGGTCATAAAGTAAATTTAATTATTATTTGAGCTGCATGGCCAAAATATATAGTTTAGAGAAAAATACGACAGCAAATCTCAATTATATTTTCTCAAAGCTGGAAAATATAAAAATGAATTATACAAACATTAAGATTATAGAAGTTAATAAAAGTCTGAAAAACACACCAGCAGATTGCCATCAAATATCACAAAACAAGACAATAATTGTTATAAAGTTAAACCATTGAACCTTGAGAGATACAATAGATTCTCAATTAATGTTGCCATTTGTAAACTAAGTATTCGTTTTGTGACGAGTTCCTTCTTCAAACTAAGCAAATGAACATAAAAGTCTACCAGAATGACTCTTAAATGTATTGCTGTTGGAGTGCAAAAGTCACATAGCAGTGTATATTAAAGGTACAATTAGTAATGTGTAACTGGAACTATTCTCTCTTACATTAGACAGAGTTGCAGTGTGTGATGTGCTGTAGCTGGATAGTACAGTACAGGAAAGTCTCCTACTCTACATGCAATGCATAGCATGCCATTTATTGAGATTTGTGAAAATTGTGGTAATGCTGCGCATATTCGCATCCTTGGGTTTGCGTTAATTAATGCAAACTGATCGAAGATCTGATCCTCGGCTAAAACTGTAAAAGCACAAACTCACCACCTCTGCAGGGAATAAGGATTGATCTGGACTGTTTATTAGTACAAATATTTGTTTTAATTTATTTAGCTGAGCAATTAGGTTTGTATAACAGTTAAGTATTGGAGTGGCTTGGTGTCACCTTTCAGTACAGTATTGAACATAGGGAGGAAAATGAGACCTGGTGGACTGTTTACTTAACTGTTTAAAAAATGCAGAATGTTGACATTTTGTAATTAATCCAAAATCAGCAGATGGAGAGCTTTAACTCACCAGTTAGGGACTTTTACACGATCGTAGATCCATTGTCCCAGCCGAGAACTGACAAACCTCACTTCTCTCAGACGGTTGTAAATCTGTGGAATTCGCTGCCTCAGAGAGCTGTGGAAGCTGGGACATTGAATAAATTTAAGACAGAAATAGACAGTTTCTTAAAAGGGGATAAGGGGTTATGAGGAGCGGGCGGGTAACTGGACCTGAGTCCATGATCAGATCAGCCATGATCTTTTGAAAGGCGGAGCAGGCTCGAGGGGCCATATGGCCTCCTCCTGTTCCTATTTCTTATTTTCTTATGTTCTTATAACTATGATGCTTACCATAGTAAAACAGCATCTTGACACTAAGGGTCCGAAATTCAGGGTCTCAAAGAGCCCCGTTAATGCCTGTTTGCGGCTGCCATTCCTAAATATCGAATGGCTGCCGCTTTGGGGTCAACAGGCCGCCCGACCTAAATTTAGGTAGGGGATTTTTCAGCCTGGACCCCATCCCGCCCAAGTAGTTGCACCGCCAATCAAAACAATAAAAAAGTAATAAAAATACTTACCCATTGATATTCAGCTCCATCTGTCAATTCCCCGCCGCACGGTGCCCCCGTCAGGTGCACCATCCCTACCATCTCCGGAAGGGCCCACTGCTGCGGCCACAATGCAAAAATCTTTGCCAGCCGTCTTGCCGATCAGCCAGCAAAATACTGCCCTCGGGTTCTGCGGGGCTGCCAACAGGTAGATTGGTGAGGACGAGGTCAAATAGGTTTTTCCCTTGTGTTGGTTCTCTCACCACCTGCTGTAGGCCCAGTCTGACAACTGTGTCCTTCAGGACTCGGCCAGCTCGGTCAGTCGTGGTGCTACCGAGCTACTCTTGGTGATGGACATTGAAGTCTCCCATCCAAAGTACATTCTGTGCCCTTGCTTCCCTCAGTGCTTCTTCCAAGTGGTCTTCAACATGGAGGAGTACTGATTCACCAGCTGAGGGAGGGCGGTAAATGGTAAACAGAAGGAGATTTCATTGCCCATGCTTGACTTGAAGCCATGAGACTTAATGGGGTCAGGAGTCAGTGTTGAGGACTCCCAAGGCCACTCCCTCCCGACAGTATACCACTGAGCCGCCACCTTTGGTGTGTCTGCCCTGCTGGTGGGACAGGACATATCCAGGGATGGTGATGGAGGAGTCTGGGACATTGGCTGAAAGGTATGATTCTGTAAGTATGACTATGACAGGTTATTGCTTGACTAGTCTGTGGGCCAATTCTCCCAATTTTGGCACAAATCCCCAATTGTTAGTGAGGAGGACTTTGCAAGGCCGACTGGGTTGGGTGTGTCGTCGTCGTTTCCGAAGCCGATGCCAAGTTCGATGACAGGTGGTCTGGCCGGTTTAATTATTATTGCTTTTCGTAGCGGTTTGTTACAACTGAGTGGCTTGCTAGACCATTTCAGAGGGCAATTAAGAGATAACCACATTGCTGTGGCTCAGGAGTCACATATAGGTCTGACCAGGTAACGATGGCAGATTTCGTTCCCAAAAACACATGAGTGAACCGGATGCGATTTTACAAGAATCCGATATTTTTTAGGTCACCATTACTGATACTGGGGGGGCGAAATTACTCCTTTTTGAGAGGCACATTAGGCGCCTCTGATGGGCACAAGCCACTTTTTGCCCGGGGGGGGGGGGGCGCTCCCGAATCCCAGGAAATTGCTCGGGAGTCTGCGGAGGAGCTGCCATGGCGGGTAGCATCCTGGTTTGCCGCGCAAAGCGTGTGCCGACTCCTCAGTGCCGCACACCGACCCCTTACCACCCTGTGAGGGAAATTACCCCGTAGCCGGAGCAAGTTGATGTTGAAGGGAATGTCACCAGCGCCCCACGCCGCCATCTTTCAGTTTTTGCCAACTCTCGGGTCGACTTCCTTACGTGCTTTTTCACGTGGTCCGGGCCGCCAGCGTGCAGCCCAGCACTCCGTTTAGGGTGCAGGGCTGCAGGGCCGGAACCATGCTGTCCTGGTGGTGTACTGGAGGCCATCAGAGGCTTGCAGAATGCACAGCTGCCCTCCCCTTTAAACGAAGGGAAGGGGTGTTGAAGCACTACTTGCCCCAGCACCCACCCCTAATGGAAGTAGAGCACGTGAGATTGTGCTCCATTTCCTTTGAGGGGCGGTAAACCCAATTCAGCGGCTGGTTACCGCCCCCAACCCGATAATTTCAACCCCTAGCTTTTTAAAAAAAAAATTCCAGAAAAATTCCCCAGCTGTCATTTGAACTCGCATCTCAGGAGTACTAGCCTTTGGATTAATAGTCCAGTAACATAACCACTATGCTACTGGTGCCTTATACCTCAGTAAGAATCAGTATCTTTGGGAGATGGGGTGGGATGGTGAAACCCTATCACTACAAAATGTTAAGTACATTATGCATACTCAGTGTAGACAATTTTTACGTGTATGGCATATCTGTTTAAAATGAAACAATTAAAAAAGTGGGGTATTTACACCAGCCCTCTGCCATGTGCTTTTTTGTCATGGAGAAATGTCATTTGTATCATTGTATGCGAGGGAACGTTGTCCTGAGGCCAGTGTCACTTGTCTCCTGGCAAGTGGCTGAAAGTGACCTAGGTGTGGACTAAGGAGGAAGTCGCTGGCCCAGTGTCGCAGCTATTGGAGAATCATACGTTTGCAGCACCACATCAGGTGAGAAAATGGAAGGATTGGATTTTCTGTATGTACACAAGAAAAATGATAAGAAAAACTATGGAAATGGGTTAATTGCTTCCATATATTTTTTTGTGTGCACACATCTATGCACACAGGAAAATGCACAGGAAAAACAGAGCAGAGAGAAATTGATATACAGAAACAGGATCGATAATTATATAAGAGCACACCTTGAATCCAGTTTGGAAAATAATTAAACAGTTGTTCTCTGTTAAAGATGATTAATAGGAATGGCTATAATAACATAAACATTGACAAAATGTTTTTGAGTTGCTGTCCATTAAATCTGCACCCATCAGGTATCGACTTCAATTTTGTATCATCACCTGAAGCACATGCCCTTAATGCTAGTGCAAGTGAATGGAAATAAGATCTTACTGAGCAATGACAGTTCCTAAGTAGAGTCACTGCAATACATCATTTAAAAATGTTTGCATTCTTAGAACATCACGCAGCTTCACTTTTTTTTAATGTTCACCACCTGGCCACAAATTTAGTTGACTTTTGTCTTTGACACGTGTCAGTGAGAAGTGCCATGAGCAAAATACGAATGGGTGTTTATGTTTTTAGACTGCTTCCTAAGGTTTGCACACAGATACTTTGACAAGTAACTTTTGGAAATGGTACATTTGCCTTGCCTTTGTGTTGGTTTCTACTTTCATTAGAGAACTGCTGGATAGTAAAATTGATGACAATTCAGTGTGAAGATATGGGGCAAGCACCAACTTGACCCATTTAACAGATGTTCCAACAATACAACCAGTTGTTGTTGGACCTTAAACAGGCTTTTCTTTTACGGATCTAATGAGCAAAGGCAAAGGTTGTGTGCTGGGATTGTGAACAGCTGATTAATGCCCAGGGGGATAACTAGGCTCCTGATTCAGCTCAGGGTTCCCTAATCTGGAACTGAATCTTTGCACTTGTACACAAAAACTTTTAATAAATGGCACCGCAGCACAGACTTTAAGAATGTGCAGAGTACTGGTCTAACATTAAAGTTACATTCAGAGAGTCTGGCCTAGAAACTGGACTATTTCCCATCGCCCGTTTATAGCGCTATCCTGCCGAAAAATGACAGCTGCCACTCAAGCACCCTTTTCTGGTGGCCGCCATTTTAGTGAGGGCCTTATTGCTGCTGATAGCAGTGCTGGTCCTGGAGATGTAAATGAAGAGGGCGTGATGTCACACACTGACTCAACATTAACTCTGCGAACTTCGACTGTAGCAATGAGTTCAGCGCTGGGTCCTAAACTCGCTCTGAAAAGTGAGCGTTCAGCAGACTGCCCGAGACACTGTCAGCAACTCTTAAAGGGACACACACATCTTTCAGGCAAGTTTGCATTGAAGCTTTTGGAATGGACTTTTTACATTTTACTGAAGTATTTGTTGCAACACATGTTAAAAGTTTTTTAACTGGGCAGGGAGTGCACGGAGTGCTGCTAGATGATTGCGAGGCCTCCAATGGTAAAGCAAAGTCTCTGAGAAGACAGAAAATGCTGGAAATACTCAGCAGGTCAGGCAGCATCCATGGAGAGAGAAACAGAGTTCACATCTCGGGTCGAGATACTGCCTGACCTGCTGAGTATTTCCAGCATTTTATGCATTTATTTCAGATTTACAGCATCTGCTCGGAGAGGGAAGAGGAAGACGCATAAGAGGAGGAAGCAGAAGGAAGGATGAAACGCAGACAGCCCCTTTCTGGCTGGGATATCTGGGATGGAATAATCTGCCTGCGGTACCAGTGACCACAACCCCAATTCCCCTTTCAACATTTGTCCCTTACCTTACATTCCCTCTGTTCCTGACCATCACTGAGTCCTCTTGGCCACAATGCTGAAATCATCATCGTCACAGGCAGTCCCTCGGAATCGAAGAAGACTTGCTTCCACTCTCAAAGTGAGTTCTTTGGTGGCTGAACAGTCCAATACGAGAGCCACAGACCCTGTTGCAAGTGGGACAGACATTCGTCGAGGGAAGGGGTGGGTGGGGCTGGTTTGCCCCGCGCTCCTTCCGCTGCCTGCGCTTGACCTCTTCCCGCTCTTTGCGTTGAGACTCGAAGAGCTCAACACCCTCCCAGATGGACTTTCTCCACCTCGGGCGGTCTTCGGCCAGGGTCTCCCAGGTGTCAGTGGTAATGCCGCACTTTACCAGGGAAGCTTTGAGGGTGTCCTTGTAACGTTTCCGCTGCCCACCTTTGGCTCGTTTGCCATGAAAGAGCTCCGCATAAAGCATTTGCTTAGGGAGTCTCGTAGCTGGCATGTGAACTATGTGGCCTGCCCAGCGAAGCTGATTGAGTGTGGTCAGTACTTCAATACTGGGGATGTTAGCCTGGACGAGGACACTGATGTTGGTGCGCCTGTCCTCCCAGGGAATTTGCAGGATCTTGCGGAGACATCGTTGGTGATATATCTCCAGCGACTTGAGATGCCTTCTATACATTGTCCATGCCTCTGATCCATACAGGAGGGTGGGTATTACTACAGCCCTGTAGACCATGAGCTTGGTGGTAGATTTGAGGGCCTGGTCTTCAAACTTTTTTTTCCTCAGGCGGCCAAAGGCTGCAGTGGCGCACTGGAAGCGATGTTGAATCTCCGCATTAATGTCTGCCTTTGTTGATAAGAGGCTCCCGAGATATGGGAAATGGTCCATGTTGTCGAGGGCCGCGCCATGAATCTTGATGATTGGAGGGCAGTGTTGTGCGGCGATGACAGGCTGGTGGAGGACCTTTGTCTTACGGATGTTAAGCGTAAGGCCCATGCTTTCATATGCCTCAGTGAATACATCGACTATATCCTGAAGTTCAGCCTTAGAATGTGCGCAGACGCAGGCGTCGTCCGCGTACTGCAGCTCAACAACAGAGGTTGGGGTGATCTTGGGCTTGGCCTGGAGGCGGCTTCCCACTGGTTCTGTAGTTTAGTTCCACTCCAGCGGGGAGCTTGTTGACTGTGAGGTGGAGCATGGCGGCGAGGAAGATTGAGAAGAGGGTTGGAGCAATGACGCAGCCCTGTTTGACCCCGGTCTGGACGTGGATTGGGTCTGTAATGGATCTGTTGGTAAGGATCACGGCCTGCATGTCATTGTGAAGCAGGCGAAGGATGTTGACAAACTTTTGGGGGCATCCGAAACGGAGGAGGACGCTTCATAGACCCTCACAGTTGACAGTGTCAAAGGCCTTTGTAAGATTGAAAAAGGCTATGTATAAGGGCTGGCGCTGCTCCCTGCATTTTTCCTGCAGCTGTCGCGCTGCAAAGATCATGTCTGTTGTGCCCCGTAGGGGGCGAAATCCGCACTGTGACTCCGCGAGGAGCTCCTCGGCCACAGGGAGAAGACGGTGGAGAACTCTAGCGACAACTTTCCCAGTGGCTGATAGCAGGGAGATTCCCCTGTAGTTGCCGCAGTCGGACTTGTCCCCTTTTTTAAAAATGGTCACAATCACTGAAAAAAAAGCCACCACAAAGCAAACTTTCCAATCCAATTTTATACAACTATCCATCCAAAATGACATCAAGAAATCAACCAATCACCCTTATGCACTCCCTTAGTGACTGTCTTGTGTGTGCCTTTGCCTATCCTACTGATGCCGCGCAGTACTACCCCAGTGTCTGTAGCATTCCTGGTGGAGTTGTGGTGAGGGGAGGACGGGAAAGCAAGAGGTGCATGCCAGAAGGAGGATAAAATATGAGGATACCAGCATCTTGTATCCTTTCAGCTCCGCCGCTGGCCAAAGGCTCAGCCATGCCACTGCCAAGAATGACCAGCATCATCTCCTCCAAGGTCGTGAGGTGAAGCTCGGAATGGGAGATGTGCCTCGTGTTTGGTACAGATTGTTGGTAGGTGAGTGATTGGTGTGGGGAGTGGTGCATTGAGCAGTATGTGAGGCTACTGGTGCAGTTGGTATGAGAAGGATTTTGAAGTTGCATTCACCGAGGTCATGAAGCTTCTTTGTGCACTGGAGGCAGGAAGTGGAGACAATACTGTTGGCAGTGACTGCCTTGGTGGTCTGATCCCACATCCTTTCTGGAAGGACTTTTGGCTCCTGTGGGCAGAGGACCTCTCTTGCAGTGTTGACCCTCTGCACAAAGCCTGAGTGCTGCTTGAGAGACCCTGGGTGCCCCTTCTCTGGCTTGCTGAGCCATTTGTGTTATTGCTGAAGCACTTTTTTCAATTTTTTGAGGTGCAGAAGGGAATTCAGCTTGAAGAGCTGAAGACTCCCATTTGGGAATTATTTTTAATGTTATATTAAGAGAACGAACTGCTTTCTAAAACGACAGCCTCGCTTTCGGCGAGACTGTTCTTGCTGCAATGACACTATGGCCACGCGTCATTGTGGCCCCCTGCCGGGAAGAACGCCACCAGGACTGCGTTGCACAGTGAGTTTAACTCTGGACCAATATTAATTAGTCTCCAGCGCCAATTTTTCGGTCCTGCCACCGCCACTATTTTCAGTGGTTGAGAACAGTGGTCGGCGGTGGCACTGGCAGGTTTTTGCCGCTATTGAATTTTAAGGCCTTGGACTCTTCCGGGAATTATTGTGTGCTGTTAGATAATTCACTCAATTTCAATCAGCTACCTACTGTTCCAATTCCTACATGTTTTGTAGGATGGTTTTCTAGACCAATATGTCGAGGAACCAACTAGGGGGGAGGCCATCTTAGACTGGGTGTTGTGTAATGAGAGAGGATTAATTAGCAATCTCGTTGTGCGAGGCCTCTTGGGGAAGAGTGACCATAATATGGTGGAATTCTGCATTAGGATGGAGAATGAAAGAGTTAATTCAGAGACCATGGTCCAGAACTTAAAGAAGGGTAACTTTGAAGATATGAGGCGTGAATTGGCTAGGATTGATTGGCGAATGATACTTGAGCGGTTGATTGTGGATGGGCAATGGCAGACATTTAGAGATCGCATGGATGAACTACAACAATTGTACATTCCTGTCTGGCATAAAAATAAAAAAGCGAAGGTGGCTCAACCGTGGCTATCAATGGAAATCAGGGATAGTATTAAAGCCAAGGAAGTGGCATACAAATTGACCAGAAATAGCAGCGAACCCGGAGACTGGCAGAAATTTAGAACTCAGCAGAGGAGGACAAAGGGTTTGATTAGGGCAGGGAAAATGGAGTACGAGAAGAAGCTTGCAGGGAACATTAAGACGGATTGCAAAAGTTTCTGTAGATATGTAAAGAGAAAAAAGTTAGTAAAGACAAATGTAGGTCCCCTGCAGTCAGAATCAGGGGAAGTCATAACGGGGAACAAAGAAATGACAGACCAATTGAACAAGTACTTTGGCTCGGTATTCACTAAGGAGGACACTAACAACATTCCGGATATAAAAGGGGTCAGAGGGTCTAGTAAGGAGGAGGAACTGAGGGAAATCCTTATTAGTCGGGAAATTGTGTTGGGGAAATTGATGGGATTGAAGGCCGATAAATCTCCAGGGCCTGATGGACTGCATCCCAGAGTACTTAAGGAGGTGGCCTTGGAAATAGCGGATGCA
Organism: Pristiophorus japonicus; assembly: GCF_044704955.1. Classification (NCBI taxonomy): domain Eukaryota; kingdom Metazoa; phylum Chordata; class Chondrichthyes; family Pristiophoridae; genus Pristiophorus; species Pristiophorus japonicus. The sequence goes on along the minus strand of NC_091978.1, from coordinate 240,141,708 downwards.
TTGACAGTCATTTTCCAACATTCCATTGACTCTGGATCAGTTCCTATGGAGTGGAGGGTAGCCAATGTAACCCCACTTTTTAAAAAAGGAGGGAGAGAGAAAACAGGGAATTATAGACCGGTCAGCCTGACATCGGTAGTGGGTAAGATGATGGAATCAATTATTAAGGATGTCATAGCAGCGCATTTGGAAAGAGGTGACATGATAGGTCCAAGTCAGCATGGATTTGTGAAAGGGAAATCATGCTTGACAAATCTTCTGGAATTTTTTGAGGATGTTTCCAGTAGAGTGGACAAGGGAGAACCATTTGACGTGGTATATTTGGACTTTCAGAAGGCTTTCGACAAGGTTCCACACAAGAGATTAATGTGCAAAGTTAAAGCACATGGGATTGGGGGTAGTGTGCTGACATGGATTGAGAAATGGTTGTCAGACAGGAAGCAAAGAGTAGGAGTAAATGGGTACTTTTCAGAATGGCAGGCGGTGACTAGTGGGGTACCGCAAGGTTCTGTGCTGGGGCCCCAGCTGTTTACACTGTATATTAATGATTTAGACGAGGGGATTAAATGTAGTATCTCCAAATTTGCGGATGACACTAAGTTAGGTGACAGTGTGAGCTGAGAGGAGGATGCTATGAGGCTGCAGAGCGACTTGGATAGGTTAGGTGAGTGGGCAAATGCATGGCAGATGAAGTATAATGTGGATAAATGTGAAGTTGTCCACTTTGGTGGTAAAAACAGAGAGACAGACTATTATCTGAATGGTGACAGATTAGGAAAAGGGGAGGTGCAACGAGACCTGGGTGTCATGGTACATCAGTCATTGAAGGTTGGCATGCAGGTACAGCAGGCGGTTAAGAAAGCAAATGGCATGTTGGCCTTCATAGCGAGGGGATTTGAGTGCAGGGGCAGGGAGGTGTTGCTACAGTTGTACAGGGCCTTGGTGAGGCCACACCTTGAGTATTGTGTACAGGTTTGGTCTCCTAACCTGAGGAAGGACATTCTTGTTATTGAGGGAGTGCAGCGAAGGTTCACCAGACTGATTCCCGGGATGGCGGGACTGACCTATCAAGAAAGACTGAATCAACTGGACTTGTATTCACTGGAGTTCAGAAGATTGAGAGGGGACCTTATAGAAACGTTTAAAATTCTGATGGCTTTAGACAGGTGAGATGCAGGAAGAATGTTCACAATGTTGGGGAAGTCCAGAACCAGGGGTCACAGTCCAAGGATAAGAGGAAAGCCATTTAGGACCGAGATGAGGAGAAACTTCTTCACCCAGAGAGTGATGAACCTGTGGAATTCTCCACCACAGAAAGTTGTTGAGGCCAATTCACTAAATATATTCAAAAAGGAGTTAGATGTAGTCCTTACTACTAAGGGGATCAAGGGGTATGGCAAGAAAGCAGGAATGGGGTACTGAAGTTGCATGTTCAGCCATGAACTCATTGAATGGCGGTGCAGGCTAGAAGGGCCGAATGGCCTACTCCTGCACCTATTTTCTATGTTTCTATGAATAGTTATTTATAGTGGAGACCATTGTGTTCCACTGATATTTAACATGTACAGAAAGATCAACAAACAATCTTCACTGGTGATCTAATTCATTTTCACCTTCGTTATTTTGTAATCGCATCTGGAATGCACTGCACATAATCAATAAGAAAGTTCACTTAAAATACTACCTGTAGCATACTGGGCAAATTAATTATAGGCCATGGCAAGGCCAAAGCTATTAAACTTTTCACTCTTTGGGCATGACTTAAAATAAAGCAAAACAGAAATTGAAAATGTTACATTACTTTTAGCACTATATAAAACATTAAATAAAATGAATCTGAAAATGTTTCCACACTCTAATGTCTTTTATATTTCTTATACTCTGGGTATTTGCTGCACAAATGAACAGTGCTTAGGTTAATGAGTGCATGCAATGCACAGAAAACAATTTAAGGATTAGATTATGAGGAGAGATTACATAAACTCACCTTGTATTCCTTGGAATATAGAAGGTTAAGGGGTGATTTGATTGAGGTTTTTAGGATTTCGAAAGGAATTGATAGGATAGATAGAGAGAAACATTCCACTGGATGGGGAGACTAGGCCAAGGGGACATAACCTTAAAATCAGAGCCAAGCCATTCAGGAGAGAAGTTAGCAGATACTTCTTCATGCATTCTCTCCTACAAAAAGCAGTAGATGCTAGCTCAATTACTAATCTGAGACTGATAGATTTTTGCTAGACAAGGCTATAAAAGGATATAAAGGAGAGTATCAAATCAAAGACTAATGCGTATAAGGTGGCCAAGGTTAGTGGGAAACTAGAAGATTGGGAAAATTTTTAAACAACAGCAAAGAATGACTAAAAAAGCAATAAAGAAAGGAAAGATAGATTACGAAGGTAAACTTGCGCAAAACATAAAAACAGATTGTAAAAGCTTTTACCGATATATAAAACGGAAGAGAGTGACTAAAGTAAATGTTGGTCCCTTAGAAGATGAGAAGGGGGATTTAATAATGGGAAATGTGGAAATGGCTGAGACTTTAAACAATTATTTTGCTTCGGTCTTCACAGTGGAAGACACAAACACCATGCCACAAATTGCTGGTCATAGGAATGTGGGAAGGGAGGACCTTGAGACAATCACTATCACTTGGGGGGTAGTGCTGGACAGGCTAATGGGACTCAAGGTAGATAAGTCCCCTGGTCCTGATGAAATGCATCCCAGGGTATTAAAAGAGATGGTGGAAGTTATAGCAGGTGCATTCGTTATAATTACCAAAATTCTCTGGACTCTGGGGAGGTACCAGCGGATTGGAAAGCAGCTAATGTAACGCCTCTGTTTAAAAAAGGGGGCAGACAAAAGGCAGGTAACTATAGGCCGGTTATTTTAACATCTGTAGTGGGGAAAATGCTTGAAACTATCATTAAGGAAGAAATAGCGGGACATCTAGATAGGAATAGTGCAATCAAGCAGACGCAGCATGGATTCATGAAGAGGAAATTATGTTTAACTCATTTACTGGAATTCTTTGAGGATATAATGAGCATGGTGAATAGAGGTGTACCGATGGATGTGATGTATTTAGATTTCCAAAAGGCATTCGATAAGGTGCCACACAAAAGGTTACTGCAGAAGATATAGGTACGCGGAGTCAGAGGAAATGTATTAGCATGAATAGAGAATTGGCTGGCGAACAGAAAGCAGAGAGTCGGGATAAATGGGTCCTTTTCGGGTTGGAAATCGGTGGTTACTGGTGTGCCACAGGGATCGGTGCTGGGACCACAACTGTTTACAATACACATAGATGACCTGGAAGAGGGGACAGAGTGTAGTGTCACAAAATTTGCAGATGACACAAAGATTAGTGGGAAAGCGGGTTGTGTAGAGGACACAGAGAGGCTGCAAAGAGATTTAGATAGGTTAAGCGAATGGGCTAAGGTTTGGCAGATGGAATACAATGTCGGAAAGTGTGAGGTCATCTACCTTGGGAAAAAAAACAGTAAAAGGGAATATTATTTGAATGGGGAGAAATTACATCATGCTGAGCTGCAGAGGGACCTGGGGGTCCTTGTGCATGAATCCCAAAAAGGTAGTTTGCAGGTGCAGCAGGTAATCAGGAAGGCGAATGGAATGTTGGCCTTCATTGCGAGAGGGATGGAGTACAAAAGCAGGGAGGTCCTTCTGCAACTGTATAGGGTATTGGTAAGGCCGCACCTGGAGTACTGCATGCAGTTTTGGTCACCTTACTTAAGGAAGGATATACTAGCTTTGGAGGGGGTACAGAGACGATTCACTAGGCTGATTCCGGAGATGAGGGGGTTACCTTATGATGATAGATTGAGTAGACTGGGTCTTTACTCATTGGAGTTCAGAAGGATGAGAGGTGATCTTACAGAAACATTTAAAATAATGAAAGGGATAGACAAGATAGAGGCGGAGAGGTTGTTTCCACTGGTCGGGGAGACTAGAACTAGAGAGCACAGCCTCAAAATACGGGGGAGCCAATTTAAAACCGAGTTGCGAAGGAATTTCTTCTCCCAGAGGCTAGCTCATTGAATGTATTCAAGTCACAGATAGATTTTTAACCAATAAGGGAATTAAGCGTTACGGCGAGCGGGCGGGTAATTGGAGCTGAGTCCACGGCCAGATCAGCCATGATCTTATTGAATGGCGGTGCAGGCTCGAGGGGCTAGATGGCCTACTCCTGTTCCTAATTCTTATGTTCTTATGTTCTTATATGGAGTCACGGCAGTCGAATGGACTTAAGTTACAGATCCGCCATGATCTCATTTAATGGCGGAACAGGCTTGAGGGATTGAATGGCCTAATCCTATTCTTATGTTCCCATTTTTAATTAAAGTAAACCAAATGCTCATTTTGTAAAAGGTACATCCCTGCACACTGGGCACATCCACATTGTGTTGTGTGGCACTACCACCATGCTAAATGGGATAGAATCAGAACAGATCTAGCAGCTCAAAACTGGGCATCCATGAGGCGCTGTGGGCCATCAGCAGCAGCAGAATTGTATTCCATCACAATCTGTAACCTCATGGCCCGGCATATCCCTCACTCTACCATTACCATCAAGCAAAGGGATCAACCCTGCTTCAATAATGAGTGTAGAAGAGCATTCCATTAGCAGCACTAGGTGTACCTAAAAATGAGGTGCCAACCTCAGGAAGCCTCAACAGAGGACCACATGCACGCTAAACAACGGAAGCAGCTTGCTATCGACTGAGCTAAGCGATCCACAATCAGTGGATCAGATCAAAGCTCTGCAGTCCTGCCACATCCAATCGCGAATGGCGGTGGATCATTAAAGAACTAACGGGAGGAGAAGGCTCTATGAATATCCCCAGCCTCAGTGATGGCAGAGCTGAGCACGTGAGTGCAAAAGACAAGGCTGAAGCGTTTGCAACCATGCTCAGCCGGAAGTGCCGAGTGGATGATCCATGTCATCCTCCTCTTGAGGTCCCCACTATCACAGAAGCCAGTCTTCAGCCAATTCGATTCACTCCAGATGATATCAAGAAACGTCTGAGCGCACTGGATACAACAAAGGTTATGGGCCCCGACAACATCTTGACTGTTGTGCTGAAGACTTGTGTTCCAGAACTAGCCTTGCCTCTAGCCAAGCTGTTCCAGTACAGGTACAACACTGGAATCCATATGACAATGTGGAAAACTGCCCAGCTATGTCCTGTCCACAAAAAGCAGGACAAATCCAATCTATCAATTACCGCCCCATCTACTTTCAATCATCTGCAAAGTGATGGAAGGTGTCATCAACAGTGCTACCAAGCGGCACTTACTTATCAATAACCTGCTCACCAATGCTCAGTTTGGGTGCCGCCAGGACCACTCGGCTCCAGACCTCATTACAGCCTTGGTCCAAACATGGACAAAAGAACTGAATTCCAGAGTGAGGTGAGAGTGACTGCCCTTGGTATCAAGGCAACATTTGCCCCAGTAAAACTGAAGTCATTGGGAATCAGGGGGTGAAAACTCTACTTGCTGGTGCCACAACTAGCACAAAGGAAGAAGATTGTGGTTGTTGGAGGTCAATCATCACAGCCCCAGGACATCGCTGCAGGAGTTCCTCAGGGCAGTGTCCGAGGCCCATCCATCTTCAGCTGCTTCATTACTGACGTTCCCTCCATCATGTTAGAAAGGGGGATGCTCGTTGATGACTGCACAGTGTTCAGTGCCATTCGCAACTTCTCAGATAATGAAGCAGTCCATGCCTGCATGCAGCAAGACCTGGACGACATTCAGGCTTGGGCTGAAAAGTGACAAGTAAGATTCGCACCACACAAGTATCAGGCAGTGACTATTTCCAACAAGCGAGAGTCTAACCACCACCTGTGACATTCAACAGCATTACTACTGTCGAATCCCCCACCATCAACATCCTGTGGGGGGGTCACCATTGACCAGAAACTTAACTGGATCAGCCGCATAAATAATGTGACCACAAGAGCAGGTCATATGCTGGGTGTTCTGTGGCAAGTGCCTCACCTCCTGACTCCCCGAAGCCTTTCCACCATCTACAAGACACAAGTTAGGAGTGTGATAGAATACTCTCCACTTGCCTGGATGAGTGCCGCTCCAACAACATTCAAGAAGCTCGACACCATCCAGGATAACGTGGCTAACTAAGGAAATAAGGGAGGGTATCAAATTGAAAACAAGAGCATAAAATGTTGCTAAGACTAGTGGGAGGCCAGAGGATTGGGAAACTTTTAAAAGCCAGGAAAGAACGACTAAAAAAATGATAAAGACAGGGAAGATAGATTATGAGAGTAAACTAGCACGAAATATAAAAACAGATAGTAAAAGTTTCGACAGGTACATAAAAAGAAGAAAAGTGGCTAAAATAAATGTTGGTCCCCTCGAAGATGACACGGGGGAATTAATAATGGAGAACAAGGAAATGGCAGACACGTTGAACAAATATTTTGTATCGGTCTTCACGGTAGAAGACACGAAAAACATTCCAATAGTGGATAATCAAGGGGCTATAGGGAAGGAGCAACTTAATACTATCACTATCACTAATGAAGTAGTACTCGGTAAAATAATGGGACTAAAGGCGGACAAGTCCCCTGGACCTGATGGCTTACATTATAGGGTCTTAAAAGAGGTGGCTGCAGAGATAATGGATGCATTGGTTGTAATCTACCAAAATTCCTTGGATTCTGGGGCGGTCCCAGCAGATTGGAAAATCGCAAATGTAACGCCCCTATTTAAAAAAGGAGGCAGACAAAAAGCAGGAAACTATAGACCAGTTAGCCTAACATCTGTCGTTGGGAAAATGTTGGAGTCCATTATTAAGGAAGCAGTAGCGGGACATTTGGAAAAGCATAATTCAGTCAAGCAGAGCCTTTCATGGTTTTATGAAAGGGAAATCATGTTTGACAAATTTGCTGGAACTCTTTGGGGATGTAATGAGCAGGGTGGATAAGGGGGAACCAGTGAATGTGCTGTTGTTGGATTTCCAGAAGGCATTCGATAAGGTGCCATATAAAAGGTTACTGCACAAGATAAAAGTTCATGGGGTTCGGGGTAATATATTAGCATGGATAGAGGATTGGCTAACTAATAGAAAACAGAGAGTCGGGATAAATGTGTCATTTTCCAGTTTGCAAACAGTGACAAGTGCGATGCCGCAGGGATCGGTGCTGGATCCTCAACTATTTACAATCTATATTAATGACTTGGATGAAGGGACCGAGTGTAATGTAGTCAAGTTTTCTGATGATACAAAGATGGGTGGGAAAGCAAATTGTGAGTAGGACACAAAATATCTGCAAAGGGATATGGACAGGCTAAGTGAGTGGGCAAAAACATGGCAGATGAAGTATAATGTGTGAAAATGTGAGGTTATCCACTTTGGCAGAAAAAATAGAAAAATTACAATTTAAATGGAGAAAAATTGCCAAGTGTTGCAGTAGAGAGGGACCTGGGGTCCTTGTGCATGAAACACAAAAAGTTAATATGCAGGTACAGCAAGTAATCAGGAAGGAAAATGGAATGTTGGCCTTTATTGCAAGGGGAATAGAGTATAAAATCAGAGAAGTCATGTTACAACTGTACAGGTTATTGCTAAGGCCAAACCTAGAATACTGCGTACAGTTTTGGTCTCCGTATTTAAGGAAGGATATACTTGCATTGGAGGCTGTTCAGAGAAGGTTCACTAGGTTGATTCCGGAGATGAGGGGGTTGACTTCCGAAGATAGGTTGAGTAGTTTGGGCCTATACACATTGGAGTTCAGAAGAATGAGAGGTGATCTTATCGAAACATATAAGATAATGAGGAGGTCGACAAGGTGGATGCAGAAAAGCTACTTCCACTCATAGGGGAAACTAAAACTAGGGGACAAAGTCTCAGAATAAGGGGCCGCCCATTTAAAACTGAAATGAGGAGGAATTTCTTCTCTCAGAGGATTGTAAATTTATGGAATTCTCTGCCCCAGAGAGTTGTGGTGATTGGGTCATTGAATATATTTAAGGCGGAGATAGACAGATTTTTGAGCGATAGGGGAGTAAAGGGTTATGGGGAGCGGGCAGGGAAGTAGAACTGAGTCCATGATCAGATCAGCCATGATCTTATTGAATGGCGGAGCAGACTCGATGTGCCAACTGGCCTAATCCTGCTCCTATTTCTTATGTTTTTATAAAGCAGCCCGCTTGATTGACACCCCAGCCATCACCTTAAACATTTACTCCCTCCACCACTAGTGCACCGTGGCTGGTGTGTGTACCATCTACAAGATGCACTGCAGCAACTCGCCAAGGCTTCTTCAGCAGCACCTCCCATACCTGCGACCTCTACCATCTAGAAAGACAAGGGCAGCAGACGCAAGGGAACACCATCACCTGCAAGTTCCCCTCCAAGTTACACACCATCCTGACTTGGAAATATATTGCCGTTCCTTCATTGTCACTGGGTCAAAACCCTGGAACTCTCTCCCTAACAGCACTGGGGAAGTACCTTCACCACACGGATTGCAGCGGTTCAAGAAGACGGCTCACCACCACCTTCTCCAAAGCAATTAGGGATGGGCACTAAATGCTGACCTTGCCAGCGATGCCCACATCCCAGAACTAATAAAAAAAACTGCAGGGAGCTACTTTTATCAAATAGTTGCTGAAGATTTTGTAGCATTTACAGAGTTTTAGACTGCCATCATCTATGCTAAAATAGATTTCTTTACATTTTTCAATCAATGCCTAGCAGCTGCTGAATGTTATGACATAAAACTAAATCTCCTGGTCTGAACCAGGAGTTACAAGCTGTAGTGGATGGATTTCTTGGAAAAACTATATCTGTCACTGTCATTAATTATGGAGATATCTGTACTTCATCAAATGTATGGGTTTATTGTACATCTAAACTAATTTTAACGTGTAACATTTTTAATAGGTTACATATCTATATAACTGTAAAACTGAGGTGATGCAAATATTTACCATTCCCATCTCTATCATTCAACACTAAGCTGCCGCCCTCCAGACTACTGCTCCCCACCCTCCATCCACAGCATAGAATGAATTTTGCCCTGAGGAGTATTTGATTGTGTCAGTCTAAATCTACTCTGGCACAGCACTGTCACCAGTATTTCACCAAGTTTGTGTGTGAAATTATCCATCTATCTCCACTTGAAGTGTGAAAAACATCTCGTGTTACAACTACAAATTCTGGCCTTGCAAACTTGGGTTGTGTCCAAAAGATCATTTTAAGCTGCATCATATTAGGGTGGAGTACTGGTGGTTCCAAATCTGTCATTGGTGGTGATTTGATAGGGTAAATACAGAAAATACAGATTTCCTCTAGTCAGGTAATCCAGAACAAAAGGGTATAATCTTTAAATTAGAGCTAAGCCATTTAGGAGTGAAATCAGGAAGCACTTTCTCACTGTGATATATTCACAGAGCACAAGCACACACAGCTTCCTACATGGCAGGCAGCTCTCTCGGAAGCCTCCGGAATCTGCCTGGTTTTGTTTATTATTAACTCTGCAGTTGCAGTACACAATACGTCCACATCCACAGTGTGGAGCTACGAACATTACAAGCTTACAGACGTTACACTTCTCCCTCCTTAATGAAGAAGTTATTATAACAAACATCATACATAACTTTCATGTTTATACATAACACAGGATATAAACTTTTTTTTTCCATCTTTACAAATTTAACTTTACCACTTGTTTTCTGTTTCGAAGAGGATACCTTTGCTCTCGAACACAACCTTCCAAACATGGTGTCGAATCTAAACTCATTCGAGGCTCATCCTGAGGAATGTTTTCCTCCACGGAATTTCCTTGATTTTCATTTGAACTCACTCTAACTTCAGGCTCTTTGTTTTCCTGACTCGGACTCAGACTTTCATTCTGATTCTCTCCTGGATTTGTTTCCAGTACATTGGATTTAGGATTTGCTATTGGTGTATGAGTCAGAAATAATTGAATCATTCCCATCTTCAACTCCTTCCATGTCTGTAGGTAAAATATGATCAATATGAACAAACCTAACCTGTCCATTATCAAACATCTTTACCAAATATGTGCGAAGACCACATATCTTCACCACTCTTCCTGGTAATCACTTTGACCATTTATGGTGATGGTTCTTCACTCTCACCTTCTGGTTTAATTTCACACTTCTCTCTTTTACTCTACCTCTGTCATGATTCTCTTTCTGTATTAATTGTGTCTCTTCTACGGACTGTGCCAAATTTGGTTTTAACAACGAGAATCTGGTTCGCGGCTGTCGTTTGAGAAACAACTCTGCTGGTGTTCTATCAGTAGTTGTATGAGGAGGATTTAGATATGTAATCAAAAAAATTAGCCAATTTGTGATCCAATGACAACTGTCGTTTCCTTGGATTTGGATCTAACATTTGTTTTATGCGGGCACGTTTTACAATTTGTACAGTGCACCATTCTGCTGCACCATTCGAAGCAGGATGGTATGGTGGAACCTTGGTATGTTTCACACCATTTTTGCATGTGAATTGTGCAAATTCTTCTGAATGAAATTGTGGTCCATTATCCAAAACAATCTCTTCAGGGAGGCCAAATGAAGAAAATAATTTTCGTAAAATGTTCAATGTTTTACTTGTTGTTATTTTCCACATTGGAAACACCTGAACCTACTTCGAATGGCTATCAATCACAATGAACAATTGTTGTCCTTCTAACTCAGCAAAATCAATATGTAGCCTTCGCCACATCCTGGGAGGCCATTTCCATGGCTGTAATGGTACTGGTGGTGGTTGCTTGCTTGCCAATTGACATGTCGTAGACTGACTCACGATGTACTCTATATCTTTATCAAAACCTGGCCACCATAAATAACTGCGTGCAAAACTCTTGGTCAAGCGTGCTGGTCATGGAGGTCTCCTAATAATTTGGACCTGAATTTATTTGGTATAACCACTCTTGTACCCCACATGATACAATCTTTATCGACTGATAATTCATTCCTACGAATGAAGAATGGATGAGTATCTTTGTCTGTTACCTGGTTTGGCCATCCATTTGCAATATAATCATACACCTTTGACATCACTGGGTCACGTTTGATTGCTCTACCAATCTCTTCAGCTGTGACTGACAGTTCATAAATGTATGAAAAATAAAACACTTCTTCCTTATCGGGTGTAACTTGTGATGGGGAAGGCAATCTAGACATTGCATCAGCATTACTATGATCAGCTGATCGTCTGTATTCAATATCATATGTATATGCTGACAAAATCAAAGCCCATCTCTGCATTTGGGCTGCAGCTAATGTTGGAACTGGGGACTTTGGATGGAGGATTGCTGTTAGGGGCTTATGGTCCGTAACGATGGTAAACTTATGACCATACAAGTATTTGTGAAGCTTCTTGACCCCAAAAATTAATGCCAAAGCTTCCCTTTCAATTTGCGCATAATTACTCTCACTGGCACTGAGAGTGCGTGAAGCAAAAGCAATTGGTCTCGCCTCCCCACTACGTGATACATGAGAGATCACTGCCTCAACTCCATACGGAGAGGCATCACATGCTAGCTTAATCTCCTTAGATATGTCATAGTGAACTAATGTAGTGTTCTCTACCAATTTGCTTTTACACTCCTTGAATGCTGTATCGCATTCTTTTGACCACTTCCAATGGACCTGTTTTTTCAAAAGTTCATTCAGTGGATGTAATACTGTCGCCAAATTTGGTAGGAACTTTCCATAATAGTTCAAAAGACCCAAGGATGAATGAAGTTCAGTGACATTCCTGGGAGTGGGTGCATTTCTAATTGTATCCAATTTTTCCATGGTTGGATGTAAACCATCTTTGTCTACACTGTACCCAAAGTACTCCACTGAGTTTTAAAATAACTCACACTTATGAGCAGACACTCGTACTCTGTGCTTCTCTCGCCATTTGAGGACTTCATTCAATATGTTATTATGAATTTGCGTATTTGGTACTGAAATTAGTATGTCATCCAAATAACATACTACCCCTTCAATACCTTGCAAAATCTGGTTCCTCACCCCTTGGAATATGGCAGGGGCGGAAGACACTCCAAACAGTAGCCTATTAAATTGATATAGGCCTAGATAAGTATTTATAGTCAAACATGACTTGGACTCCTCATCTAGCTCAAGCTGTAAGTAGGCATTCGTAAGATCCAGTTTTGAGAAGATCTGACCACCTGTCAGTGTTGTGAATAAATCTTCTATATTCGGCAATGTATTGGGGACATTACCCTCTAGAACCTGGTTTATGGTTACTTTATAATCACCACACAATCTTACCTTACCATCGGACTTAGGTACAACAACAACGGGTGTAGCCCAATTACATCGATCTATCTTAGAAATAATGTTCTCAGTCTCTCGTCTTTTGAGTTCTTGCTCAACTTTCTCCTTGAGTGCATATGGTACGGAACGTGGTTTGTAGTAAACTGATCTAGCGTCCTCTGTACCCTGACACTCGCCTTGAAGCCTTGGGTCGGACTGCCAGTTTCGCAGAACACCTTCGGATACTTCTTGATTACCTCATCCATCGATGAAAATCTCACTTCCACACAGAAAATCTTCCTCCAATCCAGCTTCAGTGAGCTCAACCAATTTCTTCCTAGTAAGGCAGACTTGTCTCCTTTCACTACTATTTAGAGGCAAGTTCTGAAATTGATCTTTATATTTCACCGGTACAGTGATACGACTTACCACAAGAATTTTCTCTCCCGAGTAGCCTCACAGCTCTAACTTGGATTTCTCCAGTTGGAAATCAGGCAATTTGTCGAGGTACAGCGACTCCGGTACTACACTCACGGATGCACCCATGTCAATTTCCATTGGTATCTTGAATCCCGTAACATCTATGTGGATTTTGATGCTTTCCGAATCGTTGTCCATTAACCTCCTGCTCCTGATGACGTGTAATTCTAACATCTCCTCGTCCTGTTGTTGTTCTTCCATGCTATGTAGTCTCTTGGGATTTCTACTCATAGCTTTGAACGCTGGATTCATAGCTTTAAAAACTAGTTTACCCTTCAGTCGGCATGCCTTCGCAAGATGCCCAGTCTTTCTGAAGAAGAAACATTCTGCCTTCAAGTATGGACAACTTTGAGCACTGTGTTGTCCCAGGCACCTATAGCATGACTTCGACGCTCTGTTAGAATTTCCAGTTTCTGAGACTTTGGGCCCCCACCGTCTTTTACTTTGAACCTGCAGGTGATTTACCTTGGTTGACTGACAACCGTAATCATTGTTTAATTCTCGGGAATATTGTTCGGCCATGCCCATTGACCTCGCTGTCTGACAAGCAATCTGAAAAGTCAAGTCATCCGTCGTCAATAACTTCCTTCTGATCGCATCATTTTTCACCCCACAAACAAAACGATCCCGTGATGCTCGGTTTTGAAAGTTTCCAAAATTACAGTGCATCGATAGCTTTTTTAATGCTACGATGTAATCACTGATACTTTCATCAGACTTTTGACTCCGAATCCCAAAACGATAGCTTCCAGCAATTTCTAACGGTTTGGGGTTATAGTGCTGCTCCAGCTTCGTTAAAATCTCTTTAAGCGTTGTGTCCTTTGGCTCGTCAGACACAAGTAGATTTACAAGGGTTTTGTACAATGCCGGATCTGCCTCCGATAAGAAGATCGCTTTCTTACGTTCCAACACAGCCCAGTTCTGGACTGCATTGTCTGGAACTTCAATTATGTTATTTGCAGTGAAATACATTTCTAGCCGATCCACATCTGGTTTAAAACGTTACCGGTCATGTCTATATTCCCCCAAATGTCCGATTACACTTGCCATTTTAATCACTAGCTGTTCACACTGTATGCTGTATTTCACCTTGGATTTTGTAGCTTTTTTCCAAAGACAAACTTCCAAAGTCTCTCTGTCGGCTGGCTGAATCCTTCCCCAACAAAATTTAAGCTTTATATCATCCGAAAAATCCCATCTCATCGCCAAATGTGATATATTCACAGAGCACAAGCATACACAGCTTCCTTCATGGCAGGCAGCTCTCTCGGAAACCTCCGGAATCTGCCTGGTTCAGTTTATTATTAACTCTGCAGTTGCAGTACACAATACGTCCACATCCACAGTGTGGAGCTACAAACATTACAAGCTTACAGACATTACACTCACAAAAAGGGTAGCGGAAATCTGGAACTCGCTCTCCCAAAAGGCTGTGGATGCTCGGTCAATTGAAATTTTCTGGACAGATTGATAGATATTTATTCGGTAAGGGTACCAAGGGATATGGAACAAAGGCGTTTAAATGGAGTTGGGGCATAGTTCAGATATGATCTGATTGAATGGTACAAAAGGCTAGAGGGGTTGAACGGTCTTGCCCTGTTCCTATGTAACTCTAAAGGATATTTGCTTAAGTGTGACTTTTTTCCTGTTCCAATCAGATTCATCTAGGTTGAAAACTATAAATAACGTTGCCAAATAAATCATTTATTAGAGTATCATCAATTAGCAAAAGAAATGTTTTAGTCTCGTGAATCTGAATGATTAGTTTGAAGGATACTGTCTGGTAGAATATCTGCAGGGGTTCCCTAATCACCTGCTCTAATTTCAGTGGAAGACAGCAGAAACATCCATTTACGTTGCTTCCCTCAGGTTTCCACCAAAATTATGGCAGGCGATTGGCGCTAGTCTCCAAAAACAAATTTCTCCCCAACGTCATGTGGGTAAGTAGAGTGCCGGATTACACTTATAAGATATTCCCAAGAGCCCTAAATGGAACATGCGCAAGCTCTCAGCGGGGCGGAATTTCCATTATACTTGAATAAGTATATTCAAGACAGAGATCGCTAGATTTTTGTTTTGCTAAGGGAATCAAGTGAAATGGGGATAGTGCGGGAAGGTGGAGTTGAGGTAGATCAGCCATGATCTTATTGAATGGCGGAACAAGCTCAAAGGGCCATATGGCCGATTCCTGATCCTACTTCTTATGTTCTTATGTTCTTATTCCCAGGCCCAGAAACACTGGGGCAAATTATAGCATCCCACGGTTAACTCACCATTAACCAGGAGTTGAACCTGGGACCTTTGTCACCTGTCAAGTTATTGAAGGTATGACTTTATGAATGAGCCCTACCACATGTGCACATCAGGAAAATGTAAACATGCTTTCCATGATTTCCTGATTTGAAGAGCTGGTGGGGAGGGCTCTCCGTTAGAAGTCCTCCGCCCTCCCTCTAAGTAAAAGGGCATGTCCGTATCAGCGAGAGTTCCTGAGATACCCCAGGAATTCCACCCAGTATGCCCTGCAAATTTAGCACCCGTCAAAACTAACACCACATGCATAATAACATCATTAATAGGGTTCAGATTATCTCGACCTTGAATATACTCAATGACTGAGCTTCCACAGCCTTCTGGTGTAGAGAATTTCAGAGATTCACAACCCACTGAGTGAAGAAATTTCTACTCATCTCAGTGCTAAATGGCCGACCCTTTATTCTGAGACTGAAACTCCGAGTTCGAGACACTCCAGCCAGAAGAAACATCCTCCTACCATCTACCCTGCTCAACTTCTTAATAATTTTATGGGCCGAAAATTGTGGTCAGAGGCTTCCTTCGGATGAATGTCCCCGATCCGAAAAAAGTCGACAAAAATACCTGTTGGTCCCGGAGGAACGTAGGATTCCAGTCGGAGGCCTTCATTTGCTGCGCAGCGCACGGGGATAAGTCTTCCACTTACGCACCTATATGCTGGAATCACATGGACCTGGACCACCAATCACTATCTAGTATTGATAATAATGGGAACTCCGTTTGTATGGGCTCCCATTGCTATCAATGAGAATAACCTCCAAAAACAAGAAACATGTTCGCCGAATGTCCTTCAAACTTTTACTCCTGGTAAAAAAACAGGCGTAAGGCCTGCTTTTACCTGCCTAAGAGTTTTAAAAGATTAGAAAAATAAAATGTTTCAATAATTCTATGAATGATATTGCCCCCAAAAACACAAACATTTTAAATAAATAAGAAAAATACTTCACAGATTTAAAATGAATTGAAATTGAATTGAATTAAATGATTTAGACAAAAATTTATTTTTCTGAAATTTTTTTTATATGTTTTAATGGAAGTAAAAATAAACTTACCTTAATGTGTTTTTGGGGGCATCATCAATCATAGAAATAGTGATCTCCATACAAACGGAACTCACCATTACCTGTACTTTGAATGGGGATATACGCTATTTTCAATGGTTGGTCCAGCCCATGTGATCCCATACGCTTCTGGAATACGTGGGCCTCTGCGCTAGGCTGCGCATGGAGGCTTCGTAATGCTAGTGTTCGTTCTTCTGGGACCACCAGCTACATTCGTAAATATTTTTGTGGTCGGAGGCATCCGCCCACAGGAAGCCTCCGACCATAATTTCAGGCGCAATTACTTGAATGGCTACTGGACAATATTTTTAAAAAGCTGGTAAGAAGTGAAAGGTAGTGCAAAAATCACTGTAGCAGAGCAGTGAAAAGCATGCATGTTGGGAGCACTGAATAAATCAGTCCACTGACCCAAGTTCCCGATATGTGTCCCTGCGAGGAGGGCTACAACTTAAAAATGATCCCTAAAAGGTTAAATGGGCAATTGTGCTTAAATAAAGATATGCACAAACAAGGTAGGAAATGGGAGAATTTAAAAGGAAAAAAAACTACAAATACTCGAAATCTGATATTTTAAAAAAGCATGCAGTAGGTCTGCCAGCAACTGAGAAGGCCAACACCCAGGAAAACTGAGTTCTGACAAAGGAACTGCATCCAAAATATCAACCTGCACCGCACTCCCAATCCCAAAGAATCCACAGTACAGCCCCAATGGGAGAGTTTAAAGTTGCTCGAGTCACTGTGCAGACCAGAGGGCTGCAGAATACCCATGGGAAAGATGAGGTACCATTCCTCAAACTTGCATTCAGCTTAGTTGGAACAGTGTAGGAGGACAGAGTGGGAATAAGAGGTGGTGTTGAACATGGCTAGCTGAAAGAAGGCCAGGATTATACTTCTTTTCTCAACCGTTATAAGATAATAGGCTTTTTATTCTACCAATAAAACTTCAATACATTATGATTAAGAATAGAATTATCCTTGAGATTTTACGAGGAGCATCATTCTGTGTAAAAAAGAAAGTTATACTGTATTTGTTATTCCATAGTGGTCTGCTGAAACACATGATATCATAGCAGCAATTATGTGAAGTAATTATTCTGCACATCACATGTCATTAACAGTTGTTCCCCCTTGAAACTTACAGCTGTGCGACTTTCATCTTCTCAGATGCCACTGGCAAACTTGTGACATCAAAGGATAATGCTGTTAATGATTGAAGTGATTTTAGGAGCCTTCTTCTTTCAACCAAATGCTAAAAACTGTGTGCTGAGGAAATCCCATCATGTTCTCTGACTGCCCAAACATAACTCATCAAATTACATATTACTTTTCTTGGGGCCAATTTTCCCCAGTGATTTGTGCCGTTTTTTTGGCATGCGCTGCTTTTTTGGGCCTAAATTTAAAAATCCAAGTTTACCCAAAGATTGTGCGTCAGCGTAACTCAGTTAGTTACGATTTTTTTAGGTTAGTTTTTTTTTTGCATCATAGGTGGCGTAACCTGATGTCTGTGCCAGTTTTTCACAATTATGCAAGTTTTGCCAACTTACATTTCTCCTAGGACGGCGTATGTGACCACTCCCAAAAAACCTTCTGGGCACTAAAGAAAAACCAGCGCACATCGAAAAGTCGGCGCTGAAAGATGCCATTGTTTTTATGCAAAGTTTTGGAGGGAGTCAAGAACACATAAATATGCATCTTCAAGCTTAAATTCTTCCAACTGAAAATGCAAGAAATGGAAGTTTCATGCAATTCTTTAAGTTTTTTTTTAAAGTGACACGCCACCATCGAACGTCTCCAAACCAGGCTCGAGGGTCAGAACGTCAGCCAGCAGAATCGGTCTCTCGCCCGGGCGCGGGGCTCGGCTTGAAAAGAAGCCCGTAGGTGAGTGTGGAAGCCAAACTGAAGGCATTAGAACCCTTATACTATGCATCAAAAGAAGCAGGTGGGGAGGGGCGGGGCGGGGGCGATGGGTTGAAGCCGAACTGAAGGCATGAGAAGCCTTACACTATGCCACTATGCAGCAAGCAGCATCAAACGAAACCCGTTGGGGAGGGGGGGGGGGATATTTTCTGATGTAAGCAAGCCCATTACGCATGCTCAGACTTGGGTGTGGTCCATACTAGGGCGTCGACCGCGGGGAGAGAGACAACAAAGAAGCTTGTCTTGCCTGCCATTTTGAGCTTCTTGCAAAGGTACAATTTAATCATGGGGGCATACTGACAATGCCATACCTTGTGCAAGCCTTCTGCATGAGGGTTCTGCGGGGAAGATAATTGATTAGACGCCATCGCATGAGGAACCTCAGAGCATGTAGGATGATGTGCAGGAGGCCTTACCCACGTCTGGTATATCGAGACAGGCATTCATACGTGTACCTGGGTGATGCAGACTGTGTCAGAAGGCTGTGTTTCTGCTAAGAAGTTGTAACTCAGATCTGTGAGTTAGTAAAAGCAGACCTGCAACCTAGAAGTGTCAGGAGAACTGCTTTGTCAGTTGAAGTGAAGGTTACAGCTGCACTTTCATTCCATGCATCTGGATTGTTCCAGGCCACAAATGGGGATGTGTGTGCCATTTCTCAACATGCAACACATATCTGCATTCGGCAGGTGACTGCTGCACTATATGCCCGGAGGAATGACTACATAACCCCATGACCGCCCAGGCAATGCGTGAAAGGGCTGTGGGCTTCTCCAGGATTGCTGGCTTCCCAAACTTACAGAGCTGTATTGATTGTACCCACATCGCCTTGCGAGCACCTTTGGAGGATTCTGAGATGTACATGAATAGAAAAGGCTTCCACTCCATTAATGTGCAGCTCCTGTGTGACGACATGCATCGCATCATGTCAGTTGATGCAAGACACCCTGGGAGCACCCATGATGCGTTCATCCTACGCGAGAGCGTTATATCTGCCATGTTTCAGCAGCAGCCAGAAGGGCAGAGCTGGCTTCTGGGAGACAAAGGGTACGGCCTCGTCACTTGGCTCATGACGTCCCTCCGCGTAACACGGATGGAAGCTGACCGGGAATACAACATATCGCACATTGCGACGTGCAGCATAATAGAGAGGACCACCGGCATCTTGAAACAGCGTTTCTGATGCCTGGATTATTCCGGAGGCTACTTGCACTACTCCCTTGAGATTGTCGGTCAGTTCACTTTTGTGTGCTGCATGTTGCATAACTTAGCCGTCATGAAGCAGCAGCAGCTGGTAGTAGAAGACCCACCTGAGGTGAGAGTGGCTGATGATGATGAGGAAGATGCAAATGACGAGGAGGATGAGGATGAGGAAGCCATGCCTCTAGCTGAACCTGGAGCACGACGGCAGAGGAGGGTGGGCCATCATGCTCCTCTAACGATTGCTTGAGCCTTGCACCAGCAGCTCATCCGTAAACACTTTGCTGCCTGAAGGCTCAGCGGCAACCATTCCAAATGGACCATGTTTAGTTTAAACCTGTTCCGTAATGTTCTGTTAATGGAACAAATAATGGAGATGATTCAGTTATAATTTAAAATATGTTTTATTAAGAAGTTTAATAAACATTTGTTTGTACTTAACTTTAATAAAAATATTCTTATATCAAACTTTAAAGTTTTCAGTTAAGATCACTTACAAATCTTAACATCACTTACAAACTTTTAAACTTGTAAATTTATATCACTTACAAAAAACTTTTAATTTGAGAACACTGACAACAGTAATAACAATAATCATAAGAACAACAACAACAGCAGCAGCAAAGAAAGACTGCACCCATCTCTCCTCCACCTTATTCTAAGACCACCCACTGCGTTTGGTCTTGTTGACTCCATCCCTGCCCGTAAGTGGTGGCACAGCGTTTCTTGGATTGGTACCAAGCTTATTCTTTTGAAGATCTCGGGTAATGCGCACTTCTTGATGGGGGGAATAGCCGGTAATGTGGAAAGCCCGGTTTGGGCCTCTTCAGAGGCTGGTCTGGGGATTAGAATGGGAGTGGCAATTGATTCTGTCAATGGGCGCGGGGTCTGCGCGTGTTCCCTTATTGTAGCAGCTATCTCCGACATTCCCTCCCTCAGGTGCCCTGCCAGTGTCTCAGCTACCTGCAACATCCCCTCCCTCATGTTAACTGACAGCGCATCAGCTACCTATGGCATTCCCTCCCTCATGTGCACTGACATTGTATCTGCTGCCTAAGACTTTCCCTCCCTCATGTTCCCAGACAGTGTTCCCATTTCTCGTGAGAGTGTTGTTACTTCTCCCGACAGTCCCGATATCTCATCACCCACCCCACTGATGGTGTCCAGGAGTGATCGTGTAAGGTCAGTGCTCTCCGCACTCATTGCCATCATCTGAATCACATCTGTTAGATTCTGCACCTCAGGAGAGTGCTGTCGAGCTCTCCTTCCCCTCCTCACCTTGGGTGTAGCTCGCTGTATCCCAGTGGGACCTGCAACCTCGGATGGTGGGGCCCTGGGTGTGCTTCGCTGCACCGACTGGAATCCCCAGCCTCGGACTGTGGGAAACCATGGAATGTCCAAGCAACACTCGGACCACTCCGGAAAGGGGCTAGCACCTCAATGAGAGGAACCTGCACCTGCACTCCAAAGTGAGTATAACAGTGGAGGCTTCATACATCACCTCCCCCTGTCCCTACCCCTCACTCCCATGCTCTTGGTCTGGAAGGTGGGATTGGAAGATGTTCTCCTCTTCAGGCTCATCCGCGTCTGAATAATCTTCTGCACCGGCTTCAGCCTCATTGGGGTTAGCCTCAAGTTCTGCAAAATATAACAGAACAGTCAACTGGTTAGCAGCAGAGGAGGGGGCAGGATGGCATGAGAAGGCTCATACAGCGCAGGCCAGACAGCAGGCTGATGTGAAGGACCACGATGAATGATAGTACATTGCATCAACCGAAGTGTAGCTGACGGAGACATCCCCATGAACTAAAGCATGGCTAGCCCGTGCAGTACTTAACATTTAGCAAAGGCAGACTGTGGAATTTGCAGGACTTACCCTCTCCCTTGAGTGTGGGCCCAACTTGTGCAGTGGTGGTTGCTTTTCTCCAGGCAGGACCCATCAAAGCAGAGACCCTGTCTTCCAAGGGTGTCAGTGGGTGCAGATTTGCCGGGCCTCCTCCTGTTCCAGTTCTTTCCCTTTTGTTGTGTGCCATCTTCCTCTGCAAAGATGAAAATATAACTTTTTAAAGAGGGTGTCTTTCTGCTGGGTGGGACATACACAGCTGGTCACATTTACAATTGCAAATCCATTGAATAAATGAAAATATTACTTACACTAACTACTTGACCAAGGTCCTGCCACTTCTTTTTGCACTGGCCTCCAGACCTCGGGGTGGTCACCATTGCACAGTAATCTTCTGCAAGTTGGTTGCAGCGCTTCTTCATCTCTTTTGGTGAAACTTTTACCTGACCTCTGCTGGTGTCCAGCTCGTGCCATCCAGCCTCAATTACAGTAACTAGTGCCTCCACTTCATCCTGTAAGAAATTCTTGGTCCTTGAGCCGCGTTGCATCTTGTATTGCATCTCCAATTTTTCCAATGAGAATTAAAGTTCTCACACACAACTTGCTTTAAAAAGGGCCAAATGCAAACTGGGAGCTGTACTGGTCATGCGTGCCCATAGGAATCACGTTAAAAACATGCTTTTTTCCCCGCACATACGCAGAAGGGGTGGCATCATTTTTTCGGCGCAGACATTAGGCTCCACCACCCGAAGCTACAGGACAGGCTGTGTGGCGCCAATTTCCAAAAATAAAACGGGAAAACTTGCTACTTATTGTTTTCGAGTAGTCGGGGCCAAAAAAAACAGGCGGAACTCTGGCATTGTGGAAAATTGAGCCCATAGAATCATAGATAAATTCAAATCTTTTATTTCTTCACTGAGTGGCTTGCTCGGCCACTTCAGAGGCCACTTAAGAGTCAGTGGGGCTGGAGTCATATATGGGCCAGACCTTCCCTAAAGGCTTTTGGTGAAGTTGTTAGGTTTTTATGCAATCCAACAGTTTCATGGTCACTTTTACTGATACCAGCTTTTTATTTTCAGATTTCTTTTTAATTGCATGCAAATTCCCAAACTGCCATGGTGGGATTGGAACTCATGATTTCAGATTTCCAACATTTGTATTTTTTTTCCTTTGTATTTCTCCCATTTACTAGTCTAGGCCTGTGGATTACTAGTCCAGTAATATAACCAATACATTGCTGTACCCTGCAACAAATGATCAGTAACCAATCTAGTGCAGAGATAATAGGGGAGATCTTGAGGCCACCCATCCAGTGGGAACAAGGCAGCAGCACCCCAAAAATGCTAAGCGGGTGACTGTCCTGATATTGCCAAGGGCCTATCCAGGGAGCACCCTTTAATATGCAAAGCTGAGTTCCCTGACATACATCAGCCCCCGACTGCCAGTTAGGACATTATTCGGCAGAGCATGTGACTCGCACAATTGTAGTGTGCCTGGTGGCCCGGTGTAATGAGGCTCAGGCCGCAAATTGCACCATGCTACCTGCCCAAAAACCGCATGGGGGGGGATCCAGCCCAATAATGGTCCACCCTGCTCCCAGCTTCTCCAGAAGAAGATAAGTTAATTTAGTAAGTTATACATATATTAACAGCAATGTACCTTCCTAACATTTCAAGTTATGGTTGTAGGCCTCTTGCACTTTGCTCTTGTGGTTATGAACCTCTTGATGACACTGTTGCCTTCTCGGTTCCTTCGACTGGTACTTCAGAGGTGATAATATAAATATTTATTTTCATTGTCTAAAAGTTTTTTACATTTCTTTGTTGTTACTGGTTTTCTGCTGATCCTTGCAGCGATTATGGTTGTGTGGTGCTGGCAGCCCTCTGGTATCTCGCTTGGCTGTGAGTATGGGCCATGCGTGTTGGCAGGCTGTTTGATTGATTGAGAAAGGATCACAGCTGAGCCGATTCTGTGCTCAACTGACAGTTATATGCACTTGCGCTATCCAGCAGAAGTCACTGGATAAGAATGAGGGGGAATCCTGGCTGATTGCTGCTCTCCCCAGCCGAAAGGCACTGAGATCAGTTGTAGAACCTCAATTGCCACCCCGGCTGTGATCAGCACAACAGGAATTGGATTGGACCTTCCTGCTCTGCATGGCTCAGTTCTACACTGGCTGTTGCATTTGCCAACAAGCCTCTAGAGGACTGTAAACAATAATTAGAAAGAGTAATGCTAATGATGCAATAGAATATGGTTACTTGGTCCTAAATTCGCATATTACGCTGTAAAACTTGATTACTCCAAATAAGCTTAATGTTGTGTAAATATGATAAGCTGCAGTGTTTGTGTAAAAACTGGTTGGCATCGTCATGTTCAGGGCTTGTTGGTGGCTACGGACCATCACAACAAGTCTTTTATGTTCTTCATTTCAGGATGGCAAGCTTTCCTCTCGCCCTGTACCATTAACCCTGGGAGCAAAGCAATCGTGCTGTAAATTGTGACCCATCCAGCACATTCCCACTGATGAGCTTGATGTTATTTGAGACAAAGGCTGCAGTGTTCATTAAGATCACTTGTGAATGGCAGCTAAGTGAAAGGGCAAAGTGCACCAGATGTTTTGTGCAGTTTCAGGGTCTATTTCTACAAATGACAGAACAAAGAGAGAAGTGGAAGAATTACAGAAAAAATCAATGTTTGAAGTGAAAAGGCAGCAGCAGTTATGAGTGGCTGAGAAATTAAGTGCTTTAAAAAAATTGAAGATTCGGTTCCATGAATAAGTTTATGCACTGAGCAAACAGTTCAACTTTTCCACTGGGCAGTTTCATAAGTGTGCTGTCAATTTTGCTTAGTGGTAGAGTGCTGAATTGTTCTTCATATGAGCAGAGTTCTGGAAAGTGCACAGTCTCACTAAATAGTGTCCTTGTCATATCTATTAAGAATTATACTTTTCTTCAAGCTTATTATTATGAATAATAATGATCAATGATTGGCAGTGCATTAGAAAGCATTAGTTCTAAGCTCCAGCTTGTAGAATGTTCCTTTTGTGTTGCGAGTTGTAGATGAGATGAAGCTTTGTGTATTGAGAAGGAGGAAGAGCTGCAATCTCTCAGGATGGATTCGAGCATATTTTAAAGATAGGAAATACATATTAGAAAAGGGTGGAAATTGAGGGCTTGTATAAATTGGAAAGATACTGTACCAGTCAAATGTTTTCACATGGATTGTTTGATGGGATACCCCTTCCACCTCATTATTAATTGGATTGCTGGGCCTGCACCTAGTTTAGGCACTGGTCCAGCCATGTTCATTGACTGTATTTGCCTTTGCTGCAAACATGGATTTCCCCAGGCGCAGTGAAGAGAAAAATCTATGTTTCTATCTCTCTCTCTCTCTCTATTATATATATATATATATATATATAGAGAGAGAGAGAGAGATAATGCAAACGGAGATGTTGGTACTATATTTATGACTGTACTGTTTTAGCAATTCAGATTTGGTTTTGATTTGACATTGATTGTCTTGGATGTATTGGAATCTCATTTGCTCATCTATCCCATCTCAGAGTGTAACCTGATCCTGTTGGCTCTAAATCTACCATATGGTAATGTGCTTTTCTAAATGCTGTAGCAACTGTTAAATCAAAAAGTATTCACAGGTATAAGTGAATAAACATGTACCAGTGCAACAGCAGCAAGAATAAAAAGGTGAAATAAAATAATTGAGCTAGTTCTAGCAGTATTGGAGCTTTCAGTTTTAGAGCACAAATGAGAAACAACATGTATATAGATCTCTGGACTAGTACTTGCTGTTATCCATATTTAGACACCAGGACATAAAGAATGAAAGAAAGAAGTTGCATTTATACATCGCTTTTCACGACCTCGGGACGTCCCAAAGTGCTTCACAGCCAAATAACGTGATACCCAATTTGCACAAAGCAATTTGATAATAGCCAGATTATCTGTTTTTTAGTGCTTCTGGTTGAGGAATAAATATTGGTCAGGACACCAGGATGAATTCCCCTGCTCTTTTTCAAATAGTGCGATGGGATCCTTTATGCCCACCTGAGAGGACAGACGGTTTCACATCTCATTTGAAATTCTTATACGGATTTCCTAGGAATGTCATCTTGTGTACATTAGTGCAGCAGGATCGGTAGAACAGATTATTAGAGCTTTGGTTTGAATGGAACCACTGATTTAAAACCTGCATTTAAAATCAACAATAAAAAAATAGTAATTATTGGTTCTTGATTCCACACATTCTTTCATTTCTACCATAATTAGGTGCATTCTAATGTATAATTACCTGGCGCGACATTGCCGACTGAATACACGTTACCACAAGTATCTAAGCTGAACACTAACTGTACTAGTATCTCAGTGTACTTTTATGTGGTTTTCATTTTTTATTGTAGTAATTTCTGACTCAGAAGCTTTGGGTAAAGTAAACTGCAGTCACAAATTTTGGGAATTATGGCTATAAGGTAGGAATTAAAAAAAATAAACAGAGCATGCCCTAGTCTCATTATTCATTGTGCTAGGCAGTTAGAAGTAAAAAGTCAGAGTGGTATTTCAGTAGTTACTAAATATGTCTGTTTCCATTCTGTTCCTTTCTGCTTCCTGCAAAATAACCCAGTAGATTAGTGTTTAAATAGATAAAAGAGCATTCTTTCTCTGGGCTCCATAGAAAATATCCAAGTAGGCAATAAATACTGCACATACTGTCCACTTACAGGATATGACAATAAATAAGGAAATACATGGTGGATGGCAAATTTCTCTCTGACTCATTGTCCAGAATAATTCAGTATTCTGTGAGATTTGCATTAAACCAAGCAGCTTGGATTTACAAAAAATGGCTCCATATTATATAACATAAAGACCAGATTCTCGCTGCACATTCTCGGGTTAGGCTGAAGATAAAACTGCTCAAGCTGCACTCTTGCAATTTCTGAATGTTTCCTGTATCCTTAATTGGATTGCTGCCTTGCATTCCACAATCACCTTTTCACTGTCCTCTATATAAAAGAGGCACACTCCATAATTTATTGCTAACTCAAACTCTGCAAATACGGAAAAAAATGCTACTTTCTGGCTATATATAGCTCTGGATTTTTTCACTTTTAGTAGATCCGTTTGCAGGTTCACAAATATCGGGAAGCAAGTAGGAAATGCACCCTTTCACTATTACTTTAAACCTTTCTGCTTTGTAGGAAAATTAAATAATTGTTCCCCTGCTAACGCTGCTAGTGTTCTTGATCTAAGAGCACACTGTAGTGTTGGCTCAGTTTGTAATATAGCCCTCAACATGCTACAAACTATATGCATTTTGTTGTATCCATAATACTAAACATTTACTTCCAGTGTTACAGCTCTGTGTTTGTACATTGATTTCATGAAAGTACTTCCAATATTAACCATCATATGTGAATTGATAATTGACTGCACATGGGCTCCCTCGCTGGCTCAGTTGGTGGATGTACTTGTGGGTGTGGGAACCGAGTCATGCAGAACAGTAAGTTTCCAGGTTTGATCCCATTGCCTAGAAATTGAACTTTGGCATGGGTGCAAATTGACAGTAGCGGATAAGCCGCCTGTTGTATTCCCCGTCAGATTTTACTTTCCATTGACTTCAGTGTAAAGGGAAATTGTGAGAGGTGCATAAGGGTTGGCTGAGCCACTACTGACTACTGTGAAAGATAAGCCCGTGTTTCTGCACCTGACTGATATGCAGTTACACATGTTGAAAAACGGGCATTATGTAGAAGTCAAGCGAGGCAGCATAAAGGCTTGAGGTGAATTTCCCTCATGGTCGAATTGCCTGTTGACTTGGATGTGAAGGATGATCATTTGGGAAAATTACCAGCGAGCCGCTGACTCCTGTGAATCTTATGGTAGCGCCTTTAGGAAAGGAGGAAAATTTGACCAAAAAATGTTAAGAAAATGCACACACTTTAACACTAATGAAGCTGAAGATAAAGTGAAACCAGGTTCAACATGTGGTTTTGGTTCACACCCCTAAGCATAATACGGGATTTTCGCTGGGTTGCAGTCACCCTCTGTTTTTACATTTGCCCTCTTTTTCTGAACTCTTCAAGTCCTTCTGCTCTGTAAAATTCTTGTCACTTGACTTTTTTTTCTGTCTGAACTGAAATCGGTCATATTTCACCTGCAGACCCCTCAGATCTTTCGAAATGTAACACCACATTTTCTGCCACACATATTAGTATTTATTTAGAGTGTAAAGAGATAGCCTGGAGGCTAGTGTGAGGTCAGGAAACCCGGAAGAATGGGTTTTCTGAATGTCCTGCAGATTTTAACTGCAGGGCTCCTTTAAGTGGGGTTCCTACCTACAGGCAACCTAATTGACAAGCTGGAGGCCGTTCGGGCAGGAAGCCGGCTTCACAAGGTGGATGCCCACCAGAGAAGGTAGATGTTTTGGGGGAGTAAGAGAGATCATGGGGAGAGGTCCGGATCATGGGGGTTCTGATGTTAATCTGGGTGTGGGGGGGTTCCGATAGTCATGGTGGTTGGTGTGGGGGAGCAGTCAGATCGCGGCGGGGGGTTTACTGGGTAGCTTGCTGGGCCTGAGGGAAGCACGCCTGCTCCTCCTGCCCCAAAAACAGTACTGTAAAAGCACTTGCCTCATGGATTCAGCCCTTCTCGCCCACTTTCAGCTGCCGAGGTCTGGGAAACCCGGCCGCCTGTGGTTAAAAATAGAATCACTGTATAAATGAAGGGAGGCAGCCTCATTATAATAATATAATGAATGACCAACCCGCTTTCCGTGAGTGGATTGTTGGCCTGCTCCTCGTCCCACCTCCGTTAAAACCGGAAGTGGGTGGGGTTGGTCCCTGTTCCAGATTTTTTTGCATTTTAACTCCTGACACGACCCCAACCCATCCATTTTTGAGAGTTAAGATTCAGCCCGATATGTCAATAAAGTTTCTGTACAAATATCATGCAATAAAGATTGGCAGAAATCGCGATGCTGTGGAAACCTTCGTGGTCTAATTAAGCCACAACAAAATACTCTGACCTTAAGAGTAAAAAATGGATGAAAAATATTCATGTTAATAAAAAGGAGAAAAGACCGACTAAAGCAATAAAATTAATGACTTCACTATTAGAGCTTAATTCTCTTCTAAGGTCCTTGGATATATGTTCATCAGTGCACATTTGAGAATAAATTAGACAAGAGTAATAGACTCTGAACGTCAAAAAGGGAATGTTTGTAATTGTTGGACATTTCGGACAGCTGTCTACAGTGTTACCATGAATAATTTAAAGCCTAGTTATTTCTACAGGATTTAATTTTGCAGCTTCATATCCAAATGCTTTCAATCTTATCACAAACCTTTAAAATCTGTATGAGAACTGATGAGAACTGATGGAATATGTCAAAATTAAAACAAAAGTCAGATTGGTTAAGACTTCAGAACTATTATCCTATTTTGATTTTAATCAACCAAAATACTTTGCCCCACCACAATTACATGCGTCTAGCAGTAGAGAAACATGTCTTTCAGGTTCAGAATTGTTTTGAACACTCGGGATTCAATTAAAATTAAATGTGAGTAGATGAGTAATGAGGGTTCCGTTCAGGCAGCATTGAGTACTCATTTGACCAATTTTCAATAAGTAAATGTTTAGATACACTTCATAGTCGCCTGAACTAAAATTCCAGGAGCTGCATCCTAACTGCAGCTGCTGCAACACTATCTATGCCTAAGCCAGAATGTTTGTGGCTGAGCTCTGTAGATTTTGCCTTTAATGTATATCTATTTTATGTTGGGACAGATTTAATTACATTTCTACAGAAATAATTTTAAGAACACAGCACCTTTATAGTGGTGGAAAATGCTCTTTAAGAACATAAGAACATGAAATAGGAGAAACAGGCCATTTGACCGCTCAAGCCTGCTCCACCATTCAATAAGATCATGGCTAATCTGATCATGGACTCAGCTCCACTTCCTTGCCCGCTCCCCATAACCCTTTACTCGGTTATCACTCAAAAATCTGTATCTCCGCCTTAAATATGTTCAGTGACCCAGCCTCCTCAGCTCTCTGGGGCAGAGAATTCCATAGGTTTACAACCACATGAGAAAATAAATTTCTCCTCATCTCAGTTTTAAATGGGTGGCCCCTTATTCTAAAACTATGGGCTAGATTTTACACTTTTTTTGCATGCATAACGCCTACTTAACGTTCATTTTACCACTGAAATGAGGTATACCGCCCAGGTATCGCCCATTTAGCAACAAAATGGAAACTGACACCCATTTTTTGAACACTTATCACTGAGCGTTACTTTCCCCATGT
Organism: Pristiophorus japonicus; assembly: GCF_044704955.1. Classification (NCBI taxonomy): domain Eukaryota; kingdom Metazoa; phylum Chordata; class Chondrichthyes; family Pristiophoridae; genus Pristiophorus; species Pristiophorus japonicus. The sequence continues at coordinate 240,112,273 of NC_091978.1, read as the reverse complement.
ACATACCACCCGGACACTTTTTTTGGGCGGATTCATCAGAATGGGTGAAACCAACGCCCATAATATTGCCCAGCGTTACTTTCTGCACGTAATTAATGCCGAAATTCAATAATACCGATTGTCCACTTTATTTTGTCGTAAAGATCACATTTGCCAAAACGAACGCCCATGAGATCGCCCAGCGTCACTTTCACCACCTCGCACACATCTCGCCCACAATATCGCTCGCCCAAAAAAACGCCGGGAAAAAGTGGAAAAAAACGGAACTGCTCACAGCGTTATGGACGCCATGTTCTAAATCACATGTTGCATCATTTAAAAGGCTGCTCTGCTTCAACTTCGGGGGAGTTCGGATATACTCTGGAGATCTTTGGAGGTGATGTGAACATCTGAACAAACATCTTTATCGTACTGTGGACGATTGGAATTTAATAGGTGTCTTCGTCGGGACATTCATTCTTTGTGACCAATCGGTGGAAAACAGATAGCTATTGGAACGGGGCCTGTCCTTTCTCACCCTCTCTTGATGACCACTTACATGCTGCAGACTCGAGATGCAGAAGTTACACTGACAGCATCATGTGCCCAATGTAAGACGTGACAGACCGATGAGGAGGACCAGATATTACACCCATTGCAAGCACAGGGAGAAGCAGTCTTACCTCAACTTGCCCGACACCACCTGCCTTTGGAGACTGGCTTCCACAAAGAGGTTATCAGTGAGGTATGCCAGCTCATAAGGAGAGATCTGCAGCCTGCTAGCGCCATCAGGACCGCACTGTCCGTCGAGGTCAAAGTCACCGCGGCACTGTCGTTCTACGCGTCGGGTTCTTTTCAGTCCTCAGCTGGCGACATTTGCGGTATATTTCCACATGCCACACATTACTGCATTAGACAGGTTGCTGAAGCCCTGTATGCATGTAGGATGGACTTTTATCAGCTTCCCTATGACCAGGGAGGCTCAGACTGAGAGGGTTTTAGAATTCTACTGAATTGCTAACTTCCCCAAGGTACAGGAAGCAATAGACTGTATGCACATCGCAATGCGGGCACCTTTTCAGGATGCAGTGGTTTTCAGGAACCGCAAAGGATTCCACTCCCTGAATGTGCAACTTGTTGTCGACCACCAGCAAATTATTATGGCAGTGAATGCTAAATTTCCGGGCAGCAAGCATGATACTCACATCCTGTGTGAGAGCACTGTATCTGACTTGTTTAACAATCAGCCACAAGGTCAATGCTGGATGCTTGGTGACAAAGGATATGGCCTCACCACCTCATGACACTCACACCGAAGCCGAGAAGCGATACAACGGGAGCCACAGAGCCACTCGCAATATCATGGAGAAAACCATTGGAGTGCTTAAGCAGCGCTTTAGATGCCTGGACCACTCAGGAGGCGAGCTCCAATACCACCCTGAGCAGGTAGCTCAATTCGTGGTGGTGTGCTACATGCTGCACAACTTAGCTATCAGGAGGGAACAAGAATTGCCAGAAGGGTGTGACGGTCCACGTCAGGAGAGAGAGGAAGAGGAGGACGAGGGGGTGGACGCTGACCTTGGGCCACACAATCAGGCTGGCGCTGAAGCCATGCCCCACCCCCACCCCCCTGTAGACTGCATGAAAGGGCCCATGTTGGCATCATAGCTGTAAGACTCTTATGTCAGGAGCTCATAAATGAGCACTTTGCCTGAAAGAACGTTGGTGGTATTTACAAGGCTGAAACACTGCTGGGTGTGCAGGTCATACATCAATGGTGGGCATCACCTTGGTGCCTGTTAAAGTTTAAGTTGATTGAAGTTAAGTGTAATTATACCCTTTGATAAGGAATCACCAGTGTGTAACGGTGCAGCTATCTGAGCCAATGTGCAACAAGGTTATGTTAAATAAAAAACATTTAAACCGAACATTTGTCTGAAATCATAAGTAAAGCTGTAAAAACCAACCTCCCCCCCCCCCCCCGCCCCCGCCCCCGCCCCCGCTTCTCCTCATCCCCACCTCTATCCCTTCTCCTTCCCCTCCTGACTCCAAGCCGCCAGGCTGAGGAGTTCCTCAGGTGCTGCTTCATTGGGGGGGGCGGGGGTGTGGTTGAAGGCCGACTCCTGCTTGGGCGGATGCGGGAGAGGACTGTCCCAAGGTGGGAATGTGCTCCGAGCCAGAAGCAAAATGTTGCTCCTGGCTCTCGTGTCGTTGGCAATGGGGGTGCGGAACCTAGGGGTGCAGTGCTGTGCTCTGGGACCTCTGGGAGCCCTCTGCCACCAGTGCTCCTTGCTAACACTTCCAGGGCCTCCTCCATCCCTTCTATGCTATATATTATTTGTTGGACAAAAATTTGGTGCCAGCTATGTTCTGGGTGTAGTAGGCATTTTGCTGCTGGTAAATCTCCTTCGTGTCTCCCACAACAGCCAAACAAGCACACACCACACCCACACACGCTTTCAGTCCCTCTCTGCTCCCTCTCTCTCTGTCTCCTCTTGTGCGCATGTAATGATGACCCCTGACCTCCTGAATCACGCTGTGGCGTTGCTAAGGAGGACGACATTTACGGCAGAAGCTTAGAGAGATTTAACGCTAACGCCCATTTCAGATCATTCGTGGTAACACCCAATTTTTAAAATGGAGACTAGAAGCTTTGAGAATGGGCAGCAAGCCGGTGATCTGAAAACCCATTTTTACTGCCCACGCCATAAATACCGTCTATTTTTAGGCGATCTGCACAAAAGTGTAAAATCTAGCCCTAAGTCCCCTAGTTTTAGTTTCCGCTATGAGTGTAAATATACTCTCTGCATCCACCTTGTCGAGCCCCTCATTATCTTATAAGTTTCAATAAGGTCACCTCTCATTCTTCTGAACTCCAATGGATTCTGGAGAGGTCCCAGCAGATTGGAAAACCACAAATGTAATGCCCCTATTTAAGAAAGGAGGGAGACAGAAAGCAGGAAACTATGTCATTGGGAAACTGTTAGAGTATTATTAAGGAGGTAGTAGCAGGACATTGAGAAAATCATAATACAGTCAAGCAGAGCCAGCATGGTTTTATGAAAGGGAAATCATGTTTGAAAAATTTGCTGGAGTTCTTTGAGGATGCATTGAGCAGGTGGATAAAGGGGAACCAGTAGATGTCATGTATTTGAATTTCCAGAAAGCATTCGATATGATGCTATATAAAAGGTTACTGCACAAGATAAAAGTTCACGGGGTTGGGGGTAATATATTAGCACGGATAGAGGATTGGCTAACTAACAGAAAACAGAAAGTTGGGATAAATGGGTCATTTTCAAGTTGGCAAACTGTAACTAGGGGTGCCACAGGGATCAGTGCTGGGGCCTCAACTTTTTACAATCTAGTCCACTGTGGCGAAATCACTTCTCAACTTAGCAAAGTTAGCTTTCCCCCAATTTTGGACTTTTATTCCTGGTCTATCCTTGCCCTACCCATAACTATCTTGAATCTGATTGAATTATGGTCACTAGCAACCAAGTGCTCTCCCACTGATGCCCCTTCCACCTGCCCAGCTTCATTCCCCAAAACTAAATCCAGAACCGCCCCCTCCAGTGTTGGGCTTGTTACATACTGACTAAAAAAAGTTGAATGCATCTTAGGAATTCCGCACCCTCTATACCCTTCACACTATATTTGTCCCAATCAATATTAGGATAGTTGAAATCCCCTACTATTACTACCCTATGGTTTTTGGACTTCACAGAAATTTGCCTACATATTTGCTCTTCTATCTCCCTCCCACTGTTTGGGGGTCTATAATACATGCCCAACAGTGTGATTGCCCCTTTTTTATTTTTCAGTTCGACCCATATGGCCTCATTTGATGATCCCTCTAACATATCATCCCTCCTCATAGCTATAATAGTTTCTTTAATCAGTGCTCCGACCCCTCCCCGCTTTTTACCCCTCTCTCAGTCCTGTCTAAAAATCCTGTATCCAGGAATATTGAGTTGCCAAACCTGCCCCTCTTTCAGCCATGTCTCCATAATGGCTATAATGTCATACTCCCAAGTGTCTACCTGTGCTCTCAGCTCATTCGCTATACTCCTTGCATTGAAATATATACCATTTAGCATAGGAAGACCTCCTTGATTACTACTTACTAACCCTTGTTTCCACTGTCTTACAAATTCACTTTCTACATTCTTGCTTTGCAATTTCAGCTTTACTTCCTTCCCGATTGAATTTGTTCTCAGGTTCCTATCCCCCTGCCAAGCTAGTTTAAACTCTCCCCAACAGCACTAGCAAAACTCCCCGAGGATATTGGTCTCGGCGCTGTTGAAGTGCAACTCGTCCGGTTTGTACAGGTTCCATCTCCCCCAGAAGCGGTCTCAAAGCCTCAGGAATTTAAAGCCCTCCCTCCTGCACCAACTCTCCAGCCACACGTTCATCCTCTCTATCCTTCTATTCTTGTTATCATTAGCACGTGGCACCGGTAGTATCCCAGAGATTACTACCTTTGAAGTTCAACCGTTTAATTTTTCTCCTCGCTCCCTAAATTCTGCCTGCAGGATCTCATCCCTCTTTTTACTTATGTAATTGGTCCCGATATGGACCACGACCTCGAGCTGTTTACCCTCTCCGCTCTGCGTCCGCTCTGTGACATCCTTGACCCTGGCAACAGGGAGGCACCAAACCATCTTGGAGTCACATCTATGGTTGCAGAAATGCCTCTCTATTCCCCTAACTATTGAATCCCCTACCACGATAGCTCTTTTATTCTTTGTTCCTCCACCCTGTGCAGCTGAGCCACCTGTAGTACCTTGGACTTGGCTCTGCCCAAAGGCACCATCGCCCTCACTGGTGCTCAAAAGAGAATATCGGTTGGAAAGCGTGATGGACTCGGGGGCGGGGGGGGGAACGGACTCCTGCACTACCTGCCTAGCATTCTTCCTCCATCTGGTGTTTACCCACTTCTCCTCTGCTTGCATGTTTTTAAGCTGCGGGGTGATCACCTTTAGAAATGTGCTATCCACATAGCTCTCAGCCTCGAGGATCCAGCTGCTGCTCAAGCTCCAAAACGCGGAGCTCGAGTAGTTGAAGCTGGAGACACCTCCTGCAAACATGGTTGTCCAGACTGCGCGAAGCATCCAGGACTTCTCACATGTCGCAGGACATGTGCTCCACAAGACTGAGCTGCCCTGCCATCCCTCTAATTAAACTTATCTGATTATAAAAGAGAAAGAGAGATACTTACCAATCAAACAGCAAATCTTTACCTGCCTGGATGAGGGCTGTGAGCGGGCAGAGGTCGGAAACGCAGTTTGGAACCAAATCCAAAATCAGCAGGGCGCAAGAGAGCAACGCACTCGGCAGCAGGAGGTCCGGCGGTCAGCGAGGAGCGGGAAGCCCAGAGGTCAGCGAGGAGCGGGAAGCCCAGAGGTCAGTGAGGAGCGGGAGGCCCGGAGATCGGCAAGTAGCGGGAGCTTTCTGCAGGGAGGAACTTCTACCTGCTCTGGACGAAACAGGAAACAGGACCGAATGTAGTCCTCACAGTTACAGTTGCAAATACCAACAAATCCAAGTTGCATTCAGGACTCACAACATGATGACAAAAACGCTGCTTTAGTCTTCAAGCCAGAGTAGCCTCCAGTTTCCACTCGAGATTATGCTTGCTTTTTTGGGAGAATGTCCTTGTTGTGCTGCTACAGGCGCGGGTGTCTGTCTCCATTATTTAATAGATGCCGCCTCTGAGCTTTGGGACAGATTCACATTGGGATGAAAGCAGCAGGTCGAAGTTCTGCTTTGCCACAATTCTGGCGGCGCAGCATTGGTGACAGAATTTCTAGCCTGGGAAATATTCCTGCTGTGTTTAACATGCCATGGCACATAATGACCAGAGGAAATCTTTGCCTTTAGTGTTGGTATTTATACAGGTATATAAACAGAATGCACATTGTGATCAACGGTTTATTTGAAACAAGAAACCAAATACCCTGTAATACCAATTCCACAATGTTTTGGTTTGCATAAATCGCCATTGCGTTGTGTTTAAACAGTACATAGAGCGCCATTTATTTATTCACATACTCATGCAATTGGAGACAACTCTGTAGCATAAACAACCTGGCACTAATTCCATCAAAGGCATTGACATTCTCCCTGTGAGAGGGTTTCCTTTGGTGCCATTGATGACAAAGCAGTCATCCAATCTGCATTTGGTCTCCCCGAGAGGAGACCACGTTGTGAGCAGCGAATACAGTATACTAAATTGAAATAAATACAAGTAAATTGCTGTTTCACCTGGAAGGAGTATTTGGGGCCCTGGACAGTGGGAAGGGAGGAGGTAAAAGGGCAGGTGTTGCATCTCCTGCACTTGCCAGAAACAACTGCCGAGAATCCATTATTTTAATTACTTAGAAAATACAACACGGAAACCTGCATTTCAGTCTAAACAGTCCATCATGATGTTTATTCTCCACATGAGCTGTAGTCCTAATCCCATGTGCTTGCTTTGTTCCCATATCTCTCGAGCCTTGCGCCAGCAGCTCATCTGTGAACGCTTTGCTGCCTGATGGCTCAGCGGCAACTATTCTTCAGGGACCATCTTTACTGTTTGGACCTGTTTCATAATGTTGTGTTGTGTCATAAGAACATAAGAACATAAGAATTAGGAACAGGAGTAGGCCATCTAGCCCCTCGAGCCTGCTCCGCCATTCAATAAGATCATGGCTGATCTGGTCGTGGACTCAGCTCCACTTACCCGCCCTCTCCCCGTAACCCTTAATTCCCTTATTGGTTAAAAATCTATCTATCTTTGACTTGAAAACATTCAATGAGCCAGCCTCAACTGCTTCCTTGGGCAGAGAATTCCACAGATTCACAACCCTCTGGAAGAAGAAGTTCTTTCTCAACTCGGTTTTAAATTGGCTCCTCCGTATTTTGAGGCTGTGCCCCCTAGTTCTAGTCTTCCCTACCAATGGAAACAACCTCTCCGCCTCTATCTTGTCTATCCCTTTCATGATTTTAAATGTTTCTATAAGATCACCCCTCATCCTTCTGAACTCCAAGGAGTAAAGACCCAGTCTACTCAATCTATCATCATAAGGTAACCCCCTCAACTCCGGTATCAGGTTAGTGAATCGTCTCTGTACCCCTTCCAAAGCTAGTATATCCTTCCTTAAGTAAGGTGACCAAAACTGCACGCAGTACTCCAGGTGCGGCCTCACCAATACCCTATACAGTTGCAGCAAGACCTCCCTGCTTTTGTACTCCATCCCTCTTGCAATGAAGGCCAACATTCCATTTGCCTTTATGATTACCTGCTGCACCTGCAAACTAACTTTTTGGGATTCATGCACAAGGGTGGGGTGGTTTGACCCATCCACCTCCACGGAGGTGTGTGGGGGACCTGACCCATCCACCTCCATGGCACGAACCTGGTATTGCAGTACTTCCAGGAACGGTGCAGTGGCTCTAGGCCTTTTGGCTAAGAGCATTGGCGCAGAGTGATCCTTGATGTGTGCAAGGTGACCTCTGGCGTTTGTGATTTGACAAAGAATTGGAACGATTGGCTACGAATTTCAAAAAAAAAAATCCAAAAAGAGTTTCATGCACAAGGACCCCCAGGTCCCTCTGCATCACAGCATGTTGTAATTTCCCCCCATTCAAATAATATTCCCTTTTACTGTTTTTTTTCCAAGGTGGATGACCTCACATTTTCCGACATTTTATTCCATCTGCCAAACCTTAGCCCATTTGCTTAACCTATCCAAATCTCCTTGCAGCCTCTCTGAGTCCTTGACACAACCCGCTTTCCCACTAATCTTAGTGTCATCTGCAAATTTTGTTGCACTACACTCTGTCCCCTCTTCTAGGTCATCTACGTATATTGTAAACAGTTGTGGTCCCAGCACTGATCCCTGTGGCACACCACTAACCACTGATTTACAACCGGAAAAGGACCCATTTATCCCGACTCTCTGCTTTTTGTTCGCCAGCCAATTCTCTATCCATGCTAATACATTTCCTCTGACTCCGCGTACCTTTATCTTCTGCAGTAACCTTTTGTGTGGCACCTTATCGAATGCCTTTTGGAAATCTAAATACACCACATCCATCGGTACACCTCTATCCACCATGCTCGTTATATCCGCAAAGAATTCCAGTAAATTAGTTAAACATGATTTCCCTTTCATGAATCCATGCTGCGTCTGCTTGATTGCACTATTCCTATCTAGATGTCCCGCTATTTCTTCCTTAATGATAGTTTCAAGCATTTTCCCCACTACAGATGTTAAACTAACCGGCCTAATAGTTACCTGCCTTTTGCCTGCCCCCTTTTTTAAACAGAGGCGTTACATTAGCTGCTTTCCAATCCGCTGGTACCTCCCCAGAGTCCAGAGAATTTTGGTAGATTATAACGAATGCATCTGCTATAACTTCCGCCATCTCTTTTAATATCCTGGGATGCATTTCATCAGGACCATGGGACTTGTCTACCTTCAGTCCCATTAGCCTGTCCAGCATTACCCCCCTAGTGATAGTGATTGCCTCAAGGTCCTCCCTTCCCACATTCCTGTGGCCTGCAAATTTTGGCATGGTTTTTGTGTCTTCCACTGTGAAGACGGAAGCAAAATAATTGTTTAAGGTCTCAGCCATTTCCACATTTCCCATTATTAAATCCCCCTTTCCATCTTCAAAGGGACCAATATTTACTTTAATCACTCTTTTCCGTTTTATATATCTGTAAAAGCTTTTACTATCTGTTTTTATGTTTTGCGCAAGTTTACCTTCGTAATCTATCTTCCCTTTCTTTATTGCTTTTTTAATCATTCTTTGCTGTTGCTTAAAATTTTCCCAATCCTCTAGTTTCCCACTAACCTTGGCCACCTTATACGCATTGGTCTTTGATTTGATACTTTCCTTTATTTCCTTGGTTATCCACGGCTGGTTATCCCTTCTCTTGCCTCCCTTCTTTTTCACTGGAATATATTTGTGTTGCGCACTATGAAAGAGCTCCTTAAAAGTCCTCCACTGTTCCTCAATTGTGCCACTGTTTAGTCCTTGTTTCCAGTCTACTTTAGCCAACTCTGCCCTTATCCCACTGTAGTCCCCTTTGTTTAAGTATAGTACGCTCGTTTCTGACACAACTTCCTCATCCTCAATCTGTATTACAAATTCAACCATATTGTGATCACTCATTCCGAGAGGATCTTTTACGAGGAGATCGTTTATTTTTCCTGTCTCATTACACAGGACCAGATCTAAAATGGCTTGCTCCCTTGTAGGTTCTGTTACATACTGTTCTAAGAAACAATCCCGTATGCATTCTATGAATTCCTCCTCCAGGCTACCCCGTGCGATTTGATTTGACCAATCGATATGTATGTTAAAATCCCCCATCACTACTGCCGTTCCTTTTTCACATGCCTCCATTATTCCCTTGATTATTGCCCGCCCCACCTTGAAGTTATTATTTGGGGGCCTATAAACTATGCCGACCAGTGACTTTTTCCCCTTACTATCTCTAATCTCCACCCACAATGATTCAACATTTTGTTCATTGGAGCCAATATCATCCCTCACAACTGCCCTGATATCATCTTTTATTAACAGAGCTACCCCACCTCCTTTCCCTTCTTGCCTATCTTTCTGAATCGTCAGATACCCCTGTATGTTTAATTCCCAGTCTTGGCCACCTTGCAACCACGTTTCTGTAATGGCCACCAAATCATATCCATTTGTAATGATTTGTGCCGTCAACTCATTTACTTTATTTCGAATGCTGCGTGCATTTAGGTAAAGTGTTTTCATCCTAGTTTTTAAACCATGATTTTTAGTTTTGACCCCTCCTGCAGCCCTTTTATATTCAGTGGCCCTTTTTGTTTCTTGCCTTTGGTTTCTCTGCCCTCCACTTTTACTCATCTCTTTTCTGTCTTTTGTTTTTGTCTCCTTTTTGTTTCCTTTTGTCTCCCTGTATTGGTTCCCATCCCCCTGCCATATTAGTTTAACTCCTCCCCAACAGCACTAGCAAACACTCCCCCTAGGACATTGGTTCCGGTCCTGCCCAAGTGCAGACCGTCCAGTTTGTACTGGTCCCACCTCCCCCAGAACCTGTTCCAATGCCCCACGAATTTGAATCCCTCCCTGCTGCACCACTGCTCAAGCCACGTATTCATCTGTGCTATCCTGCGATTCCTACTCTGACTAGCACGTGGCACTGGTAGCAATCCCGAGATTACTACTTTTGAGGTCCTACTTTTTCATTTAGCTCCTAGCTCCTTAGATTCGTCTCGTAGGACCCCATCCCTTTTCTTTTACCTATGTCGTTGGTACCAATGTGCACCACGACAACTGGCTGTTCTCCCTCCCTTTTCAGAATGTCCTGCACTCACTCGGAGACATCCTTGACCCTTGCACCAGGGAGGCAACATACCATCCTGGAGTCTCGATTGCGGCCGCAGAAACGCCTATCTGTTCCCCTTATGATTGAATCCCCTATCACTATCGCTCTCCCACTCTTTTTTATGCCCTCCTGTACAACAGAGCCAGCCACGGTGCCATGAACTTGGCTGCTGCTGCTCTCCCCTGATGAGTCATCTCCCTCAACAGCACCCAAAGCAGTGTATCTGAGGGGGATGTACTACTCTTCCTGGAACAATGGAACAAATGATGAAAATAATTCGTGTTTACTTCAAAAGTTTATATTAATAATGGAACAAATAATGTAAATGATTCAGCTATAATTTAAAATATATTTTATTCAAAAGTTTAACTAATATTTGTTTGTACTTAACTTAACATGAAGCCCAAACTAAACACAGCACTTAGTAGTCTTACTAAGGTTTTATATAGATTCACCATTATATGTCAACATTTATATTCTATACCTCCACTATAAAACCCAATATTCTGTAAGCATTTTTATGGCCCTGAAGTGTCCCGCAGACACATTGAAGTCTCAAATCCCCATACAGTAACAACTTTCATTTATATAGCATCTTTAATTCGAAAATAATCCCAAGGTGCCTCACAGAAGCGTAATCAGACAAAAATGGATATCAAAGCAGGGATATAGAATAGTACAACACAGAGGAGGCCGTTCAGTACATCAAATCTGCGGCAGCATGTTAGAAAGAGCTTGGTCAAAGATGTGAGTCTCAAGGAGGGTTATAAGAGAGGAAAGAGAAGTGGAGAGTCGGAGGGATTTAGGGATGGAAATTCCAGAATGTTAGGTTCAGGAGCATGAATACATGGCCATCAATATTGGGGTGAAGGGAAGGAGGAAGCACAAGAGGCCGGATTCAGAGGTAGGAGAGTTGGGGGTGATTGTAGTTCTGGAGAAGGTTACAGAGATAGAGATTTAAATCAGAGGATGAGAATTTTAAATTTGAGGTATTGGGGAACCGAGACCCAGTGTAGGCCACTGAGGACAAGGGTGATGTGTGAGTAGGATTTGGTGTCGAATAGATACAGACAACAGAATTTATGGATGAGCTGAATTTTACGAAGGGTGGTGAATGGGAGGCCAGCCAGGAGAACATTGGAATAGTTGGGGCTAATTTTTAACATCAGCAAGAGCAGAAAACTGGCGGTAGCGGATTAGCTACCCATTATAGACCCTGGTCATTTTTCCCAACCATTGAAGTCAGCTTGAAACAATGGCTGGAGTGGGATGGAATCAGAGGTGAAGGCACAGAGTTTGTGGCAGGGCCTGAAGCCACTGGTTTCAGCATTCCCAATGTTTAACTGGAAGAAATTATGGCTCATCTAAGACTGGATATTGGACAAGCAGGCTGACAGTGGACTCAACGTGTGCGTTACAAATTTCAGCTCTGCACTAAATATTCTTACGTTCAACATCACCAGATACTCCCATAAGGAGACCTTACGTCCTCTTGGATCAGGAATATACTTTTACTGTCCAATATCTGGTGACCCAGGGGCCTGCCTCCTTCACTGCGTGGCCCTTTCAAATTTTTGTGCATGCATGGTACCTACAATTTAAAAACTGGTAAGTGGCCTGCGCGGGGCCTTGCCGATGACTACACAACTGTGCAGCTTAGCGGGAATATGGCCATAACAATAAGACCTCTCATTTTGTGTATAGGATACTATGATCTCACATGCGCTGCCATGCACTTTCTGCTATATGTCAAAGTGATATGGTCTTGTGAGACTACATCATTCTGATAACTCCGTCATCTGCTACCCCAGCTGAAGGTCTTAATCAGCACATTGAATAGCTTGTGTGTGCCTCAGTGGTAACCCTTTGTGAATTGAAATTAACTTAATAGCAATATCATATTATAAATTAACAAGGCCAAATAGGTAAAAATCTTGAAATGTGACAATGCAATTGTTCATTTGGTGACAAATTTGTACTACGTTCTGATTCTGAACAATGGGATTAAGAATAATTAGAATAGAAAGGGGGCAAAAGATTAAGCTCATATATTATTTATATATATAATTTTATTAAAAACCTTAAACTTTTACTTTATATTTAGCTAACTTCGGGGAGACTTACAGCTCATTATACAGTTGGAGACATAGCATGGCACAGATCGTACGGTAGGGCCCTGCTTGTTGTAGTGGTGCTGTTTTATATCGGATGGAGGCTGGAGCTTGAAGAATGAGGCTCTGTGGAATATTTGATAAAAGACACCAGTAATAACCTTAACCTTGTGTGAGGTTGTGGATTTAATGTTACTTTATAAATCCAAATATTTTAGAAATGATAATTAAATATCATTCAGTATTTTTTTTAAAGAACAATTGCAGCCATTTTATGTGACCATTGCTGTTTGCTACAGGTGCAGCACAATCTAGCATTGGTCTCTGGAAAATCAATTCTATATTTAGAAAAGTTGTCAAGGCACTCAAGCTACTAATAAAACCAACATATTGGCTGACATTGGCAGACTGTGAGTTAATACACTTGGTGAAACTGATGTCTCAAAATATTTTAACTTTTTACAACAAATATAAATATTTATAACATTGAAGGTTATATCATCCTTTGAAGGACTCAGTAGTCTTTTACGACAAAGTACAGTTTTAAATTAATATATACTTTCAGAATTAATTCAAACTTCCTCAAATTTCCACAGGCTAAGGCTTTGGGGAAGTTTTGAGGTCAGGGTAAGTTATATGCACGAGGCAGGCAGATGCCAGTACCTCTTCTGGTGCACTTTGCCCACCTGATTCATCCACCTCAAAATTCTGATGCCTGCTGGTAGAAACCCTGAGGAATTTCAGAGCCAATGTGTACCTTAACATTACAAAAATGTAGAAGGCAGTAAAATGACTATCAATTAAAGTGTTTCAACATAAAAATAAAACTGAAACTAAAATGTGCAGTATAACTTGGCATTAAGGTTTATTTTTTAAATGAGACTCTGCCATAGGAATTTATTCTTGGGCACTTTTGTGTTTGGACCAGTGCCTGTGCCGTAATTATTTCTCAATATCCATCCTTGTGTCAATTTGGCACAATGGTAGCACTCTTCCGAGAAGATTCACAAGGTTGATTCCGGAGATGAGGGGGTTGACTTATGAGGAAAGGTTGAGTAGGTTGGGCCTCTACTCATTGGGAATTCAGAAGAATGAGAGGTGATCTTATCGAAACGTATAAGATTATGAAGGGGCTTGACAAGGTGGATGCAGAGAGGATGTTTCCACTGATAGGGGAGACTAGAACTAGAGGGAATAATCTTAGAATAAAGGCCGCCCATTTAAAACTGAGATGAGGAGAAACTTCTTCTCTCAGAGGGTTGTGGATCTGTGGAATTTGCTGCCTCAGAGAGCTGTGGAAGCTGGGACATTGAATAAATTTAAGACAGAAATAGACAGTTTCTTAAACGATAAGGGAATAAGGGGTTATGGAGAGCGGGCAGAGAAGTGGACGTGAGTCCATGATCGGATCAGCCATGATCTTATTAAATGGCGGAGCATGCTCGAGGGGCCGTATGGCCTACCCTGCTCCTATTTCTTATGTGCTTATGTTCTTATGTTCCCTCTTAGTTAGAAATATGTGGGTTCAAACCCCACTTTAGGATTTGAGCACAGTTTGGTAATAGAGCCTCAGTTATCCATTAGTGCAATAATACTATTTTGTATTGTTTAATCTTTTTACATACTTATATTCAAGTGTCTACATTCAAATATTTATTTCACAAAACTATTTTAATTTTGTAGTACTTGCAGGAATAGTATATTCTGCATTAATATTCACTGTATGGTTGTGCTTACACTAGGAGTAATACGAGTTTAAGGGTGGAAGTAATGTATTTGTTTGTCTTGGTCTCAGGGGTTTGGTTAGGTAGGGAAGTGAAGGAGAACCTCCCTGTTGGTGGCCCAGAACTGCAAGACTGGTCTTGGTATTTGTGATGTCCCAATAACCATAAAGAATGACCAAATACGATGGCATGACCAGAATGTGTGTAGAGATGCTGTGATTCCTGTTCTGGCACAGAGGGATCACATTTGTGGAGCTGTGTGTGGTGTGGGAAGTATGGTGCATGAGCTTGAATTGGTCTTTGACCTCAACTGTGGTGTTGAAAGAAGAAAAAGAACAAAGACTTGCATTTATATAGTACCTGTCATGACCTCCGGTCATCCCAAAACACTTTACAATGAGGGTCTGACATTGAGGTGAATATTGTGTATAAGATGGAGATATGTCTATGGTAGTCTATTGGAGAGTAGTGGAAGAGTTTCAGGGAGTATTTCTGGAGTCTACAGGGTATTTCTGGGGACTGCGAGAAGTGTCTAACCTCAGGGAATTATATTGGTAATACTGGATGAGATGGAATTAGCTGATGGAATGGCATAATGTGGCGTTTGTGGTAGATTTGGGTTACTCTGGTGATCCTTTCTTATGTCAGGCTGTTTATTTGAAGTGAATGTTTGTGGGAATGCCCCATTGTGTCATATTGGGGAGGTGGCTGACAGACCCGTAAGAAGCTTCAGGGAATTGTAGACTTCCATACAGGGTGAAAGCGATATTATTTAATGAGATACTTCTGGACCTCTGCCAGTCTTTTCTGTGGATCCTTGAGGGGTAGACTTGGAGGGGGTGGGGTACAGTAGCCTCGGTCTCCATTTCCAGCCATAGGTATTGCTGGAAGGCCATGGATCAAATCACAATCCTTTAAATGTGGGTCATCAACTTGTAATGGTGACTTAAATTTGGCAATTTAAGTTCTCCTTGCTTTCGGAGCTGAAATCATTGGATATATTTTCAATCTCTTGCCTGCCCAAAGGAACTTGAAATGGTGTTTCTTCAGGTCTTCAAATTATTGGACTGGAATTTTGACTGGTAGCATCTTGAATAAGTAGAGGAGACGGTAGGATTTTCAGTTTTATTGTGCTTGTCCCACCTAGAAGGGATATGGGCAAACTATTCCTCCAGTAAGATGAGCATATATGCTGGTCAGAAAGGGGAGTTCCTCTTGTGCAGCATGGTGAATTTAGGTGGAGGTTGATGCAGGAATTGCACCCTGTAACAGATAGGCCGGAATCTTCCCAGCCCTGCGAGTTTGGAGGCGGGCCCACTGTCAAAATTGACAGGTTGGAAGTCTGCTCTAAACCCACCTCCGTGTCAGTTTCTCAACTGTCGTGACTGCGTGAGGTTCGCAGACCCAACATTGAGCAGCGGGCCAGTCAATTGAGATGCTCAACAGGTAATTTAAAGGTATTTAAAATAATTTTATCCAGGCACTTACCATTTTACCATATTTTCAATGAGTTTGCCATCCCTCGGGCTTCATGCCAGGGAAGTGTGTCAGGTTCTTAGTGACTCTCCATTGCTTTGGCTAGTTGACAGCTACAGAAATGATATAAAAGCTACCATTTCACAACTATTAATTTTCCAATGTCAGGAACTGAAGCCTTCAGGGTTTGGAAGAAACGTTTGAGCTGTATGCAATTTGAAAGTGTTTGCAGTGAACTCTCTATTCACTGTCACCTCCTTGGAGCAACCTCTCTCACCATTGACAGATCACTTCTGGTAGCATCTTGAATAAGTAGAGGAGTCAGGGTAGGATTTTCAGTTTTATTGTGCTTGTCTCACCTCGAAGTGATATGGGCAAACTATTCCTCCAGTAAGACGAGCATATATGCTGGTCAGAAAGGGGAGTTCCTCTTGTGCCCTCTATTCCAGCAGCATTGGTGCCCTCGAAACAAATCTCACTTTGGTCCTCAGAATCCCACCACGATCAGCCCCAACACCAACATCACTAAACACACCAGCAGTACCACCAACAACACCAACCGTCTCTGCAATAACCTGATGCTGCACAGGACACAGGGCATCAGCACCTGACCGCATTGCTGCTCGGGAGGCCAGGGATGACCCCACCATGGCGACATTTACTTCACTTGACGCTATGCAGCTTGGCTGGGCCACGTTGGCACCACCCCACACCAGCTCTATAATGTATCCCTGCAATGCCCAAGCCATTCCTTTTACACTCATCACCATTGTGCAGGGTACCCTTGTGTCTGACCATTAACTACAACTCACAAAGCCACTTACAAAGATTCACACAAATCTGTCCAAGAACACAAAGTGTTCAAAATAAATATTTCAATGTTTGACAACACATTAGCAGAAACTTTACATGAACATTGGCTAAAACACCCAAGCGCCTACCCTTGTGTGTTGTTGGTTGGTATGATTGGACAAGGATGAGGGTGAATTTGAGGGGTGGCTAGTGAGATGGGGAAATGATAATGTAGATAGAGAGAGAGGGGGATGGGTGGAGGTGCACGGTCAGTTGGTGTGAGTACGGATGTGCAGGGGTAGGGTAGGGAAGGAAGAGTGATGGGGATATGATGAGAGGCACAGCAGGATGAGGTTAAGTGTGGCTTTGCAGTAACGTTTCGTGATCCACAGAGATCATTGAAAGTTTTGCGTCACTGCAGCCAGGTTCCTCTGACGACATCCCTGATTGTGCCCTCCTGTGCAATGTGCAACCAGGCTGCATTGGTGTCCTTGGTGTCTTCCGTTCATTGGAAGGGAATAAGCATCTGGAGGGAGTGATGTGAGAGCCTGGCTGCAGCCGTGCACCTCTGTGCAGTGCTTGTCAGTGTTTGCAGCACTTCAATGCTGTAGAGCACTGACAGAATAACTGTCAAAAAAAAGTTGGCCATGGTCCCTTTAAGGAAACCGACTGATGATGTGCCATCAGAAGGTGGCATCAGACCGGCTTCCTGTTAATTGGCCGGGAACCATGCAGAGCGGGCTTAACAAGCCCAATCAACAGAAGATTGTGTTGACAGGGCGGGATGGAGCTGGGACTGCGTGCCCCACACGTCACCAATGCCGGCCACAATGGTCTCGCCACTGTTGGTGAAATCGCGGCCATAGAGTGAGCTCTGATGGGCCTTTTTTCATTCTCCCTTATGTATGTTGGAAGATGATGGGATTGGTTATGTACAGTGGTCCCCCCACACCACCCCCCCACCCAGTCTGCACTCTCTGTGGAGGTTGAATGTTGGGAGTTGAGGCCATTAATATGAAATGAGCACAGGATTTTATTCCACTTCCTGAATGTATCACCAAGTGCCATTTGCTAGAGTGTCCAGAATGGCCTCTTGGATAATGTATGACATTGAGATTGGCACCCCTGGAACTGCACTCCAACATGAGTCAACAACTTAAGGAGAGGAGATAACATTAGGGGCTAAAAAAAAGAAATTGGGAACCTGTCTGTGATTCACAGTCAGAAAAATCAATTTTTTATAAGACAGTAGCGCTGGTAGTGCACTAATGTTTCATTAAGCTATTCACAGACAGCTACACCACCAGGGGTATAACTGGGAGCGTGAGGATGCAGCATTTCAATATGTTGTAACGCTTGCATTCATTTTACCAAACCTACATACCCAGCAAACAGCTCAAAATCTAGGTTGACATTAATATAGGGCCCTGTTGGGATTCAACTATTTTGTTTTTACAAGAGTTGTTTAAAACAGTACGGTAGGACAGGCTATGAGGCACTTTAAAATTCACCACAGGTATTCAGATCCCTCTAAAAGGCGTAAACAGACACACAACAAACACAAACCAATTACTTCCCTTGCCACCTCAGCTGAGGATCAATTGTCATTATTCTCATGGAAAACATCTTGTTAACCAAGGCTCCAAGTAATTAATCATGCAGTTCTCAGAATCACCACTTTTATCAATTTGTAAGCTTGGTTATATGTTTCTAAGTTTCCTTTCGTGATTTTTTTTGATGTCAGCGATCAGGACTGAAATAGTGGCAACTTTGAAAAATTCTGGTAAAAACGAATTCTGCTGCCTACAGGTAAATCAAGTGGGAGCTACTAATTTCTGACCGCAGCAAGCAACTAATTTCTAAATAAGTTTTCATTCCAGTGGTATGACCCCTGTGTTCCGTTATGACTGTGCACCTTTTTAGCCTGTTCTCTCCCCTGCGAATCCTGCTATTAATGACTAATCACAAGACGTGTTAATAATAGATTGCCCAGTGACGAGGAGAATAAGATTTGAATTTGTAATTCCTATATCGGGCCAAAAGGAGATAATTGATGACGATGAGGTTGTGTAGAAAAACAATCAATTTACCAATTGTGTGTAAAAGCATGATTGGCTGAATGACCTCCTTCTGTGCTGTAGTTTGTAGAAGTTTATAGTCTGTTAGTTTGTAGAAATAAAAACAATTGTGAATGCTGGAAAGTTGCAATAGAGAAAATTCTGGAAATAGACTTCAGATCTGTTAGTGTCTGAAAAGAAAGAAGAAAGAAAGATTTGCATTTATATAGCTCCTTTCATGACCACCGGACGTCTCAAAGCGCTTTACAGCCAATGAAGTACTTTTGGAGTGTAGTCACTGTTGTAATGTGGGAAACGCGGCAGCCAACTTGCGCACAGCAAATTCCCACAAACAGTGATATGATAATGACCAGATAATCTGTTTTTGTTATATTGATTGAGGAATAAATACTGGCCAGGACACTGGGGATAGCTCCCCTGGTGAAAAGAGAAAAGACAAGTTAATTTTTTGAGTGGAGACTCTTCAGTAGAACTGATTGTTAATTTGATCCAGTTTGTGTCAGTTTTTAACATTGTTATAACTAACAAACTTTGGGAGATGGTAGGGAAACTGTAGCACGTGCAACTACAAACTAGGTTGGGGTGGAGGATAAGCATGGAAATTTGGATCTTATTTTGATGCTTTAAAAAGTAGTCAGAGACTCTCAGTGCATGGTGAGGCATAGGCACTTCCTGCCCCAATTATGTCAGCCATGGCTGAGTAGGTAGCATTCTAGCCTCTGAGTCAGAAGGTTGTGTGTTCAAGTCCTACTCCAGAAATTTTAAGTACAAAATCTAGTGGCCGAAATTGGCCACCGCCCAAAACGAGTCGCACCTTGCCACAATGCTTGGAGCGGACAATCCAGAGAAATTCAGGACTTTGTGTTTTTTCTTGGAGCGGGGTGGAAGAGACCCCATCATCGGAGCGAAAGTGCAGTCGGGTCGGAATAGCCGTCACGAGCGGGGCAGAAGTCGGGGTGGGTCGGAGTGGCCATGCTGCAAGTCATCAGCGCCGTGCTGATGACATCATCGTGCTGGCGGATCACAATGTCCCTCCCCATCAGTTAAAGGAAAGGGCCGCTGTGAACTCTGCAGCCACTTTAATGGCAAACACTGGGCCACCAGGGAGGGTTTCGGCTGAGCCAGCAGCCTGGCACCCAAGAGGGGATCCAGGCTGGCTGTTGGTTGGCAAGGATTCGGCACGTGCAGTAAGGGGTCAGAACGTGCATGAAGCGGCGGGAAAACGAGCGGAGCGGTCCCTTTCACTGCTGCAAAAGTAAAGGAGGGCAATGTTCAAAATGGTGACCCCTCTGCGGCAACTCGGTGGCCAGTCCGCACCGACCTTCTAAAAAGGGGCAATTTCAGCCCCCTAAGCTCCCACTCCAGTAAAATACTGAGGGAGTGCTGCACTGTCGGAGGTGCTGTCTTTCAGATGAGACGTTAAACCGAGGCCACGTCTGTTCTCTCAGGTGAACGTGAAAGATTCCATGGCACTATTCCGAAGAAGAGCAGGAGAGTTTCCTCCATTACAACAGTGACTACACTTCAAAAAGTACTTAATTGATTGTAAAGCAATTTGGGACAGCATGAGATTTTTTTCTTTCATTTTAACACCACCTTCCACCTCTTTCTAGCTGCTCCGATGGCTCGCGCACAGTGAATAGCCGAGCCATACAGACCAGAAAGTTCTGAGGTGGCTGATCTTAACTGTGGTGGTGTTAGAGAATGCTACAGTTGGTGTTGGCTTCCCTGGATTGAGGTCCCACTCAATGGACTCAATCTTGGCCAGGAGTTGCTCCGTTTTCTTTGGAGTAACTTGGTTTTTCTGGCATAACTTAAAATTCCCCATTTTCTCCAATTAATTTGCACCAGTGTAACTGAGTTAGTTACGATTTTTTTAGTTTAGTTTTTTTTCTCAAAAGGGGATGTTGCCAGCCACCTACGCCAGTTCTGCCCATTTAGGCAACTTTGGCCAGTTAATAGTTACTCCAAATCTACTTAGGCCAGCGTATGTGGCCACTTCAGAAAACCCTTGCGGAGAGTTAAAGAAATTGCTGCAGGTAGGTACATCGGAGGCCATTCGGCCTGGGATAGAGGCAGGAAGCGGAGAGGACTTGCCTGTACCTAAACCACCAAGCCTTACAAACCACCAAACCTTGCAAACAAAAAGTAATAAGAATGCAATAAGAAATAAAAAATTGAACTTGGCCCATGAAGGCAGCGGGCCAGCTGGTGCAGGAGGCCACTCAGCCAGGGCTAGGGGCGGGCAGGAGAACTGATAGAAATCATCGACAGGCAGGAAAACTATCAGTTCTCCTTCCTGCCCACCACTAGCCCTGGCCGAGTGGCCTCCCGGTGCAATCGATCTCTTAGAAATCGCACCGGGAGACCACTCGGCCAGGGCTAGGGGCGGGACGACAACGCAATGGGAGGCCACTCAGCCTGGGCTAGGGGCGGGAGCAATTCAACTGTCCGGCATTCAGGGTCCACAGAGCGGCTGCAGCGAGCAAATCCCCGGAGAGGCTGCAGCAAAAAAACGGAGAGGCTGGGGGCGAGGAGCTACTGCGCATGCGCGGACACTCCACTGTGCATGTGCAGACGTCCTGGCATAGTTTTCGGTGCAGAACACTGGCTCCACTCCCGACTCGACTGGCCACGCTGTGCGACTACAGGAAAAAGGCCGGACAGTGGCCAAAGTGGGAAGGAAATTTTTCGGCGCACTTTGGAACGGAGAAAAGCAGTGCAACTCCAGTACGTGCGCCGAAAAACGGGCTGGGCCAAAGTTGGGGCCCTAGTTACTATCTAGTGACCCATGCTGGGTGTGCATAGATGTGGGCGTTGTGCGAGGACAGGATTCAGATCAGTGATGGTGCCCCTATGGTTGAACAGCACCACTGCCTTTTATTGTTTAAAACTCGCGTGTGCATATTGGCCACTTGGGCCAGTTGGTAGAGGGAGACTGGCCTGATTTGCCTTCAGGAGAGGAGGAGGGAGGAACAAAGATTGGTGGAGAAAACCGTTAGAATACGTATGCTCATTCATCCAGATATTTTCCTGTAACAATGTTCTTTTTGGAATCTCTGACAGGAGACTGAAACACTCGTGTCTGGGCTGCTGTCCATAGGCGTCTGGAGTGCATTGTTCCGGTTTATTCACTATCAAATAAAATTTACATGGTGGAGTATAAATAAATTTGATGCACAGTAGTGCTAATAAAAACAATTTGTGCCACTGCAGTTAAACTTTCATTCTGCGTAATTAGCAAAATATGCACTAGTTGCAGTAAATTAAAGGTACATTATGATTTCTGAATGATTCAATGTGAAGGCAGTCCATATAAATATTTTTTATATGAGTAGCATTAAAACGATGTAGGAAAGAAGCAGTTCGCTTCAACTGGTGTTGCAGCAATGTATCTAATGTTATTTTAGCACGAACAATTCAACAACTAACGTGAACTAACGTGAACTTAGAATGGTCATTAAGTCGCATTGCTGTTGTCTCAGAACTACTATGTTGAATGTGCTCAGCAATCCTTTGCTGTTCTCCTGAAATCTGATGCTGTTTCTCAGACAGGAATAGACTCACTCTTGTCTGCCACTATACAGACAGGCTGATGGAAGTAGGACTGTTGAGTTAATGAGGCTTGAGTGCAATTATCTCTATATATTAACATATTACAAATCTGTAAAAAAGATGATGGAAACAACTTACATTGGCTCCCTGTTAAGCAATGCCTCGCTTTCAAAATTCTCATCCTTGTTTTCAAATCCCTCCATGGCCTCACCCCTCCTATCTCTGTAATCTCCTCCAGCCCCACAACCACCCCCCCTCCCCCCCACCCCACCACCGCCCCCGAGATGTCTGCGCTCCTGTAATTCTGCCCTCTTGAGCATCCCTGATTTTAATCGCTCAACCGTTGGTGGCCGTGCCTTCTGTTGCCTGGGCCCTAATCTCTGGAACTCCTTGCCTAAATCTCTCCGCCTCTACCTCTCTTTCCACCTTTAAGACGCTCCTTAAAACCTTATCTCTTTGACCAAGCTTTTGGTCACCTGTCCTAATTTCTCCTTATGTGGCTCGGTGTCAAATTTAAAAAAATGTAACACTCGTGTGAAGCACCTTGAGACATTTCACTACGTTAAAGGCGCTATATAAATACAAGTTGTTGTCGAGACATGTTTATATAGGCCGTTTACATTATAAATGTGGACGTAGGAATTTATACTGGAAGTATATAAAAATAAGGACTGCTCCTCAACCTGTACTGCAAAAGTCCAATACTTCAACCAATTCTGCGTCTTTTCTTCCCTAATTGTTGTATGTTTTGCTGTTTAACTGTAACTTATATAAAATCAAAGTAGCACAGAATGTAAGGTCCCAATTTTAACACCATGTGGGTGACGAGGTGAGTTGTGTCTCACTCGCTGCTCCAGAAATGAGGCCTGGGCTATTTTACCTCCCAGGTCTCATTTAAATCCCGCCGGCCGCCGACACATGGTATAGGAACATAGAAACAGGAGTAGGCCATTCAGCCCCTCGAGCCTATTCTGCCTCTCAGTGAGAATATGGCTGATGTCTATCTTAACTCTTGCTTAAGAAAATCTAGGTGGTGAGATTGGGTCTTGCATTCGGGAAGGGGGTGAATCTGGGGCAATGGAGGCCTGCGTTTCACAAAGGAAAGAAGAAAAAAACCACTTGCCTCTTCTGGGGCTGATCCTTTTCCGACCGGTTCAAACTGGTAGGAAAGTCACAGCAACTTTCCCATCCAGACCTGAGTTAAAATTGCAGTCGGATATATCATCAGGACCCGACATACATATGTCAGAAGGACCCCAGCTTTGGGTGGATGAACTTGCTGCCGCCTCAGGAGTGTAGGTTAAGATTGTGAGTTGGAGGTTCTCACCCGAAGGCTACACTTGATCTTGATTCCCTGAATGGATAGTAGAAAGTACATTTTCATTTACTGAAAAGAAAATTCAAGTGAGTCATCGACCTCAGCTGGAACCTGGCTGGCCTCCCACGTTCTACTCTCTGTAAACTTGAAGTCACCCAAAACTCTGCTGCTCGTGTCTTAACTCGCACCAGGTCCCGTTCGCCCATCACCCCTATGCTCGCTGGCCTACATTGGCTCCAGGTTAAGCAACGCCTCGATTTCAAAATTTTGATCCTTTTTTTCAAATCCTTCCATGGCCTCACCCCTCCCTATCTCTGTAATCTCCTTCAACCCTCCCCCTCCCCCCCGAGATATCTGCACTCCTCTAACTGTAACCTCTTGTGCATCCCTGATTATAATCGCTCAACCATTGGTGGCTGTGCCTTCAGCTGCCTAGACCCTAAGTTCTGGAATTCCCCCCAAGCCTCTCCATCTCTCTACCTCTTTCCTCCTTTAAGAGGCTCCTTAAAACCTACCTCTTTGACCGAGCTTTTGGTCACCTGTCCTAATATCTCCTTATGTGGCTCGGTGTCAAATTATGTTTGCTAATGCTCCTGTGAAGCACCTTGGAACGTTTTACTACATTAAAGGCACTATATAAATACAAGTTGTTGTTGTTCCAATTCTTGGCACCACACTTTAGGAAGGATGTCAAAGTCTAGGAGAGGGTGCAAAGGAAATTTACCAGAATGGTACCAGGGATGGGGGAATTCAGATATGTGGAGAGACTAGAAAAGCTGGCATTGTTCTTCTGAGAGCAGAGAATGTTGAGGGGAAAGTTAACAGAGGTGTTCAAAATTATTAGGGATTTTGAAACTGTTTCCACTGGCAGGAGGATTGGTAACCAGAGTGCGCAGATAATTGGCAAAATAGCCAGGGGGGAGATGAAGAGTATATTTTTTACTCAGTGAGTTGTTATGATCTGGAATGCACTGGAGGAAAGGGTGGTGGAAGCAGATTCAATAGTAACTTTCAAAGGAAATTGGATATATACCAAAAAAGAAAAAAAATTGCAGAGCTATGGGAAAAGAGCAGGGGAGTGGGACTAATTGGGTAGCTCTTTCAGCGATGCGGCAGTCATGATGGGCCAGATGGCTTGCTTCTTTGCTATATGCTTCTATACTATTGCTCCTTGAGCAGCACAGCAACAATAAGACAGTACAAAACTGATTAAATCCAAGGATGAAGCCCCATTGGATAAAGTTCGTATTCATGCTGCTATAACACTTTTGCACATATCATTAAGAAGTGAGCTCTCACAATCATAATGGATTTGATTTTGATTTAGAAATGGCACCTATTTTACTGTGTCACCCTTTAAAAACTAAATATGTCATCTGTAAAATGGAACCTGCAAAAACGCAGTGTCTCCTCAGTACTACACTAAAGTGTTAGCCTAGATTATGTGCTCAAGTTTCTGGAGTGGGACTCGAACCCATGACCTTCTGCTTCAGTACTCTTACTACCACTGAGCCACAACTGACAATATCATTATAATTGCAAGATATGTACTTGTGGGAGGATATGCAATGTCTTGTCCTTCATTCAAATGTAAGGGGATGGGTGACAGCCACCACTGGAATAATAAATACCTTACTGTAATTAAAAGTCTCTGTCTACATTGGTTGTAGTAAAGAAGAAAGAAAGAAGTTGCATTTATATAGTGCCTTTCACAACCTCAAAGCCAATTTGTGATGTTTTTATTATTTGTTCTGGGATGTGGACGTCGCTGGCAAGGGCAGCATTTATTGCCCATCACTAATTGCCTTTGAGAAGGTGGTGCTGAGCTGCCTTCTTGAATCACTGCAGTCCTTGTGGTAAAGGTACACCCACAGTGCTGTTAGGGAGGGAGTTCTGTAAGATTTGGATCACAGGTCACACAGAGATTACACAAAGGATCTTTGGAGTTGTAAGGCATTTTATTAAAGAGCTACAGTTTTAAGCATAATCAGATACTACATGCAATTGAGATAGATATAGTAGACATACAACCCATAACAGATGAGAGTGATCTACCGCCCCGGAACGGAATGGAACGACTGGATGAACGGACGGTGAGGCCGAACGGTGGTCTCGGATTGAGTGGATCCTTGCAGTCTGCAGCAGTAGTCACTTCTGTTGGGTTGTCCCTCAAGGTGTTAGGCCATCAGCCAGCATTGATCCACCCCAGAGATTAAGATTCACTAAGGTGTTAGGCCGTAGCTAGCATATGTCCACCTTGGGGAAGCTGTTCCCCCGAACTGCCTGTTTCTTTCGGCTGCCTGTTTATATACCTTATTTCGATGGGCCGGTGGATACCTCGCATCAATCATTTGTTATCTATTCAATTGTCCAATTATAGGGGAATAGGTACCTACGGCAAACCCCGCCTGTCCCCATGAGATCATCCCTCTGCTTATCTCTTGTTTTGACTTCTGGGTACCTTCTCTTGGACAGTTTGTTCTGTTAGCGTTAGTGTTTTCTTAGAAGAATCACTCAACACTCAGGGTCAGTTCCAATGCTGAAGCAGCTTTTATTACGCTCAGCGGGAAGGAAAAACTCAGGACCGTATCCAGGTTTCTCTTCACAGAACAAAGAGTTACATGTACCTTTATATGTTTCACAACAGTTACAAAACAGTTTACTGCAGCTACACAGCCCATCACGGCTGGACACAAGCCAATCACAATGATTATAGATTACATATAGGTTATTCTAACCCAATAGAATTCCCCCTATGTCTCAGGAACCATGTGTTCGTCTTTTGTCAGCTTGGGCTGATTGATATAGGTTCTCTCACTAGTTCTTTCTTCTTGGAGAAATAATTGGTATATAGCCTTGTTTACAGCAAATGGTTTTCCCTCTTATCTTTCTTCCTGAAATAATTGGTTTCATGGCCTTGTTCACAGGAGATGGTTTCCTTCTTATCTCTGTCTTCCCAGGCATTCCTACAGTGGGCCTCACAGGGTTATTGCTCGGTCAGTGAACGTTCAACAGTTCACAGTTTGACTACCTGATTTCCCATAATGCCTGGGCAGCCATTTTATGTGTGTGTCCATTTAAGCTTATGTGAGTTTTAAATATCCAGCAGGTGCCTAATGCCTAAGTCTATATATATATTTCTACTCTCTACAACAGTTCATAAGGCTTCTCGCTTGACCTCTTATCAGGCCTAGTCATGCCTACATGAAGGCCTGTTCCTGCGTTATGTCCTTGTGACGGCCTTAGCTCTTTGTGCAACTCCTTATCGGATATGACTGAAACTCACCTGTGTCATCAGTGCATCCTGGCTGCCTGAGCTAGCCAAACACATGATTTCTTACAACTCCCCACCTTGAGAAGGAAATATCCCTCTTGACTTCTCACACTCGGCTCCTGACAAATCTAGCTAGTTCTGAGTTATACCATTTGTACCCAGGGGTGCTGCCTGGCATTATAAACTACTTCCCACCACTCATGGTCTCCTAATCTACTTATTGCTTTCTCAACTTGGGTGTTAGTAGGGGGCTCAGAAATGATTTTCCTCTTTTTTACAATCCATTTCATTGAGGGGGAGGAGCAGCCTCCAACCCCTTACTCAAATTCAATTCACTGTTCCGGTGTTCCAACTCTGCTCCACCTGGCGCATCCTCTGTTTCTTCTATCTTTCCTGATCTTACCCCACCTGGGGTCTCCTCTATGTTGCTTCGGATCTTCTCTTTCGTTGTGCTCAATTCATTTTGTTTTTAGTGCTAGTTAGTCATAGACATGAGTCCACAATTGGCTTTTGCATCAAAATCTTACTACACAACAACAACAACTTGCATTTATATAGCACCTTTAACATAGTGAAATGTTCAAAGGCTCTTCACAGGAGTATTATGAGATAAAAAAATTGACACCGAGCCGCATTAGTAGAAATTAGCGCAAGTGACCAAAAACTTGGTCAAAGAGGTATGTTTTAAGGAGCGTCTTGAAGGAGGAAAGAGAGGCCGAGAGGTTTAGGCAGGGAGCCTAGGCAACAGAAGGCATAGCCACCAATGGTTGAGCGATTATAATCAGGGATGCTCAAGAGGGCAGAATTAGAGGAACGCAGACGTCTCGGGGGCGGTGGTGGGGTTGTGGGGCTGGGGGAGATTACAGAGATAGGGAGGGGTCAGGACATGGAGGGATTTGAAAATCAGGATGAGAATTTTGAAATCGAGGCGTTGCTTAACTGGAAGCCAATATAGGTCAACGAGCACAGGGGTGATGAATTAGCGGGACTTGGTGCGAGTTAGAACACGGGCAGTCGAGTTTGGATCACCTCTAGTTTATGTAGGGTAGAATGTGGGAGGCCAGCCAGGAGTGCGTTGGAATAGTCAAGTCTAGAGGTCGCAAAGGCATGGATAAGGGCTTCAGTAGTGGATGAGCTGAGGCAAGGGCGGAGACAGGCGATGTTACGGAGGTGGAAATAAGCGGTCTTAGTTACTCTGCAGATACGTGGTCGAAAGCTCATTGCAGGGACAAATGTGACCCAAGGTTGTGAACAGTCTGGTTCAGTCTCAGACAGAAGGTGGGGAGAGGGCTGGAGTCAGTGGCTAGGGAATGGAGTTTGTGGCGGGGACCGAAAACAGTGGCTTTGGTCTTCAATTGGAGAAAATATCTGCTCATCCAGAACTGGATATCGGACAAGCAGTCTCACAATGTACACATCAAATATACTATCATTACAAGTTGGAGAACTACCAGAGCATGTGAAATAATACGAACCTAAGGGTGTGCCTGTGGGACAGGTCCTGTTAGACTTGTAAAGCATGGTAGTTGTGGTAGGGGTGACACAGACGGCTCCACCAAAACCACCTCATACTGGATTCATGCTGGCTTTTCCCACAATCTGTTACCTACAAAACACAATTATTAGTCACAATTAAATTCAGTCTTGCAATCATTTCAAGCAACACTACAGTTTTACATCTCATCAACAAGTCATGGACTTAAAATATTCTCCAGATCTCTCTTTCAGTCGAATCCATCTTGTGAATATTTCTTCCTAAATTTATTTCTCCCTAGCCTTCAATTGTCCCAATCTAAATTCTATGTAGCTCTCCACTTCAACTTCAATTTCAATTCCTCTAACAGGTACCTGTGTGTTTAACTCTATCCTGATTGTTTCATTAATTATATTGTTTCTCTATAGAAACATAGAAACATAGAAATAGGTGCAGGAGTAGGCCATTCAGCCCTTCGAGCCTGCACCACCATTCAATAAGATCAAAGCTGATCATTCCCTCAGTACTCCTTTCTTGCTTTCTCTCCACACCCCTTGATCCCCTTAGCCGTAAGGGCCATATCTAACTCCCTCTTGAATATATCCAATGAACTGGCATCAACAACTCTCTGCGGCAGGGAATTCCACAGGTTAACAACTCTCTGAGTGAAGAAGTTTCTCCTCATCTCAGTCCTAAATTGCCTACCCCTTATCCTAAGACTGTGTCCCCTGGTTCTGGACTTCCCCAACATCGGGAACATTCTATCTGCATTTAACCTGTGCCATCCCGTCAGAATCTTATATATTTCTATGAGATCCCCTATCATCCTTCTAAACTCCAGTGAATAAAGGCCCAGTTGATCCAGTCTCTCCTCATATGTCAGTCCTGCCATCTTGGGAATCAGTCTGGTGAACCTTCGCTGCACTCCCTCAATAGCAAGAATATCCTTCCTCAGATTAGGAGACCAAAACTGAACACAATATTCCAGGTGAGGCCTCACCAAGGCCCTGTACAACTGCAGTAAGACCTCCCTGCTCCTATACTCAAATCCCCTAGCTATGAAGGCCAACATACCATTTGTCTTCTTCACCGCCTGCTGTATCTGTATGCCAACTTTTCAATGACTGATGAACCATGACACCCAGGTCCCGTTGCACCTCCTCTTTTCCTAATCTGTCGCCATTCAGATATTATTCTGTCTTCGCGTTTTTGTCCCCAACGTGGATAACCTCACATTTATTCACATTATACTGCATCTGCCATGCCTTTGCCCACTCACCTAACCTGTCCAAGTCACCCTGCAGCCTCCTAGCATCTCCCTCACGGCTCACACCGCCACCCAGTTTGGTGTAATTTGCAAACTTGGAGATATTACACTCAATTCCTGCATCTAAATCATTAATGAATATTGTAAAGAGCTGGGGTCCCAGCACTGAGCCCTGCGGTACTCCACTAGTCACTGCCTGCCATTCTGAAAATGACCCATTTATCCTGACTCTCTGCTTCCTGTCTGCCAACTAGTTCTCTATCCACATCAGTACATTACCCCCAATACCATGTGCTTTGATTTTACACACCAATCTCTTGTGTGGGACCTTGTCAAAAGCATTTTGAAAGTCCAAAAACACCACATCCACTGGCTCTCCCTTGTCCACTTTACTAGTTACATCCTCAAAAGATTCCAGAAGATTTGTCAAACATGATTTCTCCTTCATAACTCCATGCTGACTTGGACCAATCCTGTCACTGCTTCCCAAATGCGCTGCTATTTCATCCTTAATAATTGATTCCAACATTTTCCCCACTACTGATGTCAGGCTAACCGGTCTATAATTACCCGCTTTCTCTCTCCCTCCCTTTTTAAAAAGTGGTGTTACATTAGCTGCTCTCCAGTCCATAGGAACTGATCCAGATTCGATAGACTGTTGGAAAATGATCACCAGTGCATCCACTATTTCTAGGGCCACTTCCTTCAGTACTCTGGGATGCAGACTATCAGGCCCCGGGGATTTATCGGCCTTCAATCCCATCAATTTCCCTAACACAATTTCCCGCCTAATAAGGATATCCTTCAGTTCCTCCTTCTCACTAGACTCTCGGTCTCCTTGTACTTCTGGAAGGTTATTTGTGCCTTCCTTTGTGAAGACAGAACCAAAGTATTTGTTCAATTGGTCTGCCATTTCTTTGTTCCCCATTATAAATTCACCTGAATCCGACTGCAAGGGACCTACATTTGTCTTCACTAATCTTTTTCTCTTCACATATCTATAGAAGCTTTTGTAGTCAGTTTTTATGTTCCCGGCAAGCATCTTCTCGTAGTCTATTTTCCCCCTATTAAACCCTTTGTCGTCCTCTGCTGAATTCTAAATTTCTCCCAGTCCTCAGGTTTGTTGCTTTTTTTGGCCAATTTATATGCCTCTTCCTTGGATTTAACACTATCCCTAATTTCCCTTGTTGGCCACGGTTGAGCCATCTTCCCCGTTTTATTTTTACTCCAGACAGGGATGTATAATTGCTGAAGTTGATCCATGTGATCTTTAACTGTTTGCCTCGCACAACAAGATTGCTAATTAGTCCTTTCTCGTTACACATCACCCAGTCTCGGATGGCCAGCTCCCTAGTTGGTTCCTCGACATATTGGTCTAGAAAACCATCCCTTATACATTCCAGGAAATCCTCCTCCATCACATTGCTACCAGTTTGATTAGCCCAATCAATATGTAGATTAAAGTCACCCATGATAACTGCTGTACCTTTATAGCATGCATCCGTAATTTCTATGAAGTATGTGTCAATACTTTACAAGTTGTCTCACTCTTCTGAGTCACATTAACCATTTCATGTCTTGCTGTTGTCAAGTAACTGAGCATGTCTGACACCCGTTCTTCAGTGCAAATTTAACATCCATTTCCGGATAATAATTGCTTCATACGTAGCAAATCACATTTTCACACTCATTACGGTATCTTAATATTATGCCACACGCGGCATCTGGTAAAATTCATTCTTGGGCTTTCAGGTGATTTTATCAAGAGATTGTAGTCATCTGGAGATCTTTGCTCAACTCCCTCTGCATGGTCCTGATGTCTTGGGTAGTGGCTAGGCTATCAATGCAGTTTTCTTAAAAGCTACATAGGCAAGGACACAAATGTCCTATCCATAACTACACTTTCCTGACTTTCACTAAAGGGCTGGGAAAATTCATTTTGTAAATTTTCCTGTTTTTATCAGCATTGTAAGTGGGACATCCCATTAATTACCATTCTATTTCATTTATGATTCCTGGAGGAACTTTACTGTCCAATGCAATATTTAATATAGAAAACATAGATCAAATACTCCCGCTTGCTCAAGTTATGTCTGCAGTTAACTTCTTAAATTCTTCAAACTGCTGAATCTCTTGCTATGCCACCATTATTAGCTTTAGATAAAACATTCCCATCAAGGAAGTCAGTGTTTTTAGACTTCAAAAACCCAGTAAATTACATCATATTTCTCTTTTGTCTTTTTTCGGATGCTTTTTCAAATGATTCAAAATACTGTGTACAATTGGAGAAAAATTAGTTTTCACATTTAATCAAATCAAACTGCATTGGAAATTGCTATAGTAACCGCGACTCCAAGGTTAAATCTTAGACTGAAACTTAGGGGCCGAAATTGACCCTTTCTATAGGGCCTGTGGCCGCCGCTTTCAGGCATCGGTGTGAACTGGTCGCCGCGGAGGGGCTGCCATTTTGGATATTGCCTTCCTTCAGCTTTGGAGCGGTGTAAGGAACCGCCCTGCCTGTTTATCCGCCGCGTTGTGCACACGTCGACCCCTTATCGACCAGCGGCGACTCCTTTCCAAAATGTCCCTGCGGGAAATTGCCCCTTTCGTAAATTGCCCCGCGGGAGCGCCGCCGCCGCCGCCAGTCACTGCCACTAACAGCTTTTTGGGTCAGTACCCTTTCTGTGGCTGGATGGTGCGGCCGCCCTTAAATGGTAGGTGGCGCTGCCAAGTCAAGCCAACAATTATGCCTGCGGGTTCGGCCACGAAGGAATGATGAAGGACCGGCGATATATTTCCAAGTCAGGATGGTGTGTAACTTGGAGGGAACTTGCAGGTGATGGTGTTCTTCCAGGTTGTAGAAGTCACTGTTTTGGAAGGTACTGCCAAAGAAGCCTTGTGAGTTGTGGCAGTGCATCTTGTAGATAATGCACCCTTCAGCCACGGTGCGCTGGTGGTGGAGGGAGTGAATGTTTAAGGTGGTGGATGGGGTGCCAATCTAGCGGGCTGCTTTGCTCTGAATGGTGTCGAGCTTCTTGAGTGTTGTTGGATCTGCACTCATCTAGGCAAGTGGAGAGTATTCCATCACACTCAAGACTTGTCCCTTGTAGATGGTGGAAAGGCTTTGGGGAGTCAGTTGAGACACTTGCCGCAGAATACCCAGCCTCTGACTCGCTCTTGTTGCCACAGTATTTTTGTGGCTTGTTGTTGTGGGAATGGGGGACCAGAAGAGTTGGGATAATTTCTGCCACAATGTTAAATGCAGGTAAAATGCTGTAGTGTGTTTGGCACAGTTTATGTCATTGCCCGAGAATTTCCTTGGAACTGCTCCAGCTCCGCCATAACTTCGCTGGAAGTGCAGCAGAAACCATACTCAACTGGAATCTTCCGACCAATTGTATCCTGTGTTTGTAGAAGTGTCAGAAAGTTGGCAAACATTTTTTTTCCAAGATCTATTTTTGCAGTAATCACACTGTGATATCTTACTAGTGCCTTTACAGGCACTATTGATCATTTCCATCGAGTAAAAATGTTTGTGACCACAAATTGTTCCTGAGTTCCATCCTCCTTATCTGCATGCACAAGTGCTGAATAAGCGGAAATGACCGTGTAAAAGCAAATTAACGCTAATTGCAGTACCCATAATTCATGTTTTATCCTAAGGTTAGATTACTTCCATCTTGCCATTGATGTCTGTTGGTGTAATTCCATGGAGCAGCTTTAATCTCTAAACTTTCCTGGATGTTGTTGTCACTTATGCAGAATGAAATACTGGTCTTTGTTGAATAATGCGACTGGAAGTTCCAGCTGAAAGGAGCATTGTTTACCTGCCAAGCACAGGTACTTCATTGGACGGGGATGATGCCTGTACTTGTGCCAGTAGTGTAATTGCTCCCAGTTCTGTGTGAGGTTTTTAACAAAGCCAGCGTAGAAACTTCCTCTAAAGATACATGACACCCCGTTCCTTCTAGCAGACTCCTGGTGTGAGCTGTCTTGAACGTAGCCCAACAATATGTCAGATTGATGTTGGAAGCTTGCAGCAAGAATGTCCTCACAATGGGCCCAAGTTTCGGGTGGAGTTGCTCCTAGTTTTTTTGAGCAACTAGTTTAGTTTGGAGTATGTTAGAAATTGCAATTCTCGGATATTAGTTTGCTCCAGTTCTAGTGAGTTAGTTTAGGTTGGCTTTAGGTAAGGTACTTTTTTTTCAAAAGGGCGTGTGTCCAGCCACTCAGGCCTGTTTTGCAAGTTTCGGCAGTGAAAACTTACTACAAACTAATTTAGGATGGAGTAAGTGTCCACTTTTGTAAGTTCTGAAAAACCTTACCTAGAGTTAAGTTTAGTGCAGGCACAGCCAGAGACGGCGGGTGGGAAGCATTAAACACAAAGGACACATCAACATCATCGCGGGCGGGGGGGTGGGGGGCGAAGGGAAGTTAGAGGATTTTCCACAAACACCTTCACAACAACATTCAAGAAGCAAAGTACATTTAAAGCACTAAGCACTAAACAAAGCAGTACATTTAAAGCACCAACCACTAACCGAAGCACAAAAAGTAATAAGCAATTAATTAATAAAAAATAGAAGGAACCCTGCACCTAAAGCACCAAAACCAAAGTAATAAGCAATCAATCAATAAAAAATAGAAGTCCTACCTTTATGTGAAGGGAAAGTGTCTCTGTCACTGTCTCTCTCTGTAGTGTCTCTCTCTTTGTATCTGACAGTGAGGGTTGGGGGGTGGGGGTGGGGTGTGTGGTGTGTGTCTGAGTGTGTGTGTGTATGTGTGGGGGG
This sequence comes from Pristiophorus japonicus, assembly GCF_044704955.1. NCBI lineage: Eukaryota > Metazoa > Chordata > Chondrichthyes > Pristiophoridae > Pristiophorus > Pristiophorus japonicus. The sequence continues at coordinate 240,078,063 of NC_091978.1, read as the reverse complement.
GGCGGTGTGGAGGGGGTGTGTGTGTGGGGGGGTGGGAGGGGGTGTGTGTGTGGGGGGGTGGGGTGTGTGTGGGGGTGAGGGGTGTGTGTGGGGGAGTGGGAGGGGGGGGGTGTGTGTGTGTGGGAGGGAGTGTGTGTGGGAGGGGGGGTAGGAGGGGGGTGTGTGTGTGGGGGGGTGGGAGTGTGTGGGGGATGGGAGGGAGGGGGGTGTGTGTGGGGGATGGGAGGGAGGGGGTGTGTGTGTGGGGTGGAAGGCCGGGGGTTCTGTGGGGGATGGGAGGGGGGGGGTGTGGGGGTGGGAGGGGGCGGTGTGTGGCAGGGGGGGTGGGTGTGGGGGGTTGGGAGGGGGTGTGTGTGTATGGGGGGGTGGGAGGGGTGTGTGTGTGTGGTGGGTGGGTGTGTGGGTGGGGGGGTGTGTGGGTGTGTGTGTGTGTGTGTCGGGGTGTGTGTGTGGGGGGAGGAGAGGCTGGAAGGAGGCACCCCTGCTATCTCCTCCGGCCCTTCAATCATTGAGTGCCCCCATCCCACACTCCTCCATCTCTTGCCACACTCCCCCCTCCATCCCTTGCCACACTCCCCCTCCATCCCTTGCCACGCTCCCCCCTCCATCCCTGTTGCCACACTCCCCCCTCCATCCCTGTTGCCACACTCCCCCCTCCATCCCATGACACGCTCCCCCCTCCATCCCTGTTGCCACGCTCCCTCCCCCCCCGGGTACCCACGCTCCCCCCCCCCCCCCCCCCCCGGTACCCACACTTCCCCAAGCCATTGCGCAGGTGCGTATGCTCCAATGCGCCTGCGCAACGCTGCTGGCACTGAGAAGAAGGCATGATCCCTAGCCCCGTCCCCCTGCAGGCAGGCTCCTCCCCAGGAAGACTGTGCTGCGCCACACCACGGTCCAGGAGGACCGGAGAATTGCTGCAGAGTATTCCGGCGCACCTTCGAGCCCAGGCAGGTCACGTAAGTCTCAGAGGTGCGCCGTTTTCACCAGATGCCGAAATATGGGCCCAAATTTGGCCCTCTGGTTTTTTTGGCACACTTACCTGAAGTGCGCCGACTTTCTGCTCCCAAAATAGCGCCGAAAATGTATGAAGGGGAGAATGTTGAACTTAATATGAGGGAGGCAACGATATATGACTTCGCGTTGCCAATTACTTCCATTCTGGTGCGACGTTCTGTGGTTTCAGCCCGTCCCCGTCCATTTATAGTGCTTTAAGTTCTGGTGCGACATTCCATGGTTTCCCAAGTTCTGAGCTTGTGCCTCCCAGTGCTGGTGGGATGCAGCATGGAATACCCAGTGCCCCACTGTCCGAGGTTGCGCCTCCCAGTGCTGGTGGGATGCAGCATTGAACACCCAGGGCCCCACCATCCCAGCCTGCGCCTCCCACTGGAGGGGTGCCATGAGGCAGACTCAGGGCAAGGGGAAGGAGAAATTGACCATGCTCTCCTGAGATGCAGGGTGCAACAGATCTGGTTCAGATGATGGCATTGGGTATGGAGACCAATGACCTTACCCGATCACTCGTGCACACCGTCAGTGGGGTGGGTGATGAGGTAACGGGACTGTCGGGAGAAATAGCAGTAATGACATGGGAAATGAAGGAGGTAATTTCAGAGTCAGTGGGAACAACGGCACAGGCCATCGGGGAGGAAATGTCAGAGGCAGCGGAGACGACGGCACAGGGAGGGCATGTGTGAGGTAGCTGCTGCAATAGGGGAACACAGCCAGGCCAATCAACTGCCATTCCCACTGCAATTCCCACACCAGCCTCTGTAGAGACCCAAGCCGACACCCCCACCCCCATGAAGAAGTGCACATTCACCGAGATGTGGATGCGAGATGAGTGCAGTCTTTCTTTGCTGCTGTTGTTGATGTTACTGTTGTAACTGTTTTCAAATTGAAATTGTTTTGTAAGTTTTGTAACTTTACAAGTTTATAAGTGAACTTAAAGAGTCATACTAAAATAAAGATTGATACAAGAATGATTTTATTACACTAAAGTGAAGTACATTGTAAACTTTTCAATAAAATATATTTTACATTAAAACTGAATCATGTTCCATTAACACAACACAACATTTAGGAACAACTGCTCTCTTCCTCCTCGTCACCCCCCACCTCCCCCAGCCAGTGGCAGCCTGGTTTCCTCCTGCAGCCTGTGTGTTCCCAGCCCCCCTTTAAGTTCCCTCCTGCAGCCTCCTTCTGCGAGCCCAGCCTGCTGCTGCTTGGGTGTGTGGCCAGTTCACTGCTCTCCCGCCCGGGCTTCCCACCCACCACCCCTAGCCCTGGCTGAAGGGCTTGCTGGTGCGTACTCGAGTCAGTGCGTTCTCCCGCTGACTTCCCGGGCCGAGGTAGGACTTAAGTTTTATTTTTTATTTTTTTATTTATTGTTGCTGGTTTTTATACTTCTTGAATGTTGTTGTGAAGGTGTTTAGTGCTTTGCAAGGTCCTCTGTGCTTCCTTTCCCCCCCCGCCCTATCTCTGGCTACCTGCGCTGATTTCTTAACTCTCTGCAAGGGTTTTCTGTGCGGCCACAAGTGGCCACATACACTGGCCTGTTAGTTTGGAGCAACTATTAGCTGTCCAAACTGGCTTAAATGGCCAAAACAGGTGTAGGTAGCTGGTAACGTCCCCTTTTGGAAAAAAAGGAAACTAAAAAAAATCCTAACTAACTTACACTGGCGCAAATTAATTGTGCAGAATGGGGATTTTTTAGATGCTCCAGAAAAATCAAGTTGCTCCAAAAAAAAACCGGAGCAACTCCTGGGCAAATTTGGGCCCTCTATCACTAGGGTAGGCTGGAGGAGATGTGTCACTTACTGTAGTGTAATATTGTTGTTTTCAGCTGCAAAATCTTCATGTTCCCACAGGTAAAAACTTTAGTCTCATGTTCTAGTGATGAAAGTGACAGACCTAGTACCAAATGGTAATTATAGTAGATACAAACAGGCTTCAAAGTAAGCAGCTTCTAATCTAAATTGTAGTGGGATTTGCAGCCAGTGAAGGCACTCCTGATAGTCATGTCCTGAAGGGTTGAATTTATGACTGATAGTCTGTTATAAAGAAAGAAAGACTTGCATTTATGTCTCAAAGCGCTTTACAGCCAATTAAGTACTTTTGGAGTGGAGTCACTGTTGTAATGTGGGAAATGCATGGAGAAGTCTAATGAAACCATTGGAAACTGGATACTGTATCGCACTCCGAACCTTTTGTTTCTATAACAAACACCAATTTATAGATAGTGAGTGGGCAAAAATTTGGCAGATGGAGTATAATGTTGGAAAGTGAGGTTATGCACTTTGGCAGAAAAAAAATCAAAGAACAAGTTATTATTTAAATGGAGAAGATTGCAAAGTGCCACAGTACAGTGGGACCTGGGGGTACTTGTGCATGAAACACAAAAGGATAGTATGCCGGTACAGGAAGGCCAATGGTATCTTGGCCTTTATTGCAAAGGGAATGCAGTATAAAAGCAGGGAAATCTTACTACAGCTATATAAGGTATTCCAGCTATCTTACTACAGCTATATAAGGTATTGGTGAGGCCACACCTGGAATACTGCGTGCAGTTTTGGTTTCCATATTTACGAAAGGGTATACTTGCTTTGGAGGCCGTTCAGAGAAGGTTCACTAGGTTGATTCCGGGGATGAGGGGGTTGACTTATGAGAAAAGGTTGAGTAGGTTGGGCTTCTACTCATTGGAATTCAGAAGAATGAGAGGTGATCTTATTGAAACATATAAGATTATGAGGGGGCTTGACAAGGTGGATGCAGTGAGGATGTTTCCACTGATGGGGGAGACTAGAACTAGAGGGCAAGATCTTCGAATAAGGGGTCACCCATTTAAAACAGAGATGAGGAGAAATTTCTTCTCTCAGATGGTTGTAAATCTGTGAAACTCGCTGCCTCAGAGAGCTGTGGAAGCTGGGATATTAAATAAATTTAAGACAGAAATAGACAGTTTCTTAAATGATAAGGGGTTATGGGGAGCGGGCGGGGAAGTGGAGCTGAGTCCATGATCAGATCAGCCATGATCTTATTGAATGGCGGAGCAGGCTCGAGGAGCCGTATGGCCTACTCCTGTTCCTATTTCTTTTGTTCTTATGATAGTTTCAAGGCAATAAACTCATTACACTTTGTAAAGTGATCACAACTGAACCTATTTAATTAAATAATTACTTTAAATGTTAGCTTGGCTCAGAAGCACCATTCTCACCTTCGTGGTTATGGTCCGAGTCTCGGTGTCACCATTCAGGCACAGGGTGTGACTTACGCCCTACCATACGCCACCCCGTAGGACCTAGGCACATCATTCAGGCACAGGGTGCGACTTACGACCTACCGTGGGCCACCCCGACCTGCGAGCGAACATCTCTGCAGGTCGAGGCTATAGATCTGGAGTGCCACGCCCTGGGATATCGTGGGCCACCCTGACCTGCGACAGAACATCTCAGTAGATCGGGGCGAAAGAGCTGGAGCATGCTATTGCAGCTTCCAGCGCGAGTTGACGCAAATGTGCGACGGCTTCGAGGTGGGCGACTGGGTGACATCATCAGGGCCCAGGTTGCCGTTCGGAGCGTGGGCAGGAGCATCGGTGGGGCCCTGGTACAGCAGAGGAGCAGGAAGGTTGTGGCGGACTTGCGACGATTGATTGGGACAGAGGAGTGATAAGGAATCGTGGCTGAGATTTGGTGGGTGATCGTGACGGATGTTCGGCGAATGTTTGGTGCGGAGGGAGATCGTGGCGGAGGTGCGGCAAGTGTTTTTGTGGCGGAATAGCGTTGAGGGATTGTGGCGGAGGTGCGGTGAATGTTTGTGGCGGAGGAGCGGCAAGAGATCATGGCGGAAGTGTGATGAATGAGGGTACGGGGCCCAGAAGAGCCGAGAGCCCAGGGGCCTGCCCAAACTGCGATATGTGTGCGCACTAGTTCCGTGCAGCAGAGCAGGTCTCCAGTCGTCGTGGTTAACCCTTGCCACTGGATAAAGGCCTAGCTTTGTCAAGCCCGTGTGATGGCTGGTGTGCAACGGTCACCACACGTTAAAAAAATTCACGCACAGGCATCTTCCACCCCCTCAATTGGAGTTCAGGACTGGAACATCAGGTCCTTCATTGAAACATCTGTGAACTAATGTGGAAGCAAGTCATCCTCGTTCGAAGGACCGCCTATGATGATGACCATGCGCCACTAAATGGGCACGCCCTCATTTCTGTCCCTACAAGGGAGTGCTGCATTATTGAAGCAGCTCTTATCTTAAAAGCTTACAGATATCTCACGAAATTGAGGTCTGCCTGCTCAGCTGGATGTAACTGGTAGAGTGGACAAGGGAGAACCAGTGGATGTGGTGTATTTGGACTTTCAAAAGGTTTTTGACAAGGTCCCACACAAGAGATTGGTGTGCAAAATTAAAGCACATGGTATTGGAGCTAATGTATTGACGTGGATAGAGAACTGGTTGGCAGACAGGAAGCAGAGAGTCGGGATAAATGGGTCCTTTTCAGAATGGCAGGCAGTGCCATTGGGGTGCCACAGGGCTCAGTGCTGGGACCCCAGCTATTTACAATATACATCAATGATTTAGATGAAGGAATTGAATGTAATATCTCCAAGTTTGCAGATGACACTAAGCTGGGTGATGGTGTAAGCTGTGAGGAGGATGCCAAGAGGCTGCAGAGTGACTTGGACAGGTTAGGTGAGTGGACAAATGCATGGCAGATGCAGTATAATGTTGATAAATGTCAGGTTATCCACTTTGGTGGCAAAAACACGAAGGCAGAATATTATCTGAATGGCGGCAGATTAGGAAAAGGGGAGGTGCAAAGAGACCTGGGTGTCATGGTACATCAGTCATTGAAAGTTGACATTGAGGTACAGGTGAAGAAGGCAAATGGCATGTTGGCCTTCATAGCTTGGGGATTTGAGTATAGGAGCAGGGAGGTCTTACTGCAGTTGTACAGGGCCTTGGTGAGGCCTCACCTGGAATATTGTGTTCAGTTTTGGTCTCCTAATCTGAGGAAGGATATTCTTGCTATTGAGGGAGTGCAGCGAAGGTTCACCAGATTGATTCCCAGGATGGCAGGACTGACATATGAGGAGAGATTGGATTAACTGGACCTGTATTCACTGGAGTTTAGAAGAATGAGAGGGGATCTCATAGAAACATGTAAAATACTGATGGGATTGGACAGGTTCGTGGCAGGAAGAATGTTCCCAATACTGGGGAAGTCCAGAACCAGGGGTCACAGTCTAAGGATAAGGGGTAAGCCATTTAGGACCGAGATGAGGAGAAACCTCTTCACTCAAAGTGTTGTTAACCTGTGGAATTCTCTACCGCAGAAAGTTGTTGAGGCCAGTTGGTTAGACATATTCAAGAGGGAGTTAGATATGGCCCTTACGGCTAAAGGGATGAAGAGGTATAAAGAGAAAGCAGGAAAGGGGTACTGAGGGAATGATCAGCCATGATCTTATTGAATGGTGGTGCAGGCTCGAAGGGCCAAATGGCCTACTCCTGCACCTATTTTCTATGTTCCTATTTTTCCTCACATAGCTCTCCTTCCCCTCCTCACCCTGGGTGTGGCTCGCAGCATCCCAATTGACCCGCAGCCTCAGACGGTGGGGCCCTGGGTGTGCCTCGCTGCACCCCACTGGAATCCCCAGCCTCGGACTGTGGGAAACTATGGAATGTCCCACTCAAACCACTGCTCAGGGAAGGGGCTAACACCTCAGTGGGCAACACCTACACTTCCTCCAAAGTGAGTACAACAGTGGGAACTTCATGCATCCCACTCCCACTCCCCCTTCCCCTCACCTCCATGCTCTTGGTCTGGAAGTGGATTTGGAAGATGTTCACCTCTTCAGGCTCGTCCTGTTCTGATCTTCTTCTGCATCGTCAGGGTTGGCCTCAAGTTCTGCAAAATACAACAGAACAGACAAATAGTTTGCAGCAGAGGAAGGGTCAGGATGGCATGACAAGGCAGACACAGCGCAGGCAGAAGGCTGATTTGAAGGACCACAATGAATGATAGCACATTGCATCAACTGAAGCATAGCTGAGGGAGACATCCCCATAAACCAAAGCATGGCTAGCCCGCGCAGTACTTAACATTTAGGAAAGCCAGACTCTGGAATTTGCAGGACTTACCCTCTCCCTCGAGTGCGGGCCCAACTTGTGCAGAGGTGGTTGCTTTTCTCTAGGCAGGACCCATCAAAGCAGCGACCCTGTCTTCCAAGGGTGTCAGTGGGTGCAGATTTGCCGGGCCTCCTCCTGTTCCAGTTCTTCCCCTTTTGTTATGTCCCACCTTCCTCTGTAAAGATGAAAATATAACTTTTTAGAGAGGGTGTCTTTCTGCTGGGTGGGACATATACAGCTGGTCACATTTACAATTGCAAATCCATTGAATAAATGAAAATATTACTTACACTAACTACTTGACCAAGTTCCTGCCACTTTTTGCCTTGGGGTGGTCACCATTGCACAGTAATCTTCTGCAAGTTAGTTCCAGCGTTTCTCCATTTCTTTGGGTGGAACTTTTATGTGACCTCAGCTGATGTCCAGCTCGTGCCATCTGCCCTCAATGACAGTAACTAGTGCCTCCACTTCATACTGGAAGAAATTCTTGGTCCTTGTGCGTGTTGCATCTTGTATTGCAGCTCCGAATTTTCCAATGAGAATTAAATGTTCTCACACACAACTGGCTCTTTAAAAATGGCCGATTACACACCGGGAACTGTACTGCACATGCGCGCCCATAGGAATCACGTCAAAAACGTACTTTTTTTTTCGTGCATGCGCAGAAGGGGCGGCATCGTTTATTCGGCGCAAACAGTTGACTCCACCCCCCGAGACTACAGGACAGGCTGTGCAGCGTCAATTTTGAAAATTAGAGCTGGGAAACTTGGCACATTTATTTTTGGAGTAGTTCTGGCCTACCTCTGGTGTAACTCTGGCAAAATCCCAAAAAATGGTTTGGGCAAAATTGAGCCCATAGAGACAGAGATGTCGAGGAAGGGAAGGGAAGAGTTAGAGATGGACCATGTGAAGGTGAGGGACAGATGGAAATTGGAAGCAAAATTAATGAAATTTTCTAGCTCAGGGTGAAAGCAGGAAACGGCACTGATACAGTCATCAATGTACCGGAAAAAGGGGTGAAGGTACCTTTTATGTGATTTAATCTCTGCTGCCTTCCACCCTATCACAGAGTTTCCCTTTTGTTCATTCCTACCCTCCCCCCTTTCCCTGTCCTGCCTTGCTTAAAATCTGTTACATTTCTAACTTTTTCCAGTTCTGTATGAAAGGTCATCGACTTGAAACGTTAACTCTGTTTCTCTCACCACAGATACTGCCTGACCTGCTGAGTATTTCCAGCATTTTCTGTTTTTATTTATTCATTCTCCTGGGGTCCTGGCTACCAGTATTTTATTTATTCATTCCTGGGCTGTGGGCCTCACCAGCAAGGCCAGCATTTGTTTCCCATCCCTAATTGCCTTTGAGAAGGCCTTCCTGAACCGCTGCAGTCCTTGCGGTGAAGGTTCTCCCACAATGCTGTTGGGTAGGGAGTTCCAGGATTTTGACCCAGCGATGAGGAAGGAACGGCAATATATTTCTGTCAGGATTGTGTGTAACTTGTAGGGGAATTTGCAGGTGACAGTGTTCCTATGCGCCTGCTGCCCTTGATAGGTTGAGGGTTTGGGAGGTGCTGCCAAAGAAGCCTTGGCGAGTTGCTGAAGTGCATCTTGTAGATGGTACACACTGCAATCATGGTGCGGCAGTGGTGGAGGTTATGACTGTTTAAATGGTGGATGTGGTGCCAATCAAGCAAGTTAGTTTGTCCTGGATGGTGTCGAGCTTCTCGAGTGTTGTTGGAGCTGCACTCATCCAGGTAAATGGAGAGTATTTCATCACACTCATAACTTGTGCCTTATAGATGGTGGAAAGGCTTTGGGAAGTCAGGAGGTGAGTCACTTGCCGCAGTGTACCCAGCCTCTGACCTGCTCTTGGAGCCACGGTATTTATGTGGTTAGTCCAATTAAGTTTCTGGTCAATGGTGACCTCCAAGATGTTGATGGTGGGGGATGTGGCGATGATAACGCCATTGAATGTCAAGGGGAGGTGGCTAGACTCGCTCTTGTTGGAGATATTCATTGCCTGGCACTTGTGTGGCGCAGATGTTACTTGCCACTTCTCAGCCCAAGCCTGAATGTCGCCCAGGTCTTTCTGCATGTGTGCATGGACTGCTTCATTATCTGAGGAGTTGCAATTGGAACTGAACACTGCAGTCATCAGTGAACGTCCCTAATTCTGAACTTACGATAAAGAAAAGGTCATTGATGAAGTAGCTGAAGATGGTTAGGCCTTGGACACTGCCCTGAGGAACTTCTGCGGCGATGTTTTGAGGCTGTCTTCATTGGCCTCCAACAGCCACAACCATCTTCTTTTGTGCTATGTTGTCCAGGTCTTGCTGCATGTGGGCATTGACTGCTTCATTATCTGAGGAGTTGCAAATGAAACTGAGTTATCCCTCAACAAAACACATTGGCCTCGATATCAACCCCTGTCTCCCCATGTCGAGTGAGAGAGGGTTGCGGTTGTGGTGGTGGGGGCGGGGGGGGGGATTTTTAATACCCGGAACACATCCCCAACTCCTATGTGTGCACCAATTGCCATTTGTGCGGCAATGGATTTCATTATGTGCGAGTGTCCCGCCTTTGAGAGGAGGTACACTTCATTAACATTTAAATGCAGCTCCCACAGTGCAGTTGGGAGCCTGATTTAAATGTCACTGCTGCTGTGCGGATATCCCCGGGGTCAGGAAACCCATAGTGAAAGGGAGGCGGGAGCAGCCAGCTCCACTAGGCAAGTACATTTTCCAGCATTCCTTGTGGGCCAGGAGGAGCAGGAGTGGCTCTTCCCCACCGCAATCGGCGCCACTCCTCTACAAGCCCCGATCCCTCCCACAAGCCCCGATTCCTCACTACCTCCCTCTCAATTGCCACACTCTTTCCACCCCCCGCTCCCCCCCAAACCAAACTCTCTTGCTCCCTCCCTCTCGATTGTCACTTTCTTTTCTTTTCCAAAAACCCGCTATCTTCCTGCCTCCCTGATTGCTAGGGACCGTTCCAAACGCTCCCGGCTGTGGCCTCCTGCCGCTGGTTTTTCTGTCAATTTTCCCAGTCTAATGGCACTCACTCTCACCCTCCCCAACGTTCCGTAAATATCGTGCCCATTTTTGCTGTTTGTGGCAACCTTGCTATGTGCAAATTAGCGATCATGTTTGCCAACTAACATCAGTGACTACACTTTAAAAACAACTCATTGGCTGTGAAGAGCTTTGTGATGTCCTAAGGTCAGAAAGGTGTTAATATAAATGTAAGTTCTTTCTTAATCAGTTCTCGGTGCCTATTATTGTTGAACCAATTTGTTCTGGTTGTAAGAGTTTGCCATTAATCAAGTGCAGATTATTTTTCAATAAACTGGGAAATAATGAGATCATGTTCCATTAATCACCGAATGAAACTGTCATCAGATAGAGGGAATGGATGCACAGTCACTATGGATATATTACCTGGGAATGATTACTCGGTTTTACTCTATTTTGCAGCTATTACTGGCTAAAATTTATCTTGGAGTTTGACACTAATAAATCCCTTGAGCTTCACTCTCCCACTTGATGTCATTTGATTGATTTGATAGGATTACAGTTTTGTAGTCACTCCCAGGTAACCATTGTTTTGTATGGATTTTCATTGTGTGTACTGTTGGATAAACATGTGCCTCTTAGCATACAAAACTTTGCACCCGAAATACTAAAGACAAAAACTTACCCCAAGGTCACTATTCCTCAGTTCATTAGTACTTTGCCATTGCTGACGAAAGTGGATATTTCACTGTTCCCTACCGTTTATCTGACTGAGAGACTGGAAGGTGGTCATCACATTTGGAACTGTACACCATCAAGAGCCATCACCTTCAGGAGAAGAGGGAAGAAAATTGAGGGCAGGAGGAGAACATTTTGACTTTTTTTAACCGATCCAATTAAACTAATTGAGCATTTCATATGCTCGTCAGGTATTTTCCAGAATAGAGTTGTAAGCATACAATTTTCATCTCCCCACCCCAAGACATGGGATAATTTTGACTTGGATGACAGTGTAAAATGAAAATTGGGAGAGAGGTATAATGGATGTCTGATCCAGTATCGTCATTTTTAACACTATCGCCCACATGTTCTGAAAGCCTTTTAGTTGACTTGTACCAAATTAATTATTATGATTCCGTGCGCTTCCTGAAATTGGTGGTGACTATTTTCGCACTATTGTTTCTAAAGGCCGCTGTATCAGATGTACGCCTACAGCTTAGAGCTCGATATGGGTGTTCTGAAAATTGGCCTTATTGTCATCTTAATGAGTGAAGACATCTTTGACGTATGTTTACATTGGATCTAATCTGCTCATTGCACAGATTCCTTCTGAAAATTGGGCTGCTCCCCTGGAATTCAAATGGCTTTACTAAATTTTGAGTGTTAGTGCAGAACTTGAGAAATCTTTGACTTTTGACAGCGACAAACACATTTCAGCGAGTATACATAATTCATCATTGAGTTATCCCTTTCAGAAATGGGGCCAGTCTGGTGTAATTTAAGATAGATGCTCCTACAGATACTAGATTATGGCCAGTTCAGTACCTTAAGAAATCTTTACACGAAAGCTGTAAGTTAGCTGATGCCTATTGTGTCCTATTACATTAGGCTACTACTCCAAAATGGAAAGTAAAACCGTTCACACTCACCAGATTTTAACAGCTGAGAGATTTTACCAGAAATTATGTTTTGATCTGTTTCAGTTTCGTTGAAATTAAACTTTGAGAAATTGAGCTAGTGCCTAACTACAGAATTAGCACAGATGCAAACCGAAATTCCTTCAAATTCTGCGAACGTCAATTTTGTTAATTTAATCCTCTGAATGAATGTTCTCTTCTAACCCTTGTTGCTATCACAGAAAGCTAACGTTGTAGTAAATATGTGGTTGAATTCAAATTTTTGAAAGTTATATGTAGAGAAGCAAAGGAAGCACAAAATGGTGTCCCTTAAATGGGGAGTGTAGGTGTTTTTGACGCACCCCCACATTACAATAGTTTTAGACCTGGGAGTGATTATTGTACTGAACAGATACATGAGTCACAGACAAATACCCCGGTCTCAACTGGCAATGCTTTTATTAAAGCTACCCCAACACAGCAAAACAAGTAAACACAGTGACAATGTAGTACAATACAATACCCTGGCGTGTCTAAACCGCCCCTATCGCGAAGTACCCAACGTCTAAACCCTCTGCTCGGATCCACAGTGTACGCCCCTATGGTTCTTGCAGCAAAACCTCCCCACTAAAACCCTTACTAAGGCTTGGTTGGGAGAATCCACTACACCTTCTCACACAGTGGCTGTGTTCTTAAAGATGCATGGGCAGGGATGATGCTCACCGATTTGTTGGCTTACTCGCTGCTTCTCCTGGTGAAAACGTGTCTCTTCTGGTTCCGTATTGGTTTCTTCTCTCCGTCCCACATGGAGTGCTCGGTTCTTGTAGAGGCAAAGCAAGCGAGAGAAAATAGAGTGAGATGTGGCCACACGGCCCCTTTTATATGCAAAAACTGTTTGCCTTTTCTGGCCCAATAAAGTTTTTCCTCGTTTCGAAGATCCTGTTTGTTTGCCTCTTCTGGCCCAATAAAGTTGTCCTTGTTTTGAGGCTTCCTATTTTGAGTCCAGTGATGGGTTTTCGCTTCCGACCGGTCTGGGGCTTAATGGCTTTCTATTGTTCTGGTTTCCCGCCTCTCGGGGTTATCTCATCCAGGTAATGGCTCGATCACTGATCAGTTCATCTGATCTAACTCTGACGAGTTCACATTGCTTAACAATGGACCCTCCATTTGCCCATTACCTGTGGTGAGTTGTCTTATCCTGGCCATGGTCTTCCCAGACCACCCCTGCCCATCAGGTGTGGATTTCAAGCACAACATGGAAAAGTACCTGGGCCCCAGTTTTTTCTGCAGTGAGAAAATATTAAAACGCAATGTCCAGATAATGTCCAACAATCCCTGGGGAGCCGATGCCTACTGAAGTTTGTATTTTTTAATCCATTTCCTGAATTGACCAAATGCTTGTTTTTTTTTTCAACTATCAAGGAATTTTTCCTTAAATGGAATATTGCATTTTATATTATTCTTGTAACCTTTATTCTTATGGAATATTGTTATTTTATGATTAGATGCAGAATAATATTGCAGCTAGAGTTACTTGACTTCCCTCCTGCTGCACCCCGAATATTATTTAAAAAATGTAACCCCCCCCTTCCCCGCTCCCCCCAAAAATATAAAATTAAAAACCAGTTCTGAATTCCCGAGTAAAATACAGGTGATGTAATATTGTTTCATACAAAGCCCAGATTGAGCTGCCTGTGTGGATTGTGTAAGTGCCAACATTGCTTTTAATAGAAATGGAAACCGGGTTTCCACCAAACCTCCACTGGTAGGGGAGGTGGGTTGGGGGTGTGGAAAGAGGAGCTTTGAGGAAATTCCCTACGATAGAAATTTACAGTAGAGATTCAGTCCATCGGGGCTGTGCCAGTTTTCTGAACGAGCTATCCATTTATTCACATTTCTCTGTTCTTTCCTCATTCCTTTTTTAAAAATTCAAATATTATCCATTTGCCCTTTAAAAGTTGTTATGCATTCTGCTTGCACCATTGGGGGTGAATTTTAACCTTGGGTTTGGTTGCAAGTTTGTGAGTGAGGGGGTTAAAACTGGCAAAAATGTGCCAGCTCCGATCACGTTTAACTTGAGCATATTAGGCTGCTTGCATGCAGCCCCCTCAGGAGCTGTAAAGACTGCTCCACTTGAACCTGTGCAGGGGCAGATTCGACCATCGGGAGACAAGGCAGCATGTCAGGTACTGACTGATGGGTTGCGGGTGGGGAGGGCAACAGGTCAGAAGTTAAAGCGCTTTGAGTGGAGCCCCCACTTCCATGTCCCCTTTCATTATCATCCCTCTTATGGGCCAGCTGCACTTCACTGCTACCACTCTGCTGGAGAGCAATTTGATGCAGATCAGTGCAGCACTTTAAGGCCAAGACTAAGGTATCAGTCAAACTATTTAAAGTGGCAGACTTGACATCCAGAGTATGCACAGCCGTGACCAGGGTATGCATGGGCTCATTTGATTGGAGCATTTAATGTTCCACAGTGCTGGCTACTCTATCCACGGTAGAATATATCATCGCAATGCCCTGCAACATCAACCTACTCATGCTTGAGGCGGACTCCTCCATTCCCTCGTGGACACTATGCTTGGAAGGCCTGTCGGTGCATCGCACATCTTCTGGTGCTTTTTCATGATTATCCTTTTCATCAACCTCTTCCGGGATACAACACTTGTGTCCAACTGTGCAAAGCTTGGAGAGGGCTGAGTCCTCTGACGCAGACTCTCCACTGCTGTCCCTGCCATCACCATTTGGTCTTGCTCACTTGTGAGGTGTGAGGCACCAGGTGAAAACATAACTATCTGTCTAACTGGTCCCACTGAAGTGCGAGTATCTGAGCTGGTGCATGGTATGCATGAGTCCTGTGACGGGGCACCCTCAGAGGGATTGAGCTCTTCTGAGGACTCATCGTCCTCAACCTCCAGCAACTGCTGCTGGCACGTGTGAAGGTCCTGTTAGAGATAAAAGATATGAAATACTACTGGCAAGGTAAGAATGTTGCAACTTATCATTATGAAGATGATTATATTTCACCCACTGTTGAAATAAAGTCAGCATGACTGAGTGCCAAATGACATGCGGATCGCTGATATTTAATTGTGTCTCCGACGGTCATGGACACCAAAATTCCAGCGCCTCCTCTTCTGCATTTATGAACTGGGAATTGTGTGGAGGACCACCTCTGCTTCTTTACCTCTCCCTCATATATTCTGTGCTCTCTTTTGTGCTCTCTTCCCCTTCAACAGGGGAAAGAACAGATCTATGAGTGACTGATGGCATGTGTTCACCTAATGGATGGAGTGCATTTGGAGAGACATCAAATTGTTTAAGGATGAGGATGAGGGTGAGTGGGAGTTGTGGATGGATAGATGGGGATGTGAGGAAGTGCATAGAAAGAGAAGAATAGGTGTGCTTGCAAGCTACATGGGTGTGAGGAGTGATGCAATGGAGTAGGCTTGAGAAGGTAGAGTGAGGGGATGGTGATGCTTACAGCACGATGTAGTTGAATGTGCCACTGCTCACCTTTCCTGAGCTGGTTAGGTTATTAAACCGCTTCCTGCACTGGATCCATGAGCGCAGCACTATGCTCCTGCTGCTGTCCTCCTCAGCCACCTCCAGCCATGTCTTCTTGGTGTCAGCAGCAAGTTTCTTCCTCCCATTGTTGGGGAAGAATATCTATTTCTGGCTCCTCACTGACACCAGCAGTACATCAGGCGAGGTGTCATTGAATCGCGGGTAGCCTTTCCCTGTCTGGAATCCAGTGTCACACCTTGGGCTGGATTTTCTGTCTTCTGCCACCCCTGTTAGCGCCCCGGAGGGGCAGCAATGGTGGTGGTAAGCACTTCTGGGCGGGCTTCCACCGCCTTGCCGGGACATTCGGTGCTGATTCGAGCATTACAGCCCGGAAGTGGCGAGCTGGTGTGCAACGTCCCTGGTTGCGACACTGGCTCGATATTTGGATCACGCCCGACCCGTAGCGCTCCGTAGAGCGCCCTGGTGGGAACGCCTGCGGAAGCTGATATTCCAAGCTGTAGCGGCCGCAGTGAGGTAAGTAATGTCGACCTCAGGTAAGTGTGACTGATTTTTTTTTTGCTATTTATGTTGTGGCGTGAGTTATTTTTTGGAAATGTTTTTGGTGTTTTTTTTTCCAGATTTCTTTTTTCCCCCCAGGCCTCTCTTTGGTCGTTCGGAGGCCAGCTGTTTAGCTTGGGATTTTACCTGCTCAGCTGGCCTAGCGCCCTAAAAGAAGCGTGCAACATCTCCCTGAGCACTCCGCTCCAAACTCAGGGCCCAGCTGATGAATTTTGCGGCGGCAGATGCAAACCGTTTGCCGGCGCAAAATTTACCGCTCCACCCGGGACAACGCCGCAACAGAGACACGACCGGATTTCTCCCCCACTGTCTTTTATTGTTTCCAACTTCTCTAAATTCCATCTTTGGATTGATCCTTTAAATACTGAAGTTGAGATCGCACATGAGTGTCCATATCACACCTGCTGCCATCGCAATCAACACCAAACCACCAAACTGGAAGTAAAATGCTAATGAGCTAGCTGAGTTTAAAAAGCCACTGACAGACGTGCTGAACTTTCTTCCAGATTACCCACATGCTGTCGGATCCTCCTCTGCTCCCAATATGCCTCCGAGTTAATATCAGGGCTATTGTTTTTGGTTGGTGAAAAATTCACTGATTAAAAATATTGCTCCTCATTTTTCCCTTTGCGTTATTTGTGATGCTCTTAACCTTACTGAACAGTGGAAATAGCCATTCATTATTTACTTCACCAGGATCTCTCAGAACTTTAAACACCTCTATCAAATGTTCTAATCTCAAAATTGGAACTGATTCTTAGAGGGGGTGGCTGGCTGGAGATAGACCTCTCAAATAAGTTGGCTGAGCATTTTATTCCATCCCAGAATACTGACATGATGGGTTTCTATTAGGGTGCTTTCATACTCACAAAGTAGAGAAAAAATATCCATTTTACTGTTCGGTCACTAAACCAAAGATCTCCACTATCTCTGAATCTTTTGGCCTCAAGCAGCCCACAGAGTTTAGCCTAAATCCTGGTTTAGGAGATTTTCTACACGACAGTCAAACTGAAGAGGGAGAAAAGCTGTCTCACATAACTATCAGCAGAACTAATGCGCCATATGTGCTTATAATAGTCCCCACTAAAATTAAATCCAAAGTATTTTAAAAATGTGTTATTAATATAGGTGTATATATTTAAAATCTTGACATATATAGACTACTCATGGAAAATCATTTTTATCCCTCTGGTGAGGATGATTTTCAGAAATGATTCATGACTTCATTACTCTTACTTTGTGGGTTATGTAACTTTGCTCACTCGAGGGATAAAAATGGGTTTCATAATCTCTATTGAATAGCCAGTTGTATAAAGAATGTGAACATGGCGAAAAGCCTCCTATATAAGGTAAATAAATCCGTTTGGAAAGCAGAATTCTAGGTTTGCAGTGCAACTGCTCTAATTTTAGCATTTTTATTTGCCTTGACAGGCATTGAATACTCAGTGTCATGTTGTTCATACTGTCGACAGCGCAATTTAGGTACATTCCACCATACCTATGTTCTCTAAGGCTGCTTATTAGTTTCAGGTTTTCCAACCAGCTCTTACCAGGGATTTGGTTCTGAGCTGAATTTTAAAAAGTCACTTAAAGCTGTCCACTACCTCTGGATACCAGTTCTTGTGTTCATTTTCAGCCTAGGAGAAAATACCACTGATACTTGCCTCAAGACGGGATTGAAACAGGTTGTTGCAAGCTTGCAATAGCGCAGAGTTCCAACCATAAATTGATTAACATCAATTTTAAAGCACGTCACTAAAGTTCTGGAGGATTAAACTGAAATAATAGGACTGATACCGGCCAGGAGCATCAAAAAGCTGCTTAGGGATTCTCACCCACTAGGAGCACGTATTGTAAATCACACTTGCCCTTCACCACAATTTTCTATCCTGAAAATCATGGGGAGCATCACTGCAACTTCCCGATATGCGCTCCTAGCAGGTGAGGCTCCATGCTAGGGTTACACATTTGCAAAATCAGTTCTTTGATAACAATAGGCATTTTAGGGATAATCTTATAAATTCATGATCCCGATGCCAAATGAGAATTTACCCTTGTACTTCTATACAACTGCAGTACTTGGAATATGAAAACAAAATTCCATATAGCGTTTTCAATCTGGACAGTGGAAAAAGGAAGTGGAAATTTAAAAAGAATAGCAGTCTATTTTTCTGTGCATTCTTTCGAGTGAAGATTTCCATATGTTTTTCTTTCATCTTTTCATCTTTGGAGTGAAGATTATTTTCCATGTCCAAGCAAATTTATATCATCATCGCCAAACTGTTCGCATGGGGTTTCGGTAAGTGATTTTTACCAGATTATCCGATCTATATTTAAAAGTAGGCTGACATGTTTTGAGACTCACTCATATTTGATAAAATACTGCATCATGCAGTTAGACACTAGGCATGATTAGCCATGAAATTCGGCCCGTTTGCACTGGTTTGGCTGAAAAAATGGAGGCTGCCTCGCTTTCGCCCACTTCTGGCCTTTGCCTGCGCTTGCTCCAGATCTGGAAATGACTCCAATTCTGACGTCAATCAGCATACAACGCCGCATTGACACATGATCTGGTATTTTGGATGTTGCCACTGCTTTTAACTCCCAAAGCATGCACAGCCAAACGTGCGGCAGCTGTAAGACGGACCCTTCCAGTGCTTCTTAAAAGGACACACGCAACGTCAGGTAAGCTTAGGTTTTTGCCTTTGTACTGGTTTCTTTACATTTTTGTGGAGTAGTGGCTTGGTGTAATACATTTTAAAAGTTGTTAAAGTATACAGGAAGTGCTGCTGGACATTTGCAAGGCTTTGGCTCTTAAACAAAGGCCTCTGAGAACACCACTTGCTTCCAGTGTTGGGGGCTTTAGTAGCAGCAAGTCCCCCCTTGGTTTACAGCGTGACATGGCGAAGGAGCAGAGGCAGCAAAGGGAACAAGCTGCTTGCAGAGGGAAGAGGAGGAGGAAGAAAAGGAGGAGGATGAGCAGGAAGAGGAAGAAGAAGAGGAGGAAGCGGAAGGAAGGAGAGAACCAGACAACCCCTTTCTAGCCGGGATATCCGAGATCGAATAATCCGCCTGTGGTACCAGTGAACATAACCCTAATTCCCCTTTCAATATTTGTCCCACACCTTACCTTCCCTCTGTTACTGACCATCACAGCACCTTCTTGGCCACAATGCTGAAATAAAAGCCACCACAAAGCAAACTTTCCAATTGAATTTCATCCATATGTGCATCCAATATTACATCAAAAAATCAGCTAATCAGTGAGTGTTTTGCATGTGCCTTTGTCTATCCTAGTGCTGTTACACAGTGCTGCCCCAATGGTTGCAGCATGGCTGGTGCAAGGCTTCTGACTTTCAATGGGGGAGACTGCAGATGGCCTTGCTGGACGACCTCGAGGAGCTGATGGCTGGGAGTGTGAAATCGAGTGATGGTGTTTCTTCTTCACTCTCCCTCTTATTGACCCACTGACTAAACAGGCTGGATTTCTTGGGTGTCTGAAATGAGGAAGGCACAAGGGTAGGGTTGTGGTGAGAGGAGGAGGTCGATGCTTACATCATGTGCAGCCTGTAAATCAGAAGGTATTGTCAGATGAGGGGGAACTGGGATGTGAGAAGGAGGATAACATGAGGATACCAGCATCTGGAATTCTTTCAGCCCCGTTGCTGGCCAAGGACTCAGCCATGCACCTGCCATGTATGGCCAGCACTGTCTCCTCCAAGGCGGTGAGGTGAAGCTAGGAATGTGAGATGTGCCTCATGTTTGGTACAGATTGTTGATAGGTGAGTAATGGGGGTTGGAGAGTTGTGCATTGAACAGTGTGTGAAGTTATTGGTGCAGTTGGTAGGAGATGGCTTTTGAAGATGCATTCACTGAACTTGACCACCCATCTGAGGTCATGAAATGTCTTTGGGCACTAGAGCCAGGTTCTAGGAATGATGCTGCTGGCAGTGACCACCTCAGCGATCTGGTCCCATCCTTCTTTCTGGAAGGCCTCCTGGCCCCCTGTGTGTAGAGAACCTCTCTTCCACTGTTCACCCCCTGCATAAAGCTCGAGTGCTGCGCCTGAGACCCTGGATTCCCTTTTCCTGGCCTGTTGAGCCAGTTGGGTTGATGCTGAAGCACTTTTACCATTTTTCATCGGCAGAAGCCAGCTCACCTTTAAGAGGCGCAGGCTAGCTTGTAAAGCTAGCCTCGTTCGAACCTCGGGAACTTCGGCCCCCTGCTGAGCACACAGCCGGTCAGCAGAGCGTTCAGTAGTAGGCTGAGCGTTGCGATCATTATAATTAGCAGGCAGCATGAAGTCGACGTGCTGCCTGCACTCCTTGAATGGACATGGGCATATCATGCATCTTGGTGCCCGTACCCGTTTTTCAGTGGTATGGAATTTATAAAATGTCTACGGAAAAGGAGATGGATTTAATGATGACCAGAAATGGGGAAGGGAGGGAAGTGCATATAACTTTTTGGTCGTGAAGCTTGATATAATCTGTTGAAATGTTCTGTTTGTTCTTCTGACACAGCTAGGAAAACAATAGGCATCATCATAGGCAGTCCATCGAAATCGAGGAAGACTTGCTTTCACTCTAAAAGTGAGTTCTCAGGTGACTGTACAGTCCAATATGGGAATTACAGTCTCTGTCACAGATGGGACAGACGTTGAAGGAAAGGGTGGGTGAAGAGTCTGGTTTTCCACAAGCTCCTTTCGCTGCCTGAGCTTGTTTTCAGCATGCTCTCGGCGACGAGACTCGAGGTGCTCAGCGCCCTCCTGGATGCTCTTCCTCCACTTAGGACGGTCTTTGGCCAGGGATTCCCAGGTGTCAGTGGGGATGTTGCACTTTATCACGCAGGCTTAGAGGGTGTCCTTGAAACGTTTCCTCTACCCACCTGGGGATCGCTTGCCATGTAGGAGTTCCGAGTAGAGCACTTGCTTAGGGAGTCTTGTGTCAGGCATGCGGACAGTGTGGCCCGCCCAACGGAGCTGATCGAGTGTGGTCAGTGCTTCAGTGCTGGGGATGTTGGTCTGATCGAGAACACTGGCGTTGGTGCGTCTACCCTCCCAGGGGATTTGCAGGATTTTGCGGAGACATCATTAGTGGTATTTCTCCAGCGACTTGAGATGTCTACTATACATGGTCCATGTCTCTGAGCCATACAGGAAGGGGGTTATTACTACAGCCCTGTAGACCATGAGCTTGATGGCAGATTTGAGGGCCTGATCTTCGAACAGTCTCTTCCTCAGACGACCGAAGACTGCGCTGGCACTCTGGAGGCGGTGTTGAACCGTGTCATCAATGTCTGCTCCCAAGGTATGGAAACTGGTCCACATTGTCCAAGGCCGCGCCGTGGATTTTGATGACCCGGGGGGCAGTGCTGTGTGGCGGGGTCAGGTTGGTGGAGGACCTTTGTCTTATGGATGTTTAGTGTAAGGCCCATGCTTTCATATGCCTTGGTGAAGATATTGATGATGGCTTGGAGTTCAGTCTCTGAAGGTTGAATGATCAGCCATGATCTTATTGAATGGCAGTGCAGGCTTGAAGGGCCGAATGGCCTGCTCCTGCACCTAATTTCTATGTTTCTATGTATGTGCACAGACACAAGATCCAGGAGCTAATAAACCGCAAGCGCAAGGCATTTCTGACCTTAAGCAACAACCCAACTCTGGAGCAGCAAAGCTGCTCCATAGATGGCTGAAGGCCGAGGTCCAACATAAAACCCACGACCTAAAGAATAGATGGTGGGTGGAGAAAGCACAGGTGATTCAGCAGCTGGCCGACAGCCATGACGTGCGAGGATTCTTCACAGCAGTCAAGTCCACCTATGGCCCAAGCACCCAAGGTCCCATCCCACTGCTGGCCAAGAATGGGGAAACACTCATCAAGGACACCGAGGCGGTCAGGGCCCGCTGGAAGGAGCACTTCGAAGATCTCCTTCATCGAGGCTCTGCCTTTGACACGAGTGTCCTCGACTCCATCCCGCACCATGCTACCCGCTACCATCTCAGCAAAACCCCAGCCCTGCACGAGGTAGAAAAGGCCATCCGTCAGCTCAAGAACAACAAGGCATCAGCAGCAGATGGAATTCCTGCTGAGGCACTAAAGTATGGTGGAGAGGCACTATTGGCGCGAATGCATGATGATAGGCATAACTGAGGGCAGACATACCCAATCATCATGTTAGGTGTTATATATCTCACAAGGCCCACAGTTTACAATGGTTATCAATTGGAGAAGATGCCTATGTGTGATGTACAGTTGAATATGTGATCCCAAGTTGCTTTTGAGCCAGCATGTGCTTCATATAACAATAACTTACATTTAAAAAAAAAGACTTGCCTTTATATAGCACCTTTCACGATCACCGGACGTCCCAAAGCGCTTTACAGCCAATGGAGTACTTTTGGAAGTGTAGTAACTGTTGTAATGTCGGAAACACAGCAGCCAATTTGCGCACACCAAGCTCCCACAAACAGCAATGTGATAAGGACCAGATTATCTGTTTTTGTTATGTTGTTTGAGGGATAAATATTGGCCAGGACACTGGGGATAACTCCCTTGCTCTTCTTCGAAATAATGCCATGGGATCTTTTATATCCACCAGAGAGACCAGATGTGGCCTCGGTTTAACGTCTCATCCAAAAGGTGGCACCTCCAACAGTGCAGCACTCCCTCAGTACCGCACTGTTCCAGGGGTAGGGTGGATCAAAGCCATGGAAGGATTTGAAAATGAGAATGAGAGTTTTATGCTTGGGGTTAGGGAAATATTATAGGTTAGTGAGTGGGACTTAATACTAACATATTACAGGTGGCTGAGTTTTAGATAAGTTGGAGGGTGGAAAATGGAAGGCCAACAAGAAGGAATTGGAGAAGTCAGCCTAAAGATGTTAAAAACAAGGATAATGGCTTGATGGGTGTGAAGGGTAAGGGCAGAGGTGGCAATAAGTAGTCCTAGCGGTGGAGACTTCTAGGGGCCGAAATTGCTTTCAATAAGAGCTGTGACCGCCTCAAAGAGGACTCACCGCCTAGTCATGATCGTCACCGCCCCGCCCGTGTAGCCTCCCCATCGGGCACGTGCCGACCCCTTTCAGACCGACGGCAGTGGGAAGTTCCGTCCAGCGTGAGAAGTTGCCCCGTGGGAAATCCTCCCTGGTGGTTCAGTGGGTGCTACTAATGTGGCTGCAGAACTCGCAGCGGCCTTCCCCTTTAACTGAAGGGGAAGGACGTTGTGACACGTCAGTGTGACGCAGCATGTCTGTGTTGCATTGACATCATCAGCGCGACGCTGATGACTATAAGCGATGGCCGCTCCCATGCAAGGCCACTTCCACCCTGCAGCTGACCGGAACACCACCCCGAGGAAAAAAAATCAAAGAGTTGAATGTCGCTTGAGTCTCTGCCCCATGGATTGGGGCGGAGAAAAAACTAAAACACCGGTGAGTGTGCCACCGTCGGGTGGCAATTTCAGCCCTGTAATTCATTCCCTGATCATATTTTTACATGGACATTAAGCAAAACTAATTACTTGTGTCCATTACTGAATAGTGAAAAGTAGATAGAATATTTTGTCTGTAACTGCTACAAATCTCTGGTCATAATTAACTTGCCAGTGCAATACATATTTTACTTGCCAGAGCAAAAATAAATTCACCATCAAACATCATTATAGTCTTGTTGTACAGCCGTTGTTGGTTTTCAGTTGTGTCAAAAAAATGTACAAGAGAAGCATAACCAAATCCCAGTTGCATCTGCAGACTATTGAGATAAAAAAAAGATGACACAACCTGGCTTGCTTTGCTTTCACAGCTGTAATGTAAATCAGTTGCCACATTATTTTATCAAAGACGCATGATTTCTCATTGCTTGCCTCCTGCAGTTGCAAAGTAAGCAGAGAGTTTTATTTCTGGCTTTGTGGAGTGTCAATCCACATTGACATAAAAATAATTTGGATGCAGTGTTTTTCACAGGCTTGCTATCATGCCATTACCCTGAACACTGTACTTCTCACATTATTACTGTCAGACAGATATTCAAGATGTCAATCATTTTACACAAGTGCACTGCGTGACGTCGAGGCATTAAGGTTATTTTGAGCGATGTGAATGCCACTCTGCACCTCCCAGCATAAATTTAACACAGTAAAAAAAAATACAATTACAACAAATAAATTTAAACTACAAACCCGGTGGAATCAACACACTGCTTGGCTTATGTGAGCGGCTTTTATATTGTACTAAGACCCATACTATTGACGTCATCTCATGACATGCGAGTCTTGCTGAACCAACCAAAACCCAACGTAAACAATTTATTGGGTTTTGTTACTAATATGTCTTTACTATACAGTATAAATGCACATGAGGCCCATAATTGAGAGAAGGTCACTCTGTGACCAGTAACCTTTATTAGCCAGCACTGAAGTGATGAAGGTGGGTGGAGCTTCCCCTTTTATACCTGAAAGTCCAAGTTAGGAGTGTCTCCCATAAGTTCACCACCGAGTGGTCAATGTTCTCACGGTGTACAACTTAGGTCAGTTTATACATGGGTAACAATGACAGTTGAAGACATGAAATCACCTCCCCCGCCAAAGTCTTATTGGGATCACAGGTTAAGTCTCGGTTTACGCTCCCTTGTAGAGCGCCTGAGTTGGGGCTCCGGTTGTTGGGCGCTGGCCTGAGTGTCTGCTGTTTGTGGTGCCTTAGGCCTGTCCGACCTGCCCACAGTGACTGGGCTCTCCTCCACTTGGTTCCGGTGTTTGGTCACCTGTGGTGGAGTGAACTCTACATCATGTTCTTCCTCTGCTTCTTCTATGGGGCTGCTGAACCTCCTTTTTGTTTGATCCACGTGTTTGCGGCAGATTTGTCCATTGGTAAGTTTAACTACCAGAATCCTATTCCCCTCTTTGATAATCACAGTGCCTGCGAGCCATTTGGGCCCTGCAGCATAGTTGAGGACAACGACAGGGTCATTGACATCAATGCATCGCGCCCTCGCATTCCTGTCATGGTAGTCACATTGTGACTGGCGCCTGCTCTCAACAATTTCTTTCATGGTGGGGTGCATAAGGTTTTGAGCGTCCTTTTCATTAGCAGCTCTGCGGGTGGAACCCGTGTGAGCGAGTGTGATCGGGATCTATTGGCCAACAGGAGGCGTGATAAGCGGCTTTGTAGGGAACCCCCTTAGATTCTGAGCATCCCCTGTTTGATTATCTGTACTGCTCGTTCCGCCTGGCCATTTGAGGCCGGCTTGAACAGTGCCGTTCTGACATGGTTGATACCATTTCCTACCATGAAGTCCTGGAATTCAATGCTTGTAAAGCACGGGCCACTGTCGCTGACCAAGACGTCCGGTAGACCATGTGCGACGAACATTGCCTGTAGACTTTCTACCGTGGCAGAGGATGTGCTTGAATTAAGAATGTCACACTCGATCCATTTGGAGTAGGCGTCTACTACAACCAAAAACATTTTTCCGATGAAAGGACCTGCGTAGTCCACATGGATGCATGACCATGGCTTGGTGGGCCAGGACCAGGGGCTAAGGGAGGCTTCCCTGGGCGCATTGCCCAGCTGGGCACACGTGTTGCACCTGCGAACACGGAGTTCCAGGTCTGCATCTGTCTCTGGCCACCAAATGTGTGACCTGGCAATTGCCTTCATCATGACAATGCCTGGGTGCTCATTGTGGAGTTCTCTGATGAACACCTCTCTGCCCATCTGGGGCATGACTACTCGGTTACCCCATAGTAGGCAATCGGCCTGAATCGAGAGTTCATCCTTGCGCCTGTGAAATGGTTTAAATTCCTCAGGGCATGCCCTGTACGTGGCTGCCCAGTCACCATTCAGGACACATTTCTTGACTAAAGACAGTAGCGGGTCTCTATTTGTCCAGACCTTTATCTGACGGGCTGTCATGGGTGAGCCTTCGCTTTCGAAAGCTTCCACAGCCATGACCATCTCAGCAGCATGCTCGGTTGCCCCCTCGGTGGTGGCTAGTGGGAGCCTGCTGAGTGCATTGGCGCAGTTTTCAGTGCCCGGTCTGTGCCGAATTGTATAGTCATAGGCGGCTAACGTGAGTGCCCACCTCTGTATGCGGACCGATGCGTTTGCATTTATGGCCTTATTGTCGGCCAAAAGGGACGTGAGGGGTTTGTGATCTGTCTCCAGCTCAAATTTTCTGCCAAACAGGTACTGGTGCATTTTTTTTACTGTATATACACATGCAAGCGCTTCCTTTTCTACCATCCCGTAACCCCTTTCTGCCTGGGACAGACTTCTGGAGGCATAAGCTACCGGCTGTAACTGACCCTTGGCATTAACATAGGACGACACATCGCATGTTAAAACAAGTTTCTTTCATGGGTCATATAGTGTTAACAGATTGTTGGAGCATATTGCGTGCTGTATCAAAAGCCCTTTCCTGGCTGTCCCCCCAGACCCAATCGCGACCTTTGCGTAGGAGCACGTGTAGCAGCTCTAACAGCGTGCTCAATTTGGGAAGAAAGTTACCAAAATAGTTCAGGAGTCCCAGGAACGAACGCAGCTCCGTCATGTTACGGGGTCTGGGTGCTCTCTGGATTGCTTCCATTTTGGACGCAGTAGGTCTGATCCCATCTGCTGCTACCCTCATCCCCAGGAATTCTACCTCTGGAGCTAGGAAGATGCACTTCGCCTTTTTCAGTCGCGGCCTTACCTGGTCCAGTCTGTGTAGCACCTCCTCCAGGTTGTGGAGGTGTTCTTCAGTATCGCAACCCATGATGAGGATGTCGTCTTGAAAAACCACCGTCCTTGGAATCGACTTGAGGAGGCTTTCCATATTTCGTTGAAAGATCGCGGCGGCCGAACGAATCCCGAACGGACATCTGTTGTACTCAAACAACCCTTGTGTGTCGTGATGGTGGTCAGCTTCTTCGACTCACTTGCCAGCTCCTGGGTCATGTAAACTGAGGTCAGGTCCAATTTTGAAAAAAGTTTGCCACCGGATAGCGTCGCAAAGAGGTCCTCCGCTCTCGGTAGCGGGTACTGGTCTTAGAGTGACGCCCGATTGATGGTGGCCTTGTAATCACCACATATCCTGACCGATCCATCTGCCTTGAGCACTTGCACAATCGGGCTCGCCCAGTCACTGAATTCGACTGGCGAGTTGATGCCTTCCCTCAGCAGGCGGTCTAATTCACCTCCTTTCTTTTCCCGCATCTCGTACGGCACCGCTCTGGCGTTGTGGTGTACTGGCCTGGCATCTGAGTTTATGTGAATCGCTACCTTGGTCCCCATGAAAGTGCCGATGCCGGGTTGAAATAATGAGTCAAATTTGTCAAGGACCTGTGAGCATGATACTCGCTCCACAGAAGAAATTGCATTGACATCGCCCCATTTCCAGTTCATGACAGCAAGCAAACTCCTCCCCAGTAGTGCGGGACCGTCCCCCGGGACAATCCAGAGTGGCAATCTGTTCTCCAAATCTTTGTGGGTCATGACTACAGTGGCGCTGCCTAGCACCGGAATGATCTTTGTGTATGTCCGTAGCTGTGCGTCAATCGGCAATAATTTTGGCCTCTTGGCCTTGGACGCCCACAACTTGTCGAACTGTTTGATACACATCAGGGACTGGCTGGCCCCTGTGTCTAGCTCCATTGATACTGGGATGCCATTGAGGAGCACTTTCATCATTATCGGTGGCGTCCTGGTGTATGAACTGTATATGTGCTCCACATGAACTCGCTGAACTTCAGCTTCCAGCGATTTCCCCCAGTGTTCATTTGGCCTCGTAGGGCTTGCATCGGGCTTCCTGCACATACGCGCCAAGTGACCGCTGACGTTGCAGTTTCTGCAGGTATATTACTGATATCTGCAAGCTCTGGCTGGGTGTTTGCCTCCACACCTCCAACATGAGCCGTTGTTGGAAACAAAAGGTCCATTACCAGTCGATCGTCTCTGACTGTCTCTGTAACTGTCCTTAAACGCACCATTGACAGGTGTTGATGGCCCCATTACTGGCCGCATTGTCCCTTGCGATGGTGTGAATCGCCGTTCAGCTAGCCATTGTCTCTGTTGAATTCCTCCTTTGGGTTCGACTACATGCTCGGGCATGTCTGATTGCCCCTGCCTGCCTGGAGAACTGTGTGCCGCGTTAACAATGTTGACTCCCTGTCCTTTTGCTGCATTTAAGCCAAGATTTTTGTCAAACATCATTCTGGTCTCTTTCTCCCCTAAGATAAATGTCTGGTCCATCAAAGCCGCCGTTTCCAGGGTCAAGTCTTTGGTCTCAATCAGTTTCCTGAAAACCCCAGCGTGCCCGATGCCCTCAATAAAAAAGTTTCGCAGCATTTCCGCTCTGCATGCATCTGGGAACTTACAAAGGCTCACCAGTCACCGGAGATGTGCCACGAAGTCTGGAACACTTTGCCCTTCTCGCCGCCGGTGCATGTAAAACCGGTGTCTCACCATTTGCATGCTGCTCGCCGGTTTAAAGTGTTCCCCGATCAACTTACTGAGCTCTTCAAAAGTTTTGTCCGTTGGCTTCTCTGGCGCTCGAAGGTCCTTCATCAGGGAGTACGTCCTGGATCCACAAACTGTCAGGAGATGAGCCCTGCGTTTGTCGGCCGAATCCTGTCCCAGCCTTTACTTAGTGACGAAACTTTGCTGTCATCTCTCAATAAAATCGTCCCAATCATCACCAACACAGTACTTCTCGTCTGTGGTGCTGGTGGCCATGCTTGCGTGGTTTAAATCCCAGTTTCTCGTCGCCAATAATATGACCTTACTATACAGTATAAATGCACACAAGGCCCATACTTGAGAGAAGGTCACTCTGTGACCAGTAACCTTTATTAGCCAGCACTGAAGTGATGAAGGTGGGTGGAGCTTCCCCTTTTATACCTGAAAGTCCAGGTTAGGAGTGTCTTCCACAAATTCACCACCTTGTGGTCAATGTTATCATGGTGTACAACTTAGATCAGTTGAATCATGGGTTACAATGACAGTTACGGCCAGTGGTTGGGAAAACCTCCCCGCGCATCATCACCTGCAAATTCCCCTCCAAGTTACAGACCATTCAGACTTGGAAATATATCGCCATTCTTTCACCGTCGCTGAGTCAAAATCCTGGAACTCTCCCTCTTAACAGCACTATGAGACCACAGGAACCCTGTAGCGGTTCAAGAAGGCGGCTCACCACCACTTTCTCGAGGGCAATTAGGGATGGGCAATAACTACTAGCCTTGCCACCAATGCCCACATCCCAGAACCAATTTAAAAAAAAAAGGCAAGCGAACTCAGCCTATGGTAAAATATTCGACACGTTTATTTGTAACATCTAAAGCTCTGATTGGGTCCCCTTGATCACAAGACCTGATTGCTGATTGGTTCCCTTGGAGGATAAGACACACCCAGCAGTTTCTCTGGAATGTGTCATTAGATGCTGTCTGCCTCTGTAATTTGTTAGTTTGCAAAGTGTAATTCGAGCCATTCTGGTTGCCAGGCTCCAGACAGAATAGAGCTCACATGGAACAGGGCTCACCCTCGCAGGTTAAGAAATTCTCTGTTGTAATGTCGCCTAAGTGTCTAACCCCCCGCCCTTCGCCGCCCCAGGTTTCTGACATTCTCCCTCTACTCCCGCTCCCACCCCCCCCCACACCCCCCCCCAAGTTTCTGACATACTTCCCCCACCCCCCTCCCCCCGACCCAAGTGCCTGAACTCCTCCCCTCTCCCACCCAAGCTGCTGTCCCTTTCCCCATGTTCAAGTTCCTGACCGTCTCCCCTGCCCAAGTTCCTTACTTTCCCTCTCTCACCACGCCTTCAACCCCATGCCCCGGGTTCCCGACATTCTCCCTCCAACAAGTTCTCGAACTTTCACCCCACTCCACCATAGATGTGTGTGGACCACGGATTGTTAACAGGTTTATTAGGTGTGAAGTGAATAGTGACAGTGTTGTGACTTTTGGCTTTTGGCCAGAACAATGATGTCACTTGCCACATGCGCACCGAGCTATCCGAGAAATCAACCAGGTGTAGGGGGAGGAGAGGGAGAATGTGGTGCGGCTGTAAGGGACTGGGGTTGGAAGGACGTGATCCGTCTTACCATCTGGTTCACGTTCTCGCTCTCAACGCCCCCCGCACCCGCCCCCCCCCTCCCGCCTTAGACCTGGATCACGTTCTTCCCCCATCCCCATTGTGCTCTCCATGCTCTACACCCGCACCATTGAGTTCCTGAACCCCTCTCGCTGAGTTCCCTCTCTCTCTCTCTTTCTCTATCCCCTCTATCTCTCTGCCTCCCCTCTCTCTGCCTATCTCTCTGCCTCCTCCTATCTCTCTCTGCCCCTCTCTCCTCCAGTCTCTCTCTCTCTGTCCCAGTCTCTCTTTCTCTCTGTCCCAGTCTCTCTCTCTCTTTCTCTACCCGTCACCCCAGTCTCTTCCTCTCCCCACTCAGAGTCTCTTCTCCCCGCCCCAATCTCTCTCTCACCCCACTCGCACTCTCTCTCTCTCTCCCTACTCCCAGTCTCTCTCTCTCTCCTGACCCCCAGTCTCTCTCTCTCCCCACCCCCAATCTCTCTCTCTCCCCACCTCCAGTCTCCCCACTCCCAATCTCTCTCTTTCTCTCTGTCCCAGTCTCCCTCTCTCTCTATCCCCCCACCCCAGTTTCAGTCTCTCTAACCCCCCAGTTTCTATCTCTCTATCGCCCAGTTTCTCTCTATCCCTCCAGTTACTGTCTCTCTCCCCATCTGCCCACCCCCCCAGTCTCTCACTCCCCCTCAGTCTCTTTGCCCCCATCCAGTCTCTTCCTCTCCCCATTCCCAGTCTCTCTCCCTATCCTCACTCTCTGCCTGTCCCCCAGTCTCTCTCTTCCCACCCCCAGTCTCTCTCACCGCCCCCCCCAATCTCTCTCACTCCACCCCCAGTCTCTCTCACGCCACCCCCAGTCTCTCTCTCTCCCCACCCCCAGTCTATCTCTCTCTCCTCACCCCTAGTCTCTCTCTCTCCTAATCCCCCAGTTACTCTCTCTCTCCTCATCCCTAGTCTCTCTCTCTCCCCACCCCCAGTCTCTCTCTCTCCCCACCCCGAGTCTCTCTCTCCCCACCCCCAGTTTCTCTCTCTCCCCTCCTCCAGTCTCTCTCTCCCCACCCCTAGTCTCTCTCTCTTCCCACCCCCAGTCTGTCTCTCTCCCTCTCCCCCTCTCTCCCCATTCTCTCTCTCTCCCCACCCCCAGTCTCTCCACTCCAAATCTCTCTCCCCATCCCAGTCTCCCTCTCTCCCCACACTAGTCTCTCTCCCTACCCCCAGCCTCTCTCTCTCTCCACCCCCAGTCTCTCTCTCTCTCTCTCTCTCTCTCTCTCTCTGTCCCAGTCTCCCTCTTTCTCTACCCCCCCCCACCCCAGTTTCAATCTCTCTAACCCCCCAGTTTTTGTCTCTCTATCCCCCCCAGTCACTATCTCTCTCCCCAATCCCCCAGTCTCTCTCTTCCCGCCACAGTCTCTCTTCCGCCCGCCCCCCCCCCCCCGCCCAGCCTCTTCCTCTCCCCCCACAGTCTCTCTCTTCCCCTCCTCGTCCCCAGTCTCTCTCCGCATCCTCACTTTCTCTGCCCGTCCCCAGTCTCTCTCTCTCCCCACCCCCAGTCTCTCTCTCCCCACCCCCAGTCTCTCTCTCTGCCCACCCCCAGTCTCTCTCTCACCCCACCCCCAGTCTCTCTCTCTCCCCACCCCCAGTCTCTCTCTCCCTCCCCACCCTCAGTCTCTCTCTCCCTCCCCACCCTCAGTCTCTCTCTCTCTCTCTCTCCCAACCCCAGTCTCTCTCTCTCTCTCTCTTTCTCCCCCTCTCCCAGTCTCTCTCTCTCCCCCAGTCTCTCTCTCTCTCCTCACCCCCAGTCTCTCTCCCCACCCCCAGTCACTCTCTCTCCTTCCCCAGTCTCTCTCTCTCTCCCCACCCCCAGTCTCTCTCTCTCTCTCTCTCTCTCCCCACCCCCAGTCTCTCTCTCCCTCACCACCCAGTCTTTCTCCCTCCCCATCCCCAGTCTCTCTCTCCCCACCCCCAGTCTCTCTCTCCCTCACCACCCAGTCTTTCTCCCTCCCCATCCCCAGTCTCTCTCTCCCCACCCCCAGTCTCTCTCTCTCTCTCTCCCCACCCCTAGTATCTTTCCCCCCACCCCAGTCACTCTCTCTTCCCCACCCCCAGTCTCCCTCTTTCTCTACCCCCCACCCCAGTTTCAATCTCTCTAACCCCCCAGTTTCTGTCTCTCTATCCCCCCCAGTTTCTCTCTATCCCCCCAGTCACTGTCTCTCTCCCCAATCCCCCAGTTTCTCTCTCCTCGCCACAGTCTCTCTTCTGCCCCCCCCCCCCCCCTGGCCCAGCCTCTTCCTCTCCCCCCACAGTCTCTCTCTTTCCCCCCCGCCCAGTCTCTTCCTCTCCCCGTCCCCAGTCTCTCTCCGCATCCTCACTTTCTCTGCCCGTCCCCAGTCTCTCTCTCTCCCCACCCCAAGTCTCTCTCTCTCCACCCCCAGTCTCTCTCTCTCTCTCCCCACCCCCAGTCTCTCTCTCTCTCCCCACCCCCAGTCTCTCTCTCTCTCTCTCTCTCCCCACCCCCAGTCTCTCTCTCTCTCCACCCCCAGTCTCTCTTTCTCCCCATTCCCAGTCTCTCTCCCTCTCCCATCCCTAGTCTCTCTCTCTCTCTCCCACCCCCAGTCCCTCTCTCCCACCCCCAGTCTCTCTCTTTCTCCCATCCCCAGCCTCTCTCTCTCTACCACCCCCAGTCTCTGGGACACAGAGACACTAGGACACTAGGACACTGGGACACTATGTCACTGAGACACTTAGACACTGGGACATTGGGACACTGGGACACTGGAACACTCAGACACAGAGACACTAGTTCACTCGGACACTAGGACACTGGGACACTATGTCACTGAGACACTTAGACACTGAGACATTGGGACACTTAGACACAGAGACACTAGGACACTGAGACTCTGGGACACTAGTACACTGGTACACTGAGACACAGAGAAACAGAGATACTAGGACACGGGGACACGGGGACACTGGGACATGGGGACACTGAGACACAGAGACACTGGGACTCTGGGACACGGAGACACGGAGACACGAGTATCCTGGGACTCTTGGACACTGGTAAGACAAAGGTCCTCCACCAGCCTGTCCTCACCACACAGCACCGCCCCCCAGTCATCAAGATCCATGGCACGGCCCTGGACGATGTGGGCCGCTTCCCATATTTTGGGAGCCTCCTATCAACAAGAGCAGGCATCGACGACGAGATCCAACACCACCTCCAGTGCGTCATTGCAGCCTTCGGCCGCCTGAGGAAAAGAGTGTTTGAAGACCAGGCCCTCAAAACATTAACCAAGCTCATGGTTTACAGGGCTGTAGTAATACCCGCCCTCCTGTATGGCTCAGAGACATGGACCATATACAGTAGACACCTCAAGTCGCTGGAGAAATACCACCAACGATGTCTCCGCAAAATCCTACAAATCACCTGGGAGAACCGACGCACCAATGTTAGCGTCCTCGACCAGGCCAACATCCCCAGCATTGAAGCACTGACCATACTTGGATCAGCTCCGCTGGGCAGGCCACATAGTCCGCATGCCAGACATGAGACTCCCAAAGCATGCGCTCTACTCGGAACTCCACCACGGCAAACGAGCCAAAGGTGGGCAGCTCAAAGCCTCCCTGATAAAGTGCAACATTCCCACTGACACCTGGGAGTCTCTGGCCAAAGACCACCCTAAGTGGAGGAAGTGCATCAGCGAGGGCACTGAGCACCTCGAGTCTCGTCGCCGAGAGCATGCAGAAATCAAGCGCAGGCAGCAGAAAGAGTGTGTGGCAAACCAGTCCCACCCACCCCTTCCCTCAACGACTATCTGTCCCACCTGTATTGGACTGTACAGCCACCTAAGAACTCATGTTAAGAGTAGAAACAAGTCTTCCTCGATTCCGAGGGACTGCCTATGATGATGATGTCCCCTGACTCCACATTCTTTGACCTTATTTAGTCTATTATGTGGTACCTTATCGAAGACTTTTTGGAAATCTAGACAAATTACATCTATTGCATTACCCTTGTCCTCTCTCTCTCTGTTACCTCTTCAAAGTATTCAGTGAGGTTGGTCAAGCAAGGCTTTCCCTTTTGAAAACCACGCTGACTATTCATTATTATATTTTTGGGCTTCGGATTCGGAGGTCCAAGCATCTAAGTATCAGCAAAGCTAATGACTGATCTTAAGAATCACTGCTGTTATTTAAGCCTTGTTAGGCTGAAAGTGTACACAGATGCACTCTTCACTCTTGAGATTGACAGGAGCTAGATATATATGTTTACCACAGGGAGACCATGAATTGGACTGGTTCGACTAGGCTTATATTCACTGGAATTTAGAAGACTGAAAGGGGATCTCATAGAAACATATAAAATTCTGATGGGATTGGACAGGTTAGATGCCGGAAGAATGTTCCCGATGTTGGTGAAGTCCAGAACCAGGGGTCCCAGTCTAAGGGTAAGGGATAAGCCATTTAGGGCCGAGATGAGGAGAAACTTCTTCACTCAGAGAATTGTGAACCTGTGGAATTCTCAACCACAGAAAGTTGTTGAGGCCAGTTGGTTAGATATATTCAAAAGCGAGTTAGATGTGGCCCTTATGGCTAAAGGAATCAAGGGGTATGGAGAGAAAGCAGGAATGGAGTACTGAAGTTGCATAATCAGCCACGATCATTTTGAATGGTGGTGCCGGCTCGAAGAGCCGAATGGCCTTCTCCTGCACCTACTTTCTATGTTTCTATGTTTCCAGTAGATACAGAATGTTTGTGGGAAGAGAAGAACTAGGGGCCTTTGGGCTGACAAGAACTAAGGGAGTCCTTTTAACCCAACCCACCCGGTGAGAAATTGATGTGATCGGATTGGTCTTCTGTTTTACACCCTGCCCAATTTTACTTTATATTGATTTCTCAGCCCAAACATTTAAATGACCCAACCACAGGATTTGGGTTGGGAGTCTATTGCCTATTCCATGGGCAGACAGGGCTTCTGCTCTTCTGCAGTTGCAGGAGTGGGACCCACAGAATTTGAGGCCCTATACCCCATTTTTGAAATCCGAAATTCCACCGGCCTGTTATAATTTTAAATACCAACACTCGCAATTTCAGGAAATTATTTATGTAATCTTTGTTCTAATTTAAATGTACAATCTCCTCAGGATTCTTCATGTGTAAAGTTGCGAGTTAAAACACGGATCATTTGTGTGACTGGAATTCTAAGCCTGCATAATTTGGAACATGTTCTATAACTGAATCTAAGGTTTTGGCGATCATTTGTAAGGTCACGATTCTTTAGTGGAAGTTCACGCAGTGTAGTGTTACTTTTGTTCCCATTATTTGTCAGGAACCTTACAAATGAAATCCGGAGTATTCAATTACATTACGGGATAGATTTTACCAATGAAAATTTATGGACAGAAAATTGTGCAGGGCACACTGACCTCTGCATCTAAATTCCTGATTTGCGCTCCTCTTGTATGAAACTCTGCACCGAGAGTAAAGCTTCACAAAATCTATCCCATATGAAAATTAGAACTGAGGTATCTGTATTATCTGCTCCTGTCTCTACCTCTCCTCCACCGCTGCTGAGAAAATAGCCACTTCAAGATTGGATTCCTTGAATATTCTCTCTCTTTCTTGGCCCTGCTGCCTTCACAGACTGCAGCTTTTCCAGAACACCATGACCGATGCTCCCACACAAAGTCCTTCACCACTGCCCTTGCCAAGCTCCACTGGCTCCATTTGCTATGATGGATCAATTATAAGACTCTTGATCCTGTACAAATCTCTCTATGACCTTCCTCGACTCTGCCTCTGTGATCTCTTCCAGCCATACATCTCTATACATACACCACACTCTCTGCTTTTTGGATACAAGTCTGCTTCTTGCTCCCACTGCTCCACCATTCGCAGCCATGGAGCTGTGGAACGACACCATTACCTCACCACCTCTCTCTCAGTTTTCAAAACCCTCCTTAAAATCCTCCTCTTTGACTTTGCCTTCACTCCAATTTTCTCCTCTGACGCATTGTTCTCCCATGCGTGAGGTGCTATGTAACTGTATGATGTCAATGTAAAAATGACACATGGCCTGTGTCATTCAAGATGAGATAAATTGATGGGGTAGATTTCTGTCTTCACCACCTGGACGGTGATCTGGCGGAGCCTGACTTTTATAAAACACGCCCAATTCTGATTCCACTCCACTCAGGCGAAGACAAAAATCTATCCCATTAACTTATCTCCACTTGATTCATATATCTGACTGTTTTCCTTAATATTTCAATTACATTTTGAAGATGATAAATAAGATATAGAAGAAATCGTGGAGACACAACGGTGGAAATTTTAACCTTCCTCCCCACGACAGGCGGGAGAGGGTCGGGGGGATGTTAAAAATAAAAATTTGCATAACGTGACTCCAACTCGCCTGACACCATTTTTATAGTGATGGTTTGCGTGGCGTGTCTGCGTCCCACTCTCAAGAGGTGGGAAACCAAATTATAATATTTAAACCAGGCTCCCACATGATTTAAATTTAATGCTGGCTGGCTGGGTTTCCTCGGGCTCAGGGAAACCTGCTAGCAAAATGGAGATGGGAGCAACTGGATCAAGCAGATAGCTGCTTTTTAGACCAGAGGATTACATAGGATTAAATAAGATATACAGTACAGAAACAGGCCATTCGGCCCAACCAGTCCATGCTGACGTTTATGCTCCACTTGAGCCTCCTCCCGTCTTTCCTCATTTAAATCTATCAGATAACCCTCCATTCCTTTGTCCCTCATATGCTTATCTAGCCTCCCCTAGAGGGGTGCACCCCCCCGGCCCCTTAAG
Source organism: Pristiophorus japonicus (assembly GCF_044704955.1). Taxonomy (NCBI): domain Eukaryota; kingdom Metazoa; phylum Chordata; class Chondrichthyes; family Pristiophoridae; genus Pristiophorus; species Pristiophorus japonicus. Next base: position 240,041,341 of record NC_091978.1, on the reverse strand, counting down.
CAAATCAACTTCTGCGATTGGCTGACCAACCCCATCCCCCCATTTCGCGCATTATGCCCTGCGATCTGTTCAAATCCCCTCTTGCTCCATATTGTTGGTCTGAACCCCCACAACCAAAAAAACGACTGTGGCCTTCTGTCGCTGGTTTCCCCGCCAGGCAGCCTGTCAATGTGGCCGGCTGCCAGGCAGGTAAAGGAGTTAAAAAAATGATAATGTGGTCCTGCTATTAAATTCGGCAAGACCTCTGTGTTTCCGGGATTTCTAAGTGACTCCTGCAACCATGCTCCCCTGCAGCCTCCCTGCCTCCTCTTAAATATCGGAACCAACCTGTTTTTGTTACACATTATATTGCGGAGGAGCAGACATCTATTATTATTTCAGGTACAGTGAAGTGCATGTTTTCCACTCCGTGAGGGCTAGACTTAAAGGTCTCAGGAAGACAACTTTTAGATTTGCATTGATTGAATTCTCCCGAATACTGGAGCCTGTGATTAAATCTACAACAGTGGCTGCCCGGTGCTGTGTTACAGGGTGGTAATTAAATTGAGTGAGTTCCATGTGAGTGATAGTTATATAGTTTGTGAACATTATGTTGGTCTGCTTGGCTGAATTCCAGCTTTTTGATCCTGGGCGTTTGTTATCTTACTTAAAAGCAAATCTAATGAGGCTCCATTCTCAGTATGGAAGCTCAGTTGCCAGGAACATGAATTGGAGAATTGACGTGGAGGACAGCACACCCACTTCATGGCACTCTTCATTTTCAAGTTCAGCGATTAAAATGAATGAACAGAAAATTGGGAGCACTGTGAATCGAGTGTGCTGACCTCTGTGACTGATTCTCCAATCTCCACATCCATCAAGTGAGGCTCTGCGTTGGCAGCAGAGCTGTGCAAAATTTACCCCATAATGTGCGTACCAATGTTTGTGCCATATGTGTAAAAGTGCTGTCATTGGGCATATTTAATGTTTGGGTACCAATGTGTTATTGCGGAAAGGCACATTTAAGCCAATACCCTTTTTGTGCGATCCTCTTAATTCATCATCTCAAATTGCGTCCATTGCTACCATGACTTGTGACAGACCAATCCGTGGCCCAACATGGCCATGAACCCTTCTTCCAGCCTGAAGTCGCTGGATTTTTGGCTAATTTGCACCTCGGTTAGTGCCCCACGGGGCGTTAAATGCTGTTTATTGGGCGTTGGGCCTGGCGTCCAGGATTTAGTGCCTGGCCATAAGATTCAGCTATTGATTTGCACCAGTGCAAAAACTTACTGCCCCGTCCTCCGTTTTCAGCGTGATTATGGCATCAGTCGTTGTGCAAGGCTGCGCTAGTACCCCAGATGGAATTTTCAGCCTTAACGCCTCATTTAATGCCCGCCCCAGGAAACGCCTGAAAAAATTAGGCGGTTCCAGGTTGCAGCAGGTGCTATTGGCGGCATATTTAAATGGAGGCTGGAGGATTTTATATCACAGTTGTCAGTGACTGCTACGGTTGCGCACCAAACGCTACGTAAGGCTCCGAGTTGCAAACGGCACTTTTATGTGCCACGACACTTTGCTTATAAGGTCAGTAAGGGATTTCAATGGGGGCAATACTAGTTTGCCAGTGTATCATGCTGATTGCTATTGGCAAGCGACTTCAGGCTGGAAGAAGGGTTCATGGCCATGTTGGGCCATGGATTCGAAGAGGTCGCAGACATATGGGGAGGAGGCCTTACCCCCCACGGGTTTACAGGGAACATCGCCAACAGGGCTGCGCTGCCCATCCAGGTGAAAGTGACAGTGGCGATGGCCTTATATGCCTCCGGCTCCTTCCAGGCAGCAGCAGGGGACATATGCAGCACCTTTCAGCACGCTGCACATTGCTGCATTCGCCAGGTTACAAGGGCACTGTACGCACGTAGAATGGACTTCATAAAGTTCCCAATGAGCAGGGACAGCCAGAATGCGAGGGCTTTAGGCTTTGGAAGAATTATGGGCTTCCCCAAGGTTCAAGGAGCCATTGACTGCACACACGTCACCTTGCGAGGAACATTACACAACATAGAGGTCTTCAGAAACTGAAAGGGTTAACACTCCCTAAACGTACAGCTGGTCTGCAACCACACGCAGTGCATCCTCACAGTGAATTCCCACTATCCAGGGAGTGTACATGATGCTTTCATCTTGCATGAGAGCAGTGTGTCACGAATGTTTCAGCGAGGTCTGGGCTGGCTGATCAGGGACAAAGGTTACGGCCTGGCCACCTGGCTCATGATCCCCTCTGGAACTCCACCACAGAAACCGTGCAGCGCTACAATGGCAGCCATGCAGCCACCCGCAACATTATCGAACAGATAGCTGGCGTGCTCAAGCAGTGCTTCTGTTGCTTGAACTGCTTTGGAGACGGCCTTCAATACTCCCCTCAACAAGTCTCCAAATTCATTGCGTTGTGCTGCATGGTACACAACTTAGCCATCATGAGGAGCCAGGCATTGCCAGTGGAGATTGCAGGACCACCTCAGGAGGAGGAGAACGAGGAAGACGAGCCTGGCGAGGAACCCATTGCGGATCCACTACAACCTCAGGGGAGGGAGCGTGGAAATGCGACTGCAGCAAGAACCTGACTTCACCAGCTCATTATTGACCAGTTTGCTTCAATGGGGAAGGTGGGGTTGCAGCTTTGACTCGCGTCTCTGTGCCACCATGATGGTTCATCTACACTGAATTCGGCAATGAGACACAAGAACCAATGGCAAAGGCGCAAGAAACATGTTTTATTAAGATCAATAATGAACAATGCGCCCCCTCCCCACCACAACAACCCAAAATGATACATTGATAAAACCAAAACTAAATAAACACAAAACTTCTTCCAGCAGTGAGTCAATGCAAACAAATCCATTTCTTAAGATATAACTATTTACAGCGTGAACAATTCCATATGAGCTCAAGCTTGTGCTAGACCTTAATGGATCTTAGACACAATCCCCCCCCACCCCCTTCCCGTCAGCCCCCTCCCATGTCTGCTACTCCTCCTCAATGAGGCCTTTGTGCCTAAAGCAAGAGGCACTGCAGATGGTGTCTGAGGACACTCTGGACCAGCTCTGGGCCTGGAAGGCCTGGCTACGGACTGCTGCGCCTCATCATCGGTGGAAGCAGTCACTGGTGGTTGTGAATCAGCATCTGGAGCACGACGTGTCTCCACAACTTGCTGGTCTGCTTTGGCACCGTCCCTTCCCGTTGGACAGTGGGGAATGCAGAGAGGATGGCAGCAGTCTTCGACTGCATCATATCACCAAGCTGAAGCGTAGCTTGTGCCTGCGATTCGTGCGATGCTGCAACATGCTCAAGGTCACCACCACACACTCTGGAACGCCAGTGTCGCTGCTCGAGGTCACCAGCCTCTGTGTGTGGGCAGTGATGGCCTCGCTGGAGTCCTGAGTTGTATTGACAATCCGTGATGCTGCCTCCGCAGCAGTCGCAGTAAGCTTGTCGATGTTCTCTGGGATCCGTCCCAGTGCATCCATAAGCATTTCTGTATTTACCCTGGACATTTCCACCAAGTCCAGTTCAATGTCTGCCTGTCGTTGAGCAGACCGACTTTGATGACTCACCCTCCGGAGAGCTGGCCTGCGAGATTGCCCTCTCACACTGCGTTGCTGTAGGCGACTAGGGCCAGGAGTCTCCAAAGACTCAAACCCCTCAAAAATCTCATTGCCGCCAGATGACAAATGTGGAGATTGGGCAACTGCGGCTCAGTCATCTTGGATGTGTCCGTAGCCTCGTATTCACCGCCATGGCCGGAGGTTGATGTGTCCCGGGAAGGCTGGCGCGATTGTGGCTGACTGCAAATACAAAAACACACACGTGTGGTTAGCAGCAGGGGAGGGGCAGGGTGACACGAGGAAGGTGGATAAAAACACACACGTGTGGTTAGCAGCAGGGGAGGGGCAGGGTGACACGAGGAAGGTGGATAAAAACACACACGTGTGGTTAGCAGCAGGGGAGGGGCAGGATGACATGAGGAAGGTGGCATTGCACATGTTCATTTGAAAGCCCGCTGCAGCCACTTCATTATACATCTCAATACATCTCAGGCACCCTATCCATTTACATACCGTTCACTATTCGAAGGGGGCTCAGCATCGTCCCCGGCAACTGCCCGAGCTGCTACTCCAATTAGGACACCCGTTCCTCAACATCATTAAGTTCCAGTATTTGAGGCCTGTGCGCAGCTGCTCCTTCCTGTTGTGAGAGTGCTTCGACTGCAAAGAGAAAAATAGGAAGGGTTCAGAAAGGGTTACTCTCCTGTTGTGGCACATATGCCTACCATAGTACAATAGGTGAGACTAGGTGAATGTTCCAGTGGCTTCCATTCAATCTGTTTCGATGTTGCATGAGCTTTGTGAGCAATTCTTAGGAGGTTAGAGGGATGTAACATAGGGGCTGTAGGTGATCTTTCTGAAAGCCATTGCAGCAGTGGCGTGTATTGCGAGGAAGGATGTAAATTATTGAGTTCATGTGCATCGATCATTAGAAGGCAATGAGTGCAGAAGTAAGTCTTCATCTTTTTTATGCATTGTGAAACCCACCCCACAGACAGCAAGACTTTTGAGAGGGACCATATGCATGAAAGACTTCACATAGTATCTGAGATTCATGTTAGAAGGAAAGGGGGCATACATAAATGTGAAAGGTACTCACCCTGACTAATGTGGTAAGGTCGTTGAACTTTTTTCGACATTGTGTCCCAGTTCTGGGCACAGTGTCTGCAGCAGAGACCTCCTGTGCTATGTCCCTCCACAGCCTCTTAAATACAGGTGGGAGTGGTCTGGCTCCCCCCGCAAGATGGAATGAGGGCCACCTCCTCTCCACTGCATGGACTAAAGCCTCACTCGACATTACTGAATTTCCTGGCACTCTGCCTTCCCTCCCGCTCCTCCATCTCTGCAGAAGTGGCTGAAGTGGGGCGGTTTATACACGCAGGAAGCTATCATGCCCTGCATAAGCGTCTGTGTCCGGGGGAAATAAAATACTGCGCGTGCGCAAAATGGCTCCTCCTTTAACGACAAAGTCCGTTGTGCAATGCCTGACTTAATGCCAATTCTCCTCCAACTTACTTTATCACCGAAACTTGCAGCCGGAGGCGCAAACTATTTTTACGTGCTACCTTTAACGCCCCGCCGCGATTAACACCCTGAAATCCAAAAAGCCCACAATCCAGCCCCAACATTTTTTCTAAATATTATAAAGCTTACAGTGCTTTCTACTGTGTCTGTAAGCACTCTAGTAATGACTCCACAAAGTACGGTATTGCACTTGAACTGTTGTAACCTTAGTCCATTTATTGCAGCTTCTGAATGAGGGTACAGTAAGGTGAGCTCCCTTTTATACTTGATTACCTGCAGTATGCAAGTGACCTTTTGGTCTCCACCAGTTGCACCCTCTGGTGGTACAGGCATAGTGTATACAGTGTGAAGATACATTCAGTGGTCTTATGTAACTGTACATTGAGTATACAGGATATATACATATATTGTACAACATCACTCCCCCCTAAATCTTGTGCCACTGGCCTTTGCACTGTGTGCTCTGGCCCTTGACTTGAGTGCCCAAAGCCCTTGCACTTTGTCTGTGCTTGGGAATGGCTCTCTCCCTGTAGACCCCCAAGTCCTTATTGCCACGACTTTGGGAAATGGTCAGCAGTGGATGGTTGGAGGTTGCAGTGGGGGTTGAGTGGGTTCTGGGTGTGATCCATGTGTGTCCATGGCTACATACATCTATTTCCCCCTCCCCATACATAGACCATGTGTGTGGCTCGACATCTGCATTTGCATACATATACAGTGAATAAAAAATAGGATTAGTTACATCACTGTTTGGGTTTAGCAGTAGTGGAACAAGTACATATTACAGGTAAGGTACATACATAGTATTACAGTCTTGCCCCTGGGATATAGGTGCAGGTGAGTGAGGACGCTAGTTCCAGAGTGACCGGACTGTGTCCAGGTTGTCTGATGGCGGCGCTGCGCCCCCTGCCAGCTGGGTGGGCTCGGATCGCTCCCCTGGCTGAGTCTCAGGGCCTTTGCCGTTGCCTATTAGTGGGCAGAGCCACAGGAGTGTGTGGCCTCCCTGTCCTCTTTTGAGGGCTGCGGTGTCTCCCTGCTACCCTTCAGTGATTGTGGGAGCCTGGTCATCCCAGGTCCCGTCGGGAGGGTTGGAGGGTGTTAGCCTCTTGCTCCCGGTACTGGCCCTGGTGGCCAGAGAGGTAGGCCCGATCTGGGGCAGAGTGCCAGTGGTGGTGCCTGTGTCGCCTGCTGATCGCTGGCCCTGCAGTGGGTATGCTCCCTCTGTGTGTGGCCACACTCCCTGGGGCATCACATTGGTCCCGGAGGTGCAGGCTACATGATCGGGTAGCCCGCTGGACCTGGTGCTTCCGGCGAGAGGTTGCCCTTGGTTTTGTCGACGTACATGTAGAACCCGGCATCACACATTATTTCATCATTTACATTCATGATACATTGGCTCTAACTGCAATCACCTGACTCGACATTGTTAGTTGTCTTTACAAATTCGCATTTGTCAATTACATCTTTTCTCTGTATACTACCGGCATCGCTGTACAATGTTACACTTAGATACTTGCATTTGTTAATTACATCTTTTACATTAGTATCACCGGCATCGCTGTACAAAGAGTGGAACTGTCCCTTTAATTGTTTTGGGTTTCCGGTCTCCTTTAAGAGGGCCTTGCAATCTTTACTCCAATCCAGTTCGCTGCTCGGCATCACGTGTTGCTCCCTCAACGCTGCCCCTCGTGGTCTGGTCGCGGCCATCTTGATTTCAGGTGCTTCACCTCGTGGTGCGGGCGCCACCTTCTCTCTCTCCACACGAGGTAGGCTGCGGTGATCCTTTTCTCCCCAGGTTCTGCCACGGAAGCCGGGAATTTACCTTCTGCACCGATCTTCTTCCTTCGGAGTCCTGCCACTGGAACCCGGAAGGTGAGGTCTGGTCGCTCGGGTTGGATCATCTCGCCTTTGGGTAGTGCGGTCTGTGTCGTCGCCGCGCAGTCGAGTTGGACGGTAGAATCTTCAGGTGCTGTGATGGATCCAAATTTGGGGCTGCATAGGACGTCGATCACAGGGGCCTGGAGGCTTTCCCAGCTCCAACACATTTGGATTTGTTTTATCCATCTTCTTCCTAGCAGCGTTGGACCATCACCAGCAACGATCCACAAAGGTAACTTGTGCATTGCGCCGCCATAGGACGCCTGGACATCCACGCTGCCAACGACTGGGATGGTGTCGTTTGTGTAAGTGAGCAGCTTCATCTGGATCGGGAGCATTTTAGGTCGATCGGTGGGATTGTGCCAGAGTTTCTCGAAAGCCGCCTGATTCATCAGCGATTGACTCGCCCCTGTGTCGACCTCCATCGAGACTGGAACACCATCGATTTCGACTTCCATTTTCAATGGGGAACTCTCGGTGGTGCAGGTAAACACTCCGTACACCTCTTCCTGGGGCTGAGCTGCCTCCTGGACTCTCTCTTCGTCTTCATCGGCGCTGGAGCCCGGGTGATCGGCCAACTCTTCAGTGACTCGGTGAGTAAAATTTCTCTTGCACATTCGCTGGAGGTGGCTTTTAGTGTTACAGCCTTTGCAAGTATAGTCTCTGTATCGGCACTGGTGGGCCTGTGATTTCCTCCACAGCGCCAGCATGGCCCTGGCATTTTGGCCCCATGTGGCAGACTCAGGATTGCGGGATTCGGGGTAGCAGTCTTGCCTCTAAAGGGCGCCAGTCGATTCACGGTACTTGCCGGGTTAGAGTCTTGGGGGGTGAGTCATCATGGAATCGCAGGCCGAGGCCATGAATGCCTGGCTGATGTTGATTGCCTTCTGCAGGGTGATCTTGGTGTCTGCAGAGAGCAGCCTGTGGAGCAGGCCCTCGTGGCCGATTCCAATAACAAAGATGTCCCTCAGTGCTTCGGTGAGGTGGTCGGCAAAATCACACAGTGCAGCCAATCGTCTTAGGTCTGCAACATATTTTGCGATTTCTTGGCCTTCGGGCCGCCGGTGTGTGTAGAATCGGTGTCTGGCTGTGAGAATGCTCTCTTTAGGCTTGAGCTGTTCCTGAATCATCGTTACGAGCTCCGTGTACATTTTGGTTGTCGTCTTCTCTGGGGCTAGCATGTCCCTGACAAGGCCATAAACGGTGGGTCCACAACTGCTGAGCAGGATAGCTCTGCGCTTATCAGCCAGCGAGGTCGGTGTGTCTCCTGCCAGGTCGTTTGCGATGAAGTAGTGTTCGAGCCTTTCCACAAAGGCATCCCAATCTTCCCCCAGCGAATTGTTGAAATTTGCCAAGGTTAGCCATTTTTCGCGTGGAAATTCGTAATCTCGTCGCCAGTTATTGTGTCTGTAAACACTCTAGTAATAACTGCACGAGGTAAGGTATTGCACTTGAACTGTTGTGACCTTAGTCCATTTATTGCAGCTCCTGAATGAGGGTACAGTAACGTGAGCTCCCTTTTATATTTGATTACCTGCAGTGTGCAGGTGACCTCGAGGTCTCCACCAGTTGCACCCTCTGGTGGTACAGGCATAGTGTATACAGTGTGAAGATACATTCAGTGGTCTATGTAACTGTACATTGAGCGTACAGAGTATATACATATATTATACATACACAACTCTTTCTCCATATGCACCCTAAGTTTGGAAGGATTTAATCGAATTTCACTGCTGAAAGTTTAGTTATGATTTAAGCGAGCATGGTATGAATTTTTTTATTTATGCCTAATTTATAAATAATTCAATATTTCATAATACCAAAGGTAGGTTTTATAGTTTTCTTGCAAATTTTAGCTTTGAGATTTATCTAAAATAATATTGAAAGTGGCCAACTGTGCACTCATTTAGATAATTGTGTAAACTTTCCTGAAATATTTTACTGTCTATCATATAGAGTTGCTCCAAGCATATCATTCCAATGTCATCCTCATTGACTTCAATTATATTAGCATACTGGTCCACATATAATTCTGATTCAAATACAAACATTTTTTTGACATTAGTTGTGTGTTTGATTATTGTTATATATTAATTGGACATTATTGTAAATATTGATACTACAACTTACAATCAGGCTTGATCTCTGGTCGGCATTGGGTTCGTTGATATTAGTTAAGATGGCAATTGGAACATTACAGTTGGCTTCAGTGACGCCTGTTGAAAAGTGTGTGTCATCAGATGATGAACCGAACTGTCAAGTCCTCCACAGAAACCCTAGTAAAATTGAAGTCAATGGGAACCAGGGGGGAAACTCTCCACTGGCTGGAGTCATACCTAGCACAAAGGAAGATGGTTGTGGTTGTTGGAGATCAATCATCTCAGCCCCAGGACATCACTGCAGGTGTTCCTCAGGACAGTGTCCGAGGCCCAACCATCTGCTTTATCAATGCCGTTCCCTCCCTCATAGGGTTAAAAGTGAGCATGTTTGCTGATGATTGCATAGTGTTCAATTCCATTTGCAACTCCTCAGAAAATGAAGCAGTCCATGCCCACATGCTGCAAGACCTGGATAACATTCAGGCTTGGGTTAATAAGTGCCAAGTAACACCCACACCACATAAGTGCCAGGCAATGATAATCTCCAACAACCACCGTTACTTGACATTCAATGGCATTACCACTGCTAAATCACCCATAATCAACATTCTGGGGATCACCATTGACTAGAAACTTAACTGGACCAGCCACAGTATTCTGTGATGAGAAGAGCAGGTCAGATGCTAGGAATTCTGCAGCGAGTGTCTCACCTCGTGACTCCCCCAAAGCCTTTCCACCATCTACAAGGTACAAGTCAGGAGTGTAATGGAATACTCTCCACTTGCCTGGATGAGGGCAGCTTCAACAACACTCAAGAAGCCGGACACCATCCAGGACAAAGCAGCCCGTTTGATTGGCACCCCATCCACCATCTTAAACATTCACTCCTTCCACCACCGGTGTACGGTGTGTACCATCTACAAGGTGCACTGCAGCAACTCGCCAAGGCTTCTTTGGCAGCACCTCCCAATCCTGTGACCTCTACCACCTAGAAGGACAAGGGCAGCAGATGCATGGGAACACCATCACCTCAAAGTTCCCCTCCAAGTTACATACCATCGACTTGGAAATATATCGCTGGTGCTTCATCGTTCCAAATCCTGGAACTTCCTCCCTAACAGCACTGTGGGAGAACCTTCACTGCACGGACTACAGCGGTTCAAGAAGGCAGCTCACCACCACCTTCTCTAGGGCAATTAGGGATGGGCAATAAATGCCAGTGACGCCCACATCCCAGATACTAATAAAGAAAAGGATTCATCCCGTGTCAAGGAGCCACCCTTAGGCGAGATTGGGAAATTGATGCTGCAAGATTGCTTCTAGAGAACCTAAAGAGTTCAAACATTCTGAAAAGCCTGGAATGTGATAGGTGTGATCAATTTGCACCACAGGTTGTGGGAAATTTGTATTTTAAATCCTCCTCTGTCAGCCAAAGCAACAGTGGATTCTCAGAACAGACTATCAACCTTAGCATTCGGCATTGCCACGGCATGAATGACAGAAAATTTAATGTTTGATATCAACGATCATTAACATAATTTGAATTCACCCAACTATATTTTTGGGGATGTAATAACAGCTTTGCCACTTCCAGTGGAAAATTGTGGTAGTAGAATGGCTCCCCAGCCAGTTTTCTGTGCCTCACTTCAAACTGGGTGGATTGAAAGTGGGAAAACCTTCCTATAGAGTTTTCACTTGCTCCCTGTAGACTATATCCTGCTTACCCAAGCTCAGAGATTGTGGATGCAGGTAGACAAGAGCCCAGGCTTAAGGATCCGCCGGTATGTTCAGGAGTATTGCTAGAGATTAGTCCGCTAAAGCAGTGCACCCTACCAGCATGTTATCTTCCCCTTGCTTCTTGAGTCAATATTGCCTTGTACGGTTACCACATTGGGACAAATCCCAGCCCCATCCCCAACCTCCACCCCACTGCGAGATACAGATGAACATGAAAGACCACAAAAAAAGCGTCAAAACTGCATTTTTAATTTTACAGGACACTATGGCCCAAGTTTCCACATGATTTGCTCCTGATTTTTAGGAGCAACTGGTGGAGAACAGAGTATCTTAGAAATCGGAATTCTCTACATTTAAGTTTTCTGCAGTTCTAGTCAGATAGAACAGTTTCAAAAAAATTTTCAAAAGGGGGCGTGTCCGGCCACTGACGCCTGATTTGAAAGTTTCCACAGTGAAAACGTACTCCAAACTAACTTAGAATGGAGCAAGTGAAGATTTTTGTAGGCTTGAAAAAACCTTGTCTACACATTTAAAAATCAGGCGCAGGTTACAAATTAGGCGTCGGGAACGAGGTGCGGGGGAGGGGGGGGAAGGGAAGTCATTAAATTCTACAACAAATCCTTATTTATACTTATACAAATATTATACAAATAAATCCAACCTGAATAAAAATTTATAAGCAAAGAAAAGATTAAATAAACCATGTTCCTACCTGTGTGAAAGTGCTTCAGGCAGGCCTTTCAGGCAGCGGTTTGCCGTCGGGCCCGTCCGACAGCAGGGGGAGAAAGCTGGAAGAAGCCTCAGTGCTGATCATGGAAGGGCAATGTGGTTTTATTAAAAAATTTTAAAAATTGAACAGCTACAAAGAATTTGAATAGTCTCAAACAAGTGCATGTGTCCCGTTTATCACAGTCTATCTTTAATTACAGAATGCACTCCCTCACACACAGAAATATCAAGAAAATTTAAATGCAAGCCTTTGCAAGGGTTCAATAAACAAATTTTCACTTTTTCTGCAGCACTTTTTAAAATGGCCAAGTGCCAATGTTTACTTCAGACTGCGCGTGCGCGAATGCTTCAACGCGCACGCGCAGGGTTTCCGGCACGAAAAAAACTCATTTAAATTGTACCCGCCCCCTCCTACTTACAAAATCGGCGCGAGTGGTCGGCTCCGCCCACTGTGCGCCGCGCCAAGCAGACATCGAGCTGCAAGGCGCTCGAGAATACCGCGTTTTTTTTCAGGCGCCGTTTTCGCCGCGAAAAACGGCGCCCAGCTCGGAGGGGCGCCTGTTTTGCCACGTGTGGAAACTTGGGGCCAAAATATTTTTTTTAAGTTCAAGCTTTTGAAAGGGACTGGGAGTTATTTTCCGAGTATGCACTGGGGGCCTCACCTGCTCCGAGTGCATATTGATCAATTATGTGCATCCATTGATTTTAAAATCACCCTGAATAAGTACTATTGAGAAACTTGCTCGAAGAGGTCATAAGGCTAGTTGCTGTGAAAAATGGAAATCTCATGTGTTTGGCCTCATTATTGTCGCAATTAGAGAGAGGTTTTGTATTGGTCTTCACAGTAGAAGATATTAAAAACAACACAATAGGGGATAATCAAGGGGCTATAGGGAGGGAGGAACTTAATACAATCACTGTCACTAAAGAAGTAGTACTCGATAAAATAATGGGACTAAAAGCGGACAAGTCCCCTCGACCTGATGGCTTGCATCCTAGGGTCCTAAAAGAAGTGGCTGCAGAGATAGTGGATGCATTGGTTGTAATCTACTAAAATTCCCTGGATTCTGGGGAGGTTCCAGCGGATTGGAAAACCGCAAATGTAATGCCCCTATTTAAAAAAGGTAGACAGAAAGCAGGAAACTAGATCGGTTAGCCTAACATCTGTCATTGGGAAAATGCTGGAGTCCATTATTAAGGAAGCAGTAGCAGGACATTTGGAAAAGCATAATTCAATCAAGCAGAGTCAATATGGTTTTATGAAGGGGAAATCATGTTTGACAAATTTGCTGGAGTTCTTCGAGGATGTAACGAGCAGGGTGGATAAGGGGGAACCAGTGGATGTGCTGCATTTGGATTTCCAGAAGGCATTCTATAAGGTGCAAAAAATAAAAGTTCACGGAGTTGCTTGTAATATATTAGCATGGATTGAGGATTGGCTAACTAACAGAAAACAGAGAGTCGGGATAAATGGGTCATATCACGGTTGGCAAACAGTAACTAATGGGGTGCTGCAGGGATCGGTGCTGGGGTCTCAACTATTTACAATCTATCATCATCATCATCATCATAGGCAGCCCCTCGAAACGAGGATGACTTGCTTCCATGCCAAAAAAAAGGATGAGTTCACAGGTGTTTCAAATGAAGAACCCAAACTACATCCTCAAGGGTGGAAGATGCCTGTGTGTGGATTTTTTTAACGTGGGGTGGCCATTGCACACCAGCCACCACACGGGCTTGACAGAGCTAGGTCTTGGTCCAGTGGCAAGGATTACCCAAGACGACTGGAGACCAGCTCTGCTGCACGGGCCCAATGCGCACACATATCGTAGTGTGGTCTGGCCCACGCTGCCCCTGGGCCCTTGGCCCCAAACTCACGATGAAGGGACTGACTGTAATGTTGCCAAGTTTGCTGATGATACAAAGATGGGTGGAAAAGCAAATTGTGAGGAGGGCACAAAAAATCTGCAAAGGGAGAGAGACAGGCTAAGTGAGTGGGCAAAAATTTGGCAGATGGAGCATAATGTGGGAAAATGTGAGGTTATCCACTTTGGCAGAAAAAATAGAAAGCAAATTATAATTTAAATGGAGAAAAATTGCAAAGTGCTTCAGTACAGTGGGACCTGGGGGTCCTTATGCATGAAACACAAAAAAGTTAGCATGCAGGTACAGCAAGTAATCAGGAAGGCAAATGGAATGTTGGCCTTTATTGCAAGGGGGATAGAGTATAAAAGCAGAGAAGTCCTGCTTCAACTGTACAGAGTATTGGTGAGGCCACACCTGGAGTACTGCGTGCAGTTTTGGTCCCCGAATTTAAGGAAGGATATACTTGCATTGGAGGCTGTTCATAGAAGGTTCACTAGGTTGATTCCGGAGATGAGGGAGTTGACTGACGAAGATAGGTTGATAGGTTGATAGGTTGAGAAGATAGGTTCATCATCATAGACAGTCCCTCGGAATCGAGGAAGACTTGCTTCCACTCCTGAAGTGAGTCCTTTGGTGGCTGAACAGTCCAATGCGAGAGCCACAGCCCCTGTCACAGGTGGAACAGACATTCATCGGGGGGAGGCGGGGGGTGGGACTGATTAGCCGCACGCTCCTTCTGCTGCCTGCGCCTGACTTCTTCACGCTCACAGCGTTGAGATTCGAAGAGCTCAACGCCCTCCCGGATGCACTTTCTCCACCAAGGGCGGTCTTTGGCCCGGAACTCCCAGGTGTCAGTGGTTATGTCGCACTTTACCAGGAAGGCTTTGAGGGTATCCTTGTAACGTTTCCGCTGTCCACTTTTGGCTCGTTTGCCGTGAAGGAGTTCCGTATTGAGCAATTGCTTAGGGAGCCTCATGTCTGGCATGCGAACTATGTGGCCTGCCCAGCGAAGCTGATCGAGTGTGGTCAGTGCTTCAATGCTGGGGATGTTAGCCTGGGCGAGGACACTGATGTCGGTGTGCCTTTTCTCCCAGGGGATTTGCAGGATCTTGCGGAGACATCGTTGGTGATATGCTCATTGGAGTCTTAACTCATTGGAGTTCAGAAGAATGACAGGAGATCTTATCGAAACATATAAGATAATGAGAGGGCTGGACAAGATGGATGCAGAGAGTATATTTCCACATAGGGGAAACTAAAACCAGGGGGCATAGTCTCAGAATAAGGGGCCGCCCATTTAAATCTGAGATGAGGAGGAATTTCTTCTCTGAGGGTTGTGGATCTGTGGAATTTTCTGCCTTAAACAGTTGTGGAGGCTGGGTCATTGAATATATTTAAGGCGGAGATAGACAGATTTTTGAGCGATAAGGGAATAAAGGGTTATGGGGAGCGGACAGGGAAGTGGAGCTGAGTCCATGATCTGATTAGCCATGATCTTATTTAATGGCAGAGCAGGCTCGAGGGGCCAAATGGCCTACTCCTGCTCCTATTTCTTGTGTTTAATCTGCATCTACTTGACTTGGGATGTTGACACTCGATGCAAAAGATAGAAAAAAATATAATTGTTGAGTATAACATTTTCTCTTCCCATTTTTTGATCTTATCTTCTCTTGTTCTTTTAGGACCCCTACATTATGCATCATTCTTTGATTCATAACCAGCTCCATAGTCAATGCTGCACTATGATCTGACTGCTAGGAGATGGTGCAAGTTTCATAAGATCAAATTGTATAAGAACAATAGGACGTCTAGGAACTTGAAGCGGTCCTTGTGTGTAACAAATCTACCTTTTATCATAGAGTTTAATACCATCTTTCTGCCTTCTTATCCTGTCCCTCAGTCCCTTTTTGTTCCAGTCACATCTAATTGTCTCTTGAACCCATTTACACAGCTTAAATGGTATTTTCTGCTAATTTATTCTGCAATCCTATTATGCTTTGGGTGAGAAACATTCTTCCTGATTTCCCTTTGAACTCAAAATGTCTTAGTTTTAAAATACTTTTGTTGCCATAAGGTGAACAATTTGCTTTGATCAACCTTTATCATCCGTCTAAATTTTGGAAGCTTGAGTTGGGTCACCTCAAAGTCTCCTATTTGTCTAAGAAAACATGCCTAATTTCCTTAACATTTCCTCCTCATTTAAATTGCTGTTTCCGAGAATAATTCTTCAGCTTGTCTCTGTACTTTCTCCAAGGTGGTAAAGTCCTTGTGCTTTGGTGACCAGAACTACTCCAGATGGGGATTGGCTCACTGTCCAATTTTTCATTCAAAGAATTGGCTGTCGAAGTGACTTAGCTGAGAAGGAGAGCTCAGTAGCCAGAGAATTGTGTGGAAAACCCTGTATTCTGTAGGTCTGTAGTGTAATGTGTCAGACCATTAACGTGCTATAGCAGCAGTATCAACAACTACTACTTATCACAAAATGAAATTAATGACTTGTAATGATATGAGGTTTTAATAACAGGCTACACTGTGCTTTATCTGTAATCCATCCTTCGATTGACCTGTGTACATGGATCTCTTTGTGACTGAAGTCATCAGAAATGATAGACTAGGAGACTCATGAGGGTGTGGCTGGATTTCCTCTTTGATGCGTCAATGCCATGAGGGGCAGTATCTACAGTTAATGACTAATCAAACATCTCACCAATTAAAATGTATATTTAATTTAAATTCACATACCATTGATTTATTAAGAAAATACCAAATTTTTTTGCCAGACATTGACGAGGAATGAACTACCTGTAGTAGCAAATGCGAATATGTTACCCCAGCGGCCAAGAAGCAGAGAAGCAGTTGGCACACATGTTTTTAAATAAGTCCAAATTAATCTCCGTCATTAAAGGATCAAAGCAGAAGATATCCTGGCCATAAGAATATAATAACATAAGAACATAAGAAATAGGAGCATGAATAGGCCATACAGCCCCTTGAGCCTGCTTTGTCAATTTTATACGATCTTGGCTGATCCAATCATGGACTCAGATCCACTTCTCTGCCCGCTCCCCATAACCCCTTATTCTCTTATCGGTTAATAAATTGTCTATCTCTGTCTTAAATTTATTCAATGTCCCAGCTTCCACAGCTCTCGGAGGCAGCGAATTCCACAGATTTACAACCCTCTGAGAAAAGAAATTTCTGTCTCAGTTTTAAATGGGCGGCCCCTTATTCTAAGATTATGCCCCTTAGTTCTAGTCTCCCCCATCAGTAGAAACATTTTCTCTGCATCCACCTTGTCAAGCCCCCTCATAATCTTATATGTTTCGATAAGATCACCTCTCAATCTTCTGAATTCCAATGAGTAGAGGCCCAACCTACTCAACCTTTCCTCATAGGTCAATCCCCTCATCTCTGGAATCAACCTAGTGAACCTTCTCTGAATTGCCTCCAAAGCAAGTATATCCTTTCGTAAATATGGAAACCAAAACTGCACGCAGTACTCCAGGTGTGTCCTCACCAATACCTTATATAGCTGTAGCAAGACTGCCCTGCTTTTATACTTCATCCCCGTTGCAATAAAGGCCAAGAATACATTGGCCTTCCTGATCACTTGCTGTACCCATACTAACCTTTTGTGTTTCATGCACAAGTATCCCCAGGTCCCGCTGTACTGCAGCACTTTGCAATCTTTCTCCATTTAAATAATAACTTGTTCTTTGATTTTTTTTCTGCCAAAGTGCATGACCTCACACTTTCCAACATTATACTCCATCTGCCAAATTTTTGACCACTCACTTAACCTGTCTATGTCCTTTTGCAGATTTTGTGTCTCCTCCTCACGCATTGCTTTTCCTCCCATCTTTGTATCGTCGGCAAACTTGGCTACGTTACACTCGGTCCCTTCTTCCAAGTTATTAATATCGATTGTAAATAGTTGTAAATATATGCATAGTTACCAACTTTATACATCTTCTTTTGAAAGATATTTGTATTTGAGTTGGTAAGAGGGTAGGAGTCCAAAGGTATTCAATTTTGAATTCATTAAAATATGGGGTAAATAATGCAAAAACAGATTGTCCTGGGAAAACTAGGACTGCTGAGAAGTCATTCAT
This sequence comes from Pristiophorus japonicus, assembly GCF_044704955.1. Lineage (NCBI taxonomy): Eukaryota > Metazoa > Chordata > Chondrichthyes > Pristiophoridae > Pristiophorus > Pristiophorus japonicus. The sequence continues at coordinate 240,023,809 of NC_091978.1, read as the reverse complement.
ACAAACCAGCAGTCTTGTGCTAAGCCAAGTCTAAGTCAAATAGATTCTTATTTTATAATGTTTCAGAAAAGAAAGCATTTATTTTAGTGGCAAGATACAGAGCTCAATTTTGGCCACTAGAGATTTCTGGCGTACTTGCCAGAGGTGCACCAGTTTTCCACATTTGGAAGTATGCCAAAAATCTTCGGGACGATTTTGGCCGCTGTCCCGGGCCTGCTAGCTGCTGGCATGGCAAGGCGACTGGGTCTGTGGGCGGAGCCAGCGTCCTGTGCTGGAAACAGTGCCGGGACGCTGGACATGCGCAGTAGGATCGGGATTTGCTGTGATCCCGCATGCGCAGTAGAATCGGGTCAGTGGGTGAGTGAGAGCTGCAATTTCAACTGACCGCGCATGTGCAGTAGAATCGGCCTCCCGTTACTTTGCTGCGTTTCCCCCCAGCCAAGCTTCTCCCTCCACGCCCCCACCCTTCTCTTCAGCCTCCCGATACTTTGCTGCATTTCTGCCGAGCCCAGCCCAGCCAGCCCAGCCTCTCCCTCCACCGCCCCTCACCCTTCTCTTCAGCCTCCCGATACTTTGCCGCGTTTCTGCCCAGCCCAGCCATCCCAGCCCAGCCTCTCCCCGCCCTTACCTTACCTTCCCTTCAGCCTCTCGATGCGTCTTTGCAGGCTGCCCCTTTCCCAGGCCGAATGGCCTCCCGTACAGGCTAGCCCGCTGCCTTTAGTGGCAGAGTTCAATTCAAGGTAGGATTTACTACAATTATTTATTTGTTGTTCAATTGTTTACCTGAGTTCTTTATTTTTATTGAATTATTTAAACTTTTATTTGCAATGTTTGCTGCTTGGTGCTTGGATGCAGGTTGTTAATTACTTACCTACGCCGATTTCTTAACTGCCCGCAAGGTTTTTCAGAGCTGGCACGTATGCTGACCTAAGTGGATTTGGAGTAACTTTTAGCTGGCTAGAATTGCTAAAATGGCCAAAACTGGCGGAAGTGACTGGGAACGCACCCTTTTGAAAAACCAACCTGAACTAAAAAAAAATCGTACCTAACTGAGTTACTCTAGAGCAAGTTAATTGGGGAAAATGGCATTTTTTAACTTGCGCCAGAAAAACCAACTTACTCCAAAAAAATTGGAGCAAGTCATGGCCAAAATTGGGCCCAGAGAGTGAGAGAAAAATATCAAACTGCAATTGATCAGATCACAAAAATGGGCGTCATTGCTGTCTGTTTTACAAACCAACTGCTGTTAACATCAATTTGTTCTGTTTGAATCTCATGGAACTTCTAAGATATTCAAAAATTAATACATTCTCTCACCTGGCCAAGAAACAAATCGAGGTTCCAATGTCCATTTTTGAATAAAGTTGTAGCATAGCCGAGCTTGTAATTAAGCTTTATTAAAGAGTGGAGAATTTTGGTGGGACTAACTGCAGAGGTATTTTCCCCTGGAACATTGTGGGCGAAGGTGCGGCGAATGAGGGTACGGGGCTCCAGAAGAGCCGAGGGCCCAGGGGCAGCACAGGCCTGTCCATACTGCGATATGTGTGCGCACTAGGTCCGTACAGCAGAGCAGACCTCCAGTCGTCCTGGTTCAACCATTGCCACTGGACCAAGACCTAGCTCTGTCGAGCCCATGTGGTGGCTGATGTGCCACGGTTACCACACGTTAAAAAAATCCACGCAAAGGCATCTTCCGCCCCCTCAACTGGAGTTCAGGATTGGAACATCGGTCCTTCATTGAAACATCTGTGAACTCTTGTGGAAGCAAGTCATCCTCATTCGAGGGACTGCCTATGATGATGACTTTCAGGCACAGGGATATCTCCTTAGCTTTAGTGAGGTTGGGAAGTTTGTAATCTGGGGATTAACTTCTGATATCAGAGCTGCATTTTTTAGTCATATTCTTAGGATAATGGCACTGTAGGATGTTATGAAGGAGCATATTGCTTTAATTTGACTAAAAGTAATTGATGTTGTTGCAATTTGATTATATACAGCTCTTCAAAAATGAATACATTCTCTCACCTGGCCAAGAAACAAATCGAGGTTCTAATGTCCATTTTTCAAAAAAGTTGTAGCACAGCCTCACTTGTAATTAAGCTTTATTAAAGAGTGAAGAATTTTGGTGGTACTAACTACAGAGGTATTGGACTTCAGAAGAAAAGCTATCTGCTATTGGTGCAACAATTTCATAAGAGATTTTTTTTGTTGTGTATACACATTACATTTTAAAAATATATGTGTGGCAGACCCTCCATAAATACACTATCGGCACCTGTTGCAATGAGTGCTACATGTACTGTATATACTCCATGTACTTGCAGTCTGAAATCAGGCTACACCTTGCAGCATGTCGTTTGAACTTTGTTATTACTTTGATAGAAGGATATGTGACAAGTCATTTTATGTGGTTCCTTTTGATTTTTCACACTATTTTCAAAACATCTTTTTGCTTAAACTTAACCTCTGTTTTGCAGCGCAGAGTTTTTGCTCATATTAAAGAGAAATAATATCAAGCACCAATTACAAAGAATTTAAATTTGCTTCACATTTTTGGACTGGGGTGGGCTTTATTTTTGTTGCTGTGAATACTTTAGTTTAATCGATTTATCACTGATAAAACTGATGAAATTAATGGTACCTCAGTAATGGCACGCTGCCGTGGCAATACAACCCAGACGATGATAAAACGAAAAAATCAGTTAGGAGATTGGTAGTGCCAAGTGGGCTTCCATAGGTATCTGTTCTGAGTCCCTACTGTTCATATTATTAATGAATAACATGGAGAGGGCAATCCTTGTCGATTACAATTTGCTGATGACATTAAGTTTATGGCAGGTGATGAGCACAAGGGACACCAATAGCATTCAAAGTGATTTGGATCAATTAAGCAGATGGACCAAAGATAGGCAAATGTAATATTATGCATGTTGGAACAGAATGAAAGCAGAAATGTGTATATAATGAGGAGATCCGGTTTTTAGATGGGCACCACCTGACTTGATATTTTCAAATCAAAAACAAAATGAAAAAGTTAACAATGAAATTGGTCCTGCATGATGGTGCCCAAGGGTCACTTGCCTCAAAATCAATTAATGGGCGTCATTCAGCCAAAGTGGAAAATCATGATTTGGGTATGATTATTAACAAGTATCCAGTCATTGTTATTGATACACTCATAATAAAGGATGAAACTGAGCACTGTGAGCAATGAGTAAGTGTGACTTTAGCTCCTTTAATAAGACTCCAGAGTGCAGGTACCTCGTGGGTGGTCTGCTTATATACAGTACTCCCAAGGGATGCTGGGATCATAGAAACATAGAAAATAGATGCAGGAGTAGGCCATTCGGCCCTTCGAGCCTGCACTGCCATTCAATGAGTTCATGGCTGAACATGCAACCTCAGTACCCCATTCCTGCTTTCTCGCCATACCCCTTGATCCCACTAGTAGTAAGGACTACATCTAACTCCTTTTTGAATATATTTAGTGAATTGGCCTCAACTACTTTCTGTGGTAGAGAATTCCACAGGTTCACCACTCTCTGGGTGAAGAAGTTTCTCCTCATCTCGGTCCTAAATGACTTGCCCCTTATCCTTAGACTGTGACCCCTGGTTCTGGACTTCCCCAACATTAGGAACATTCTTCCTGCATCTAACCTGTCTAAACCCATCAGAATTTTAAACGTTTCTATGAGATCCCCTCTCATTCTTCTGAACTCCAGTGAATACAAGCCCAGTTGATCCAGTCTTTCTTGATATGTCAGTCCCGCCATCCCGGGAATCAGTCTGGTGAACCTTCGTGCACTCCCTCAATAGCAAGAATGTCATTCCTCAAGTTAGGAGACCAAAACTGTACACAATACTCCAGGTGTGGCCTCACCAAGGCCCTGTACAACTGTAGTAACACCTCCTTGCCCCTGTACTCAAATCCCCTCGCTGTGAAGGTCAACATGCCATTTGCTTTCTTAACCGCCTGCTGTACCTGCATGCCAACCTTCAATGACTGATGTACCATAACACCCAGGTCTCGTTGTACCTCTCCTTTTCCTAATCTGTCACCATTCAAATAATAATCTGTCTCTCTGTTTTTACCACCAAAGTGGATAACCTCACATTTATCCACATTATACTTCATCTGCCATGCATTTGCCCACTCACCTAACCTAACCAAGTCACTCTGCAGCCTCGTAGCATCCTCCTCGCAGCTCACACTGCCACCCAACTTAGTGTCATCCGCAAATTTGGAGATACTACATTTAATCCCCTTGTCTAAATCATTAATATACAATGTAAACAGCTGGGGCCCCAGCACAGAATCTTGCGGTACCCCACTAATCACTGCCTGCCATTCTGAAAAGTACCCATTTACTCCTACTCTTTGCTTCCTGTCTGACAACGAGTTCTCAATCCATGTCAGCACACTACCCCCAATCCCATGTGCTTTAACTTTGCACATTAATCTCTTGTGTGGGATCTTGTCGAAAGCCTTCTGAAAGTCCAAATACACCACATCAACTGGTTCTCCCTTGTCCACTCTACTGGAAACATCCTCAAAAAATACCAGAAGATTTGTCAAGTATGATTTCCCTTTCACAAATCCATGCTGACTTAGACCTATCATGTCACCTCTTTCCAAATGCGTGCTATGACATCCTTAATAATTGATTCCATCATTTTACCCAGTACTGATGTCAGGCTGACCGGTCTATAATTCCCTGTTTTCTCTCTCCCTCCTTTTTTAAAAAGTGGGGTTACATTGGCTACCCTCCACTCCATAGGAACTGATCCAGAATCTATGGAATGTTGGAAAATGACTGTCAATGCACCCGCTATTTCCAAGGCCACCTCCTTAAGTACTCTGGGATGCAGACCACCAGGCCCTGGGGATTTATCGGTCTTCAATCCCATCAATTTCCCCAACACAATTTCCCGACTAATAAGGATTTTCCTCAGTTCCTCCTTCTTACTAGACCCTCTGACCCCTTTTATATCCAGAAGGTTGTTTGTGTTCTCCTTAGTGAATACCGAACCAAAGTACTTGTTCAATTGGTCTGCCATTTCTTTGTTCCCAGTTATGACTTCCCCTGATTCTGTCTGCAGGGGACCTACGTTTGTCTTTACTAACCTTTTTCTCTTTACATATCTACAGAAGCTTTTGCAGTCCGTCTTAATGTTCCCTGCTAGCTTCCTCTCGTACTCTATTTTCCCTGCCCTAATCAAACCCTTTGTCCTCCTCTGCTGAGTTCTAAATTTCTCCCAGTCCCCGGGTTCGCTGCTATTTCTGGCTAATTTGTAATCCACTTCCTTGGCTTTAATACTATCCCTGATTTCCCTTGATAGCCACGGTTGAGCCACCTTCCCTTTTTTATTTTTACGCCAGACAGGGATGTACAATTGTTGTAGTTCATCTATGCAGTCTCTAAATGTCTGCCATTGCCCATCCACAGTCAAACCCCTTAAGTATCATTCGCCAATCTATCCTCGCCAATTCACGCCTCATACCTTCAAAGTTACCCTTCTTTAAGTTCTGGATCATGGTCTCTGAATTAACTGTTTCATTCTCCATCCTAATGTAGAATTCCACCATATTATGGTCACTCTTTCCCAAGGGGCCTCACACAACGAGATTGCTAAGGGACTCCAACACGTCGGCCCTCTGGCGGTGGTGTGATACAGGTTACCAAGGGTTAAATACATAACAGTTATCAGCAAGGCTAATCATGTACAAAGCTATTTGATTTTTAGTGGAAATAAGTTATTTTTGTCTTACATGGATTATTGGTGAGGCCCCATTTTAAATCTTGTTTAGCCGCTTTACTTTCTGAAGCACATTCATTTATTCGAGACAATTTAGAAGAAATGAACAAAGAACTATTAAGAATCTACATTGTGAAGTGACTCACAGGATTTTCCTTGCCTTCATTGAAAAAAATAATTTGAAAAAGGGTTCCCCCACCCTGCGAGTCTGCAAGGTTTTATCAGAATAGCCCTTTGATGAGGCCTCAATAAGCAGAATTTATTTATGCTAATTTCCTTATTCTCATTTTAAAATGAGAGGATGATTTTGAATCGTAGTAATAGTGGTGAAAAGTTCTTTTGTACTTTCATAGGAAAATATGTTCCTAAAATCTTACAAAAATAATCACAATATAGCAGAATTAATCAACCTGGCAAATAAGAGCCGGTGATGTGAATTTGAGATTGCCACTTTGCAGTTTGCTTTATCTGTAAATGAAACTGTTTTAGAGAAAGTACTATATTGGGTTTAGAACAGTATCAAAGGGACAGCACAAAGTAATTTGTCTGGTAAAGAAGCACTTCCCTTTCCATGAAATATTTTGCGTGAACCTATTGATTCAGATTACATGACATCTAGACATGTCTGTAGTCTTAATCAATTAAAAATGATTTAAAGGAACCAAACAAATATTTGCTGACCATGTTTCTCATGATTCCATCTGGTCTTCATAAATTTGTTCATACTAGAGATGACATGCTCCCTTATGCTGGAGTATAATTTTACAGCCATCTGTCAATCCTCACTAAAACTCCTTGACTACATAAACTGATCCACCAGTTTCAGTAAGCTCTCGGAATTTTGTTAACTGTTATATTTACCTTTTCCACTTTTCAGCAAAAGGAAACTGTAAAACAACAAATATTTATTTGAATATGGAAAAGAGCAAATCTCAGTTTGTGCTGTACACATTTATGTCACAGGAAGTTGCCATTTACTTTTTCTTGCACAATCCTGGTCTGCTTTAGAATGATCCTTTTCATTCACAGTAATAAAACCTTTCTATTTCAACGGAATAAACTACAGTGTTTAAAATGTGTACAGTTGGCGATACAAAGTTCAGTTTTTAAATATTAATGAAAAAATTGTGAATGCTGGAAATCTGAAATAAAAAGAAAATTCTGGTAATGTGTACCCAGTCAATCGACATGTTAAAGAGACAAGATAGGCTAATGGTTCAGATAGAATCTTTCATCAGGATTTTTAAGTTAAATACATTACCTCTCTGAATTTCTTGAAAGTTTTGAGTGACATAATTATTAAGTTTTCGTGGCAACTTGATCAGGAATCAATGGTGTGCAGCGCACGAACAACTGATGCTTACACTGATAGCTGTGACAGCGCAAAGATATACCGATTAAAGGAATAACCACCTCATGAAATTGACATTATGCATCATTAAAAAAAAACAATACCTTGGACAGAATTCAACTAATTTATCAGTTCAGATAGCAGTTATGAGTCACTCTTTTGGTTGTGACACTATCCAAAGTCATTGATTACAGTACTGTCTTGCAGTCACTGCAGAAGGTTAAATATATTTATACATTAAATACTCATGAATAATAATTTAGTGTGTATAATATACTACAAATAAATTCTTTGTAGTCACTGTGAGGGGTCAATGTATGAACCTAACAGCCCAGTTCCAGGGCTGGCTGCTTTGCACACTTGATAACTGCAAACAAGACAGCAATTATGGCATTTAACATGGGGCTCTTGAAATCCTTTATGGGATCTTTGTGTATGTGCACGAGGTCCGTGCAGCAGAGCAGGTCTCCAGTCGTCTTGGATAACCCTTGCCACTGGACCAAGACCTAGCTCTGTCAAGCCTGTGTGGTGGCTGGTGTGTAACGGCCACCATACGTTAAAAAAATCCATGCACAGGCATCTTCCACTCTTCAGGTTGTAGTTCGGGACCTGGAATATTAGGTCCTTCATTGAAACACCTGTGAACCCATCCTTTTTTTGGCGTAGAAGCAAGTCATCCTCATTTCGAGGGACTGCCTATGATGATGATGATGTGTAAGTGGATTCTATGTTTGCACAAGTGAACAGCTGACAAACGCATGGTTGGAAATATTTAAATTCAGGCAGGTTTTTAATTTGTGCAATTTAATTTGTTAATTAATAGTTTAGGGTACGGTAGCATAGTGGTTATGTTAGTGGACTATTGATCTGGAGACATGAGTTCAAATCCCACCAGGACAGCTGGGGAAATTAAATTCAGTTCATTAAGAATTTTGTAATAAAAATCTAGTATTAGTAATGGTGACCATGAATCTACCAGATTGTCGTAAAAATCCATCTGGTTCACTAATGTCCTTTAGATAAGGAAATCTCCTGTCCTTGGCTGGTCTGGCCCACATGTGACTCCAGATGCACAGCAATGTGGTTGACTCATAATTGTCGTCTGGAATGGCAGAGCAAGCCACTCAGTTGTATCAAACCGCTACAAAGAAGTATACCAAGATTAAAATTGGACAGACCGCCTGACATTGACTTTGGCACCAGAAACAACAAAGGCACACCCAGCCCAGTCGACCCTGCAAAGTCCTCCTTACTAACATCTGGGGATGTGTGCCAGAATTGGGAAAGCTGACCCACAGATTAGTCAGCTAACAGCCTGATATAGTCATACTTACAGAGGCATATCTTTCAGCCAACGTCCCAGACTCCTCCATCACCATTCCTGGTTATATCCTGTCACACCGGCTTCATAGAATGCATACGGGATTGTTTCTTAGAACAGTATGTTACAGAACCTACAAGGGAGCAAGCTATCTTAGATCTGGTCCTGTGTAATGAGACAGGAAGAATAAACTAACTCCTAGTAAAAGATCCTCTCTGAATGAGTGATCACAGTATGGTTGAATTTGTAATACAGATTGAGGGTGAGGAAGTAGTGTCTCAAATGAGCATACTATGCTTAAACAAAGGGGACTACAGTGGGATGAGGGCAGAGTTGGCTAAAGTAGACTGGAAACACAGACTAAACGGTGGCACAATTGAGGAACAGTGGAGGACTTTTAAGGAGCTCTTTCATAGTGCTCAACAAAAATATATTCCAGTGAAAAAGAAGGGCGGTAAGAGAAGGGATAACCAGCCGTGGATAACCAAGGAAATAAAGGAGAGTATCAAATTAAAAACCAATGCATATAAGGTGGCCAAGGTTAGTGGGAAACTGGAAGATTGGGAACATTTTAAACAACAGCAAAGAATGACTTAAGAAAGCAATAAAGAAAGGAAAGATAGATTACGAAAGTAAACTTGCGCAAAACATAAAAACAGATAGTAAAAGCTTTTACCGATATAGAAAACGGAAGAGAGTGACTAAAGTAAATGTTGGTCCCTTAGAAGATGAGAAGGGGGATTCAATAATGGGAAATGTGGAAATGCCTGAGACCTGAAACAATTATTTTGCTTCGGTCTTCATAGTGCAAGATACAAAAACCATGCCAAAAATTGCTGGTCACGGGAATGTGGGAAGGGAGGACTTTGAGACAATCACTATCACTAGGGGGATGGGGTAGTGCTGGACAGGCTAATGGGACTCAAGGTAGACAAGTCCCCTGGTCCTGATGAAATGCATCCCAGGGTATTAAAAGAGATGGCGGAAGTTATAGAAGATGCATTCGTTATAATCTACCAAAATTCTCTGGACTCTGGGGAGGTACCAGCGGATTGGAAAGCAGCTAATGTAACGCCTCTGTTTAAAAAAGGGGGCAGACAAAAGGCAGGTAACTATAAGCTGGTAAGTTTAACATCTGTAGTGGGGAAAATGCTTGAAGCTATCATTAAGGAAGAAATAGCGGGACGTCTAGATAGGAATAGTGCAATCAAGCAGACGCAACATGGATTCATGAAAGGGAAATCATGTTTAACTAATTTACTGGAATTCTTTGCGGATATAATGAGCATGGTGGATAGAGGTGTACCGATGGATGTGGTGTATTTAGATTTCCAAAAGGCATTCGATAAGGTGCCACACAAAAGGTTACTGCAGAAGATAAAGGTACGCGGAGTCAGAGGAAATGTATTAGCATGGATCGAGAATTGGCTGGCTAACAGAAAGCAGAGAGTCGGGATAAATGGGTCCTTTTCGGGTTGGAAATCGGTGGTTAGTGGTGTGCCACAGTGATCGGTGCTGGGACCACAACTGTTTACAATCTACATAGATGACCTGGAAGAGGGGACAGAATGTAGTGTAACAAAATTTGCAGATGACACAAAGCTTAGTGGGAAAGCGGGTTGTGTAGAGGACACAGAGAGGCTGCAAAGAGATTTAGATAGGTTAAGCGAATGGGCTAAGGTTTGGCAGATGGAATACAATGTCGGAAAATGTGAGGTCATCCACTTTGGAAAAAAAAACAGTAAAAGGGAATATTATTTGAATGGGGAGAAATTACAACATGCTGCGGTGCAGAGGGACCTGGGGGTCCTTGTGCATGAATCCCAAAAAGTTAGTTTGCAGGTGCAGCAGGTAATCAGGAAGGCGAATGGAATGTTGGCCTTCATTGCGAGAGGGATGGAGTACAAAAGCAGGGAGGTCCTGCTGCAACTGTATAGGGTATTGGTGAGGCCGCACCTGGAGTACTGCGTGCAGTTTTGGTCACCTAACTTAAGGAAGGATATACTAGCTTTGGAGGGGGTACAGAGATGATTCAGTAGGCTGATACTGGAGATGAGGGGGTTACTTTATGATGATAGATTGAGTAGACTGGGTCTTTACTCGTTGGAGTTCAGAAGGATGAGGGGTGATCTTATAGAAACATTTAAAATAATGAAAGGGATAGACAAGATAAAGGCAGAGAGGTTGTTTCCACAGGTCGGGGAGACTAGAACTAGGGGGCACAGCCTCAAAATACGGGGGAGCCAATTTAAAACTGAGTTGAGAAGGAATTTCTTCTCCCAGAGGGTTGTGAATCTGTGGAATTCTCTGCCCAAGGAAGCAGTTGAGGCTAGCTCATTGAATGTATTCAAATCACAGATAGATAGATTTTTAGCCAATAAGGGAATTAAGGGTTAAGGGGAGCGGGCGGGTAAGTGGAGCTGAGTCCACGGCCAGATCAGCCATGATCTTTTTGAATGGCGGAGCAGGCTCGAGGTGCTAGATGACCTCCTCCTGTTCCTAATTCTTATGTTCTTATGTCCCTCCAACGATCTGTGACAGAGACTGTAGATCCCGCATTGGTCTCATCAGTCACCATAGAACTCATTTTAGTGTGGAAGCAAGTCATCCTCGAGTCCGGAGGATTGCCTAAAAAGAAGCGTGTTCAGTTCCATTCGCAACACCTCAGATAATGAAACACTCCATGCCCCCATGCAGCCCTGGTCGACATTCAGGCTTGAATGAATCTAACCACCGCCACTTGATATTCAACGGCATTACCATCGGCAAAACCCCACCATCAACATCCCGAGGTCACCATTAACCAGAAACTCAACTGGATCAGCCACATAAATACTGTGGCTACAAGAGCAGGTCAGAGGCTGTGTAGTCTGTAGTGAGTGTCTCATCTCCTGACTCCCCACTTTTATCCTCTAGAAGGACAAGGGCAGCAGTCTCATGGGAACACCACCACCTCCAAGATCCACTCCAAGTTATACCTGACTTGGAAATATATCGTTTCTTCATTGTCGCTGGGTCAAAATCCTGGAACTCCCTCTCTAACAGCACTGTGAAAGTATCATCACCTCACGGACAGCCGTGGCTTAAGAAGGCAGCTCACCACCACCTTTTCCTGGGCAATAAATGTTGGCCTTGCTAGCGATGCCCACATCCCATGACCAAATAAAAAAATGTGAACAGTTTTGTCTTTTTAAAGAAACAGTGGGGATAAAATTCAACATCTGGCGCAATATGAGCAGTACGGACTGGCCCGCTCCATGCACGTTTCACATTTCTGTAGTTGAATTTTAGCCGCAATGTATTTGCCAACGCTGTAAATAAGCAAATGTCTTATGTCTTCGTCAAATTGTGTTTTCTGTTTTTGAATGGAGTAATTTTCTAGAGTGGAACTTTATCTACAAGAAGCACATATTAGAAAATTGTGCGCAGCACACCTGCTTTGTTCCAATATACAATGCTGGCCAGCAGGGTTCCATGCTGTCAGCATGCACTCGGAAACATTACCCTGATGTAAAACAGTACTAAAATACAATGTGGGAAAGGCAGCAGCTAATTTGCACACAGCAAGCTGCTATAAACAGAAATGTGATAATGACCAGATAATCTGTTTTAGTGCTGTTAATTGAGGGATAAATATTGGCCATGACACTGGGGATAATTCTCCTGCTCTTCGAAATAAGTGCCATGGGATCTTTTACGTCCGCCTGAGAGAGCAGATTGGTTTTACGTCTCATCAAAGAGACGGTACCTCCGACAGCGCAGCACTCCCTCAGCACTGTACTGGATTGTTAGTCTCGATTTTTGTACTCATGTCCCTGGAGTGGGATTTGAACCCACAGCACAACCTTCTGATTCAGAGGCAAGAGTGCTACCCACTGAGCCACAGTTGATGCTGTGGACTGCTCTGGCAGGGAAGCTATAGGGATAGATCTAGCCTTTGTGCAATAGTATAAAATGGGTGATTGTTCGTCGGCAGAAATTTTACATCTCCTGATTTCTATTTGCTTTGAAGTCAATAGAAATAAAAATTGGGAGAGATGCAAAACAGTCTGCCAATTCGCTATCATCATCATAGACAGCCCCTCGGAATCGAGGAAGACTTGCTTCCACTCTTAGAATGAGTCCTTAGATGGCTGAACAGTCCAATACGAGAGCCAGAGTATCTGCCACAGGTGGATAGTCGTTGAGGGTAAGGGAGGGTGGGATAGGTTTGCCGCATGCTCTTTCCGCTGCCTGTGCTTGTTTTCTGTATGCATTCGGCGATGAGACTTGAGGCGCTCAGCGCCCTCCCGGATGCATTTTCTCCACTTAGGGCGGTCTTTGGCCAGGGACTCCCAGGTGTCGGTGGGGATGTTGCACTTTATCAGGGAGGCTTTGAGGGTGACCTTGTAACGTTTCCTCTGTCCACCTTTGGCTTGTTTACCATGAAGGAGTTCCGAGTAGAGCGCTTGCTTTGGGAGTCTCGTGTCTGGCATTTGGACAATGTGGCCTGCCCAGCGGAGCTGACCAAGTGTGGTCAGTGCTTCAATGCTGGGGATGTTGGCTTGGACGAGGACACTAATGTTGGTGCGTCTGTCCTCCCAGGGGATTTGTAGGATCTTGCAGTGGCATCGTTGGTGGTATTTCTCCAGCGACTTGAGGTGTCTACAGTACATGGTTCATGTCTCTGAGCCATACAGGAGGGCGGGTATTACTACAGCCCTGTAGAGCATGAGCTTGGTGGTATATTTGAGGGCCTGGTCGAAGAACACTCTTTTCCTCAGGTGGCCGAAGGCTGCACTGGTGCATTGGAGGCGGTGTTGAATCTCCTCATCAATGTCTGCTTTTGTTGATAAAAGGCTCCCGAGGTATGGGAAATGGTCCATATCGTTCAGGGCCGCTTCGTGGATCTTGATGATGGGGGGGCAGTGATGTGCGGTGAGGACAGGCTGGTGGAGAACCTTTGTCCTATGGATGTTTAGCGTAAGGCCCATGCTTTCGTACGCCTCAGTAAATACATCGACTATATCCTGGAGTGCAGCCTCTGAATGTGCGCAGACGCAGGCGTCGTCCGCGTACTGTAGCTCGCCGACAGAGACTGGGGTGGTCTTGGACCTGGCCTGGAGATGGTGAAGGCTTCCCATTGGTTCTGTAGTTTAGTTACACTCCAGCAGGGAGCTTGTTGACTGTGAGATGGAGCATAGCAGCGAGGAAGATTGAGAAGAGGGTTGGGGCTATGACGCAGCCCTGTTTGACCCCGGTCTGGATGTGGATTGGGTCTGTAATGGATCCGTTGGTAAGGATCACGGCCTGCATGTTGTCACGGAGCAAGCGGAGGATGTTGACGAACTTTTGGGGGCATCAGAAATGGAGGAGGATGCTCCATAGACCCTCGCGGTTGACGGTGTCAAAGGCCTTTGTAAGGTCGAAGAAAGGCATGTATAAGGGCTGGTGCTGCTTCCCGCATTTTTCCTGCAGCTGTCGCGCTGCAAAGATCATGTCCATTGTGTCGCGTAGGGGATGAAATCCGCACTGTGATTCCGGGAGGAGCTCCTCGGGTCACAGGAGAAGTTGGTTGAGGTGGACTCTAGCGATAACTTTCCCAGTGGCTGATGGCGGGAAGATTTCTCTGTCGTTGCCGCAGTCGGATTTGTCCCCTTTTTTAAAGATGGTCACTGTTATGTATGCATGCCAATGATGTAATGATGTACTGTAACACTAGACCTGTGCACACCTTACCTGTACACCAGAGGGTGCTGCTGCTGGAGACCTAAGGGTCACCTGTACACTGCAGGCACCCCAGTATAAAAGGGAGCTCACCTCTTGGAGCTGCAATAAAGGACTACAGTCTGTACAGTTCAAGTGCCATACACCTGCCTCGTGGAGTCATTAACAGAGTGCCTACAGACACAATAACTGGTGACGAGGTCATGAATTCCATGCACAACATGTCTAATCTCAGCAACTTCCAACAATTCACCGATGGAGAAGAGTGGATGCCTTCGTGGAAAGGTTAGAACACTTCTTCATCGCCAACGACCTGGATGGGGACTCATCCACCACACTGGCGAACAAGCGCAGGGTCATCCTGCTCAGTAGTTGTGGGCCCACCATCCACGGCCTCGTCAGGGACCTGCTAGCCCCAGCGAAGACAACAACCAAGAGCTATGGGGAGCTCATAACCTTAGTACAAGAGCAACTGAAACCCAAAGAAAGCATCCTCACAGCCAGATACCGGTTCTACACTCACCGGCGCCCCAAAGGCCAAGAAATTGCTAAGTATGCTGCAGATTTAAGAAGGTAAGATGCACCGTGTGATTTTGGCGACCACCTCACAGAAGCACCAAGGGACATTTTTGTTATTGGGATCGGCCACGCGGGCCTCCTTCACAAACTGCTCTCTGCGGACATCACAGTCACCCTGCAGAAGGCAATCAAAGTGAGCCAGGAATTCATGATTTCGGTCTGTGACTCCAAACGAATGATGACCCTCATCCAGGACTCTAAACCGACGAACGCAGTGAACAGAATGGCGACTTTCAAAGGCAGAAATACTGCCCCGAGTCCCGCAACCCTGAGTCCGCCACATGGGGCCAACTGGCTAGCCCCGTGCTGGCGCTGTAGAGGAAACCACCAGTGCCACTACAAAGACTACACCTGCAAAGGCTGCAATGCGAAAGGTCACCTTCAGAGAATGTGCAGAAAATGCTTTACTCAATGCGTCACTGAAGAGTTGGCTGATCACCTGGGTTTCGACACTGATGAAGACGAAGCTGCTCAATCCCTGGAAGAAGAGTACGGAATTTATACCTGCTCCTCCGAGAGTTCCCCATGGAAGATGGAAGTGGACATCAACGGAGTTCCAGTTTCGATGGAGATCGACACAGGGGCGAGCCAGTCTTTGATGAGCCAGATGACCTTCGAAAAACTTTGGAACAATCCTGCCAAACGGCCAAAGCTGTCTCCTATCCAGGCAAAGCTGCTCACCTACACCAAAGGCAAAATCCCAGTCGTTGGCAGCGTGGACGTCCAGGTCTCACAGAGCTGTGCGATGAACAAGCTCCCCTTGTGGATTGTTGCCAGCGATGGTCCAATGCTGCTGGGAAGAAGTTGGATGAAGCAGGTCCAATTTGGTCGGAGCGAAGACGGCCTCCGGCCCCAGCGATCGACATCCCACGCAGCCCCGAACTTGGATCCATCGCAGCACCTAGAAATCCTACCGTCCAGCTCGACAGTGCGGCGACAACCACATAACACCATGGCGAGATCATCCAACCTGAACATCCAGACCTCAATTTCCAGGCCGTGGCAGGACTCCGAGGGAAGAAGATCGGTGAAAAAGTGGATTGCCGACGTCTGTGGCCGAACCTGAGAAGAAAAAGATCACCACAGCCTACCTCGAGGAGAGCGAGAAGATGGCGGCCGCACCACGAGGCGAAGAACCTCAAATCGAAATGGCCTTAACCTCAAATCCAGAAAACATTTCAAGCTCACTGAAGTAAAACAGAGCAGCAGAATTGCTAGATTGATTCCCAGTTTTAATCAGAGCCTCCTTGGCTTTTTTTAAGAGATACCCAACTCCATCAGTTGCTGCAGAAACACTGAATTTACTGCCTGCCACGAGGGGCAGCGTTGGAGAAGCAACACGTGACACCGAGCGGCGAACCGGATTGGAAGACCCCCTTAAAGGAGACCGGTAACCCAAAGAAATGAAAGGGACAGTTTCACTCTCGGCACAGCGATGCCAAGGACTTTAAAGGTAAATTGCGGTAAGCGAATGCAGGTATGCAAATGTAACATTGAATTGTGATGCCAAATTAACTAATGAGAAAAATGTAATGAATGCTTTTAAAAGTGATGTTAGCAACAAGTTTGTACTGTTAAATGATGATGCTAGAAATTTTAATATGATAAATGTAACCCTGTATGGAGACGCCGATACGCAAGAAAGTGTTGTAAGTGCTAAAAGTGATAATGTAAAGAGAGATAACTGTAGAATCGACTATTTGTGATAGGAGCCAATGTGTCATGATTGCAGAAAGTAGACTGTTAAAGGACACCAGGTTCTACAGGTACAATGTAAATGCCAGAGGTATCCCCCCGTAAGTGACCCCCAGGTCCAGCGGGCTACCTGATCATGTAGCTTGGACTTTTGGGACAAAAGTAACACCTAGGAAGGGCTCACACACACCCAGTTGGAGCAGACCCACTGCAGGGACAGCGGTCAATGGGCAGGACAGCCACCACCACTGGCAACCTGCCCCAGATCGGCCCTACACCCCCTGGCCACCAGGGCCAGCACCAGGAGCGAGAGGCCAGTACCCTCCAGCTTTCCTGGCAGACCCTGGGATGACCAGACTTCTACCACCAATGGAGGACAAGGAGCCCACACAGCCCTGTGGCCCTGCCCACCACCAAACACCACCACTTACCCATCTAAGTCTATGTACCTTTCCCATTGCACTGGAATCCTCCAACAGTGACACCCACATGGTCTGTGTGTGAGGGGGGGGGGGCGGGGGAATGAATGAGGACAGCCTCAAGCACAGGGATCACACCTGGCACCCACATAACCCTCACCACAACCTCCCACAGCCCACTACTGATCACCTCCCCATATCATGGCAATAAGGACTTGGGAAAGGCTTAGCGGGGGAGTGTTGTTATGTATGCATGCCAATGATGTAATGATGTACTGTAACACTAGACCTGTATATACCTTACCTGTACGCCAGAGGGTGCTGCTGCTGGAGACCTAAGGGTCACCTGTACATTGCAGTCCAACCCAGTATAAAAGCGAGCTCACCTCTTGTGTCCGCACTCTAGGAGCTGCAATAAAGGACTACAGTCTGTACAGTTCAAGTGCCATACCCCTGCCTTGTGGAGTCATTAACAGAGTGCCTACATATACAATAGTCACGATCACTGCATCTCTGAGATCTCCCGGCATGCTCTCCTCCTTCCAGATGAGAGAGATGAGGTCATGTATCTGTGCCAACAGCGCCTCTCCGCCATACTTTTAGTGCCTCAGCAGGGATTCCATTCGCTCCCGTAGCCTTGTTGTTCTTGAGCTGTCTTATGGCTTTTCCTACCTCGTGCGGCATTGGGGTTTCACTGAGGTGGTGGCGGGTCGCGGGATGGAGTCGAGAACACTCGAATCAAAGGCAGAATCTCGATTGAGGAGAACTTCGAAGTGCTCTTTCCAATGGGCCCTGACTGCCTCAGTGTCCTTGATGAGTGTTTCCCCGTTCTTGGCCAGCAATGGGGTGCGGCATTCGTAGTTTGGACCGTAGGTGGCCTTGACTGCGATGAAGAATCCTCGCACATCATGGCTGTTGGCCAGTTGTTGAATCTCCTACGCTTTTTCCATCCACCACCTGTTCTTTAGGTCCTGGGTTTTTTGTTGGGCCTCAGCCTTGAGCCGCCTGTAATGTTGCTTTGCTGCTCCCGAGTTGGGTTGTTGCTTAAGGCTCAGAAATGCTCTGCGCTTGCGATCTATTAGTTCTTGGATCTCCTGATCATTCTCATCAAACTAGTCCTGGTGTTTTCTGGTTGAGTGACGAAGCGTCTCTTCACAGGCACTGGTTATGGAGGCTTGGAAGGCAGACCAAGCGCTGTGGGCATTCTGCGTCTCAGGGTCATCAAGGCCGCCAAGTTAGCTGTGAGGCGCTGACTGTATAGGACTCTGTTAGCTGGGTCTTTAAGTGCCCTGGCATTGACCTTTTTGCGACACTGCTTCGGCTGTCCCCTCTGCTTTGGGGCTATGTTAATGTCGATGATGGATCGGATTAGGCGGTGGTCCATCCAGCAATCGTCAGCTCCTGTCATGGCGCGGGTAATGCGCACATCCTTGCGACCCCTGGCTCGGACGATGACATAGTCGAGCAGGTGCCAGCGTTTGGAGCGAGGATGTTGCCACGATGCCTTTTATTTGTCCCTCTGGCGGAACAAGGTGTTGGCGATGAGGAGTTCATGTTCTAGACATTTTATCAGGAGTAGGGTACCGCTACCCATTTTACCCATTTTACACGATCGTACAATGTTAAGTCATTGGCTCGGATTTGTGGTAAAAATAACATTGAAGCTATCAGTGCAAACAGTTATTAAAGAGTAAATCTGACAGCAACTTCCAACAATCGCACGTGCAGTTAAGCACAGATATCAGGAAGTTGCTGTCCGAATTGCTCTGCTCCGACAGAAGCTACGCCAAGAGACTCGGCATTGCAATACATGGAAGGTATGAAGTAAGGCGATGGATACCCACTAAGATTGCCAGAAAAAGTTAGGGCTTATCCATTCCAATGTAAGTAAATTTTAATGGCATGATAAGTTTTAATTACTGCGAAACTACCTCCCTGGTATGTGAAAATTAACTTTTACTAGTGTGGAGTCTCATTCCTTCAGATTGTAATTATTATTGCAGATTTTAAAAAGTAAAAATATTTCAATTAAAAAAAATGTTTCTTTCCATCTCTCCCTCAATCCAATCTTTCTTTTACTCTCTTTTATTTCGCTTTACGTACTTTATTTAGCATTGAATTAAATATTCTAACTTACCCTTCCTGGTTCAGACTGTGCACCTCAGTAAGGTTTCTTCAATCTGATTGGTTAAGGAGATACACAGTTGCTTGACCTGTCCATGTCCCAGATCCCCTGTAGAGGACACTGTGCCGAAATGGATTTCTAATCACCACAGGTTCCAGCGCAAAGGGCCAGAGAAAGTCTGTGGATAAGCGTAAGTGTAATGAACGGCTGGCATCGTTTGTTCGCCGCTGACCGCAAAATCTGAGCCAAAATGTTTGAAAAAGGTCTCCATACGATTATAAATCAGTATAAGTGACTAGAGGAAAAGTAACATCACCAGAACACACTGCCATTCTAAATATTATTTTATACAAAAATTAATTTACACAGAAAATGTATTTAGAAATAAAAATTTAAATAATAACAGCATTTTTATAGTGTTCCTCACGAGCAATAAGATATCTCAAAGCATTGAATGTTAAAAGAAATAAAATTAAAAGCATAATGGAGTAATTCTACAATTCCATGTTCTGATTCTCTGATTTGCACTACTTGCGAACACAACTCACCATAAGAATGAGGGATTACAGAATTAGCATCAATATTGAAAGCACCAAATACAGCTTCTTTGCAATTGGAGTAATTAATCCTAACTCCTCTGAATATTTAGTGGCAGCAATATAGTAAGTTAGTATGAATAGATACAAGATAAAGAGAGCCAGGAAAGACCACTGCAGAGAGAAACTGGTGATTTGAAGGGGAAAAAATAGATAAAATAAATGTGAATTAACTCCCATGTCCAAGGCTGCATCTGTGGTTTGGATTGGACAAAAGGTGGTTAGCCTAGTTTTGTAGTTACTCTTAGTTGTCCACTATTGTATAGCTAAAGCGTCTGAACCTGTTCATCAGAATACTGTATTGTAATCACACTTGTCATTCTGACATAAGCCATTGAAACATTTGAAGCCGTGTAATCACTCCTAGCTATCCATTATTCTGTGTGTAAACAATCTAAACCCGTAGTTAAAATATTTTATTGCCGTTATTTTTCTCTATACACCTAATATAAAGAGTGTACTGCAAATTTGTCCATGGTACTCTTCAAGTCATCTGAGAGATCTGTTCACCCAATGTTGATGTATTTGTGACATGGATGGCAGTGCCAGGCAGTTGAATAGTGCCCTTTTCTAACTCTATCTGGAACTGCCAAACACTCAGCCCAAGTGTGAGTCCTACTATACCAGCATGCTGTTTTCTGTGACTGTACTGCCTATTTCTATGAATTATTTGGGTTAAAAAATACTGCAAATGTAGGAATTATGGAAAAAAGCAGAAAATGCGAGAAATATATAGTAGGTCAGTTGGCATGTGTAAAGAGATAAACAAGTTGAAGTTTTGGGTAAAGCCTATTATCGGAATAGAAAACTGAAAGATAAGCAAGCATTTTAATAGACAGGGAAAAAGGAAGGGATAAACGAATACTCCATTCACAGAGCAGAAGTTAATAGTTTGAGTTGCTTTCAGGCTGCTTAAAAGAAAAACAAGAAATTGTTAGATGTCCTGTAATCTCCTCCAGCCCTACAGCTCGCCGAGATATCTGCGCTTCTCCAATTCTGTCCTCTTGAGCATCCCCAAATGTAATCGCTCTACCATTGGCGGCGGTGCTTTCAGTTGCCAAGGCCCTAAACTCTGGAATTCTCTCCCTAAACCTCTCTGCCTCTCTACCCTTTTTACCTCCTTTAAGACATTCCTTAAAACCTAACTCTTTGACCAAACTTTTGGTCACCTGCCCTAATTATGTGGCTCGGAGTCAAATTTTGTTTGCTAACGCTTCTGTGAAGCACATTTGGACGTTTTACTATGTTAAATGTGCTATATAAATACGTTGGTGTTGATATTAAAGAGCATTTTGGTGAGGCATTGGACAAACATTAAAAGAACATACAATATGTTGCTAAAATAGTGACAAGCCCACTCAAGGAGAAAGGCAAGAAAATGAGGGGGAAAAATGGCTGTAGGTGCAGGAGGTCTAAAATGAAAACTGAAAGAGCTGAAAAAACATAGCATCTATGGCAGACCATTTTCAGTCTATTTGTCTAGTTCCAGAGTTCAAAAATAGAATGCTCAGTTCACTACCAGTATCCCTCAATAGATTTGCTTGTCGACTGCCTGTCTGAAGCCTTCATAAAATTACAAATATTATCAGCCTCAGTTATCTCGCTGGGCAGTCCTTTCCAAACATTCACCACCTTTTGGTGTGAAGTAGTTTTATCCGACCTGCCGATTCACCCTCCCGTCTTTGAGCTTCATCCTAAGCCCATTGTCATGCTGAGGACCATGGCAAACTGTTTCTCAAGATATAACGTGTCAATATCCTTAAAGATCTTGAACACCTCAGTAAGATTGCTTCTCTGTCTCAAATGTAAACAAACTCAGCTTGTTTAGTCTTCCCCTGAAATTTGCGCAGCGGTAATTCAGATAAGCTGCTGTAGCTTTGATGGAAGATTGGCGCAATCCTTGGAGAAACTGTGGACACCTGCTTCTCTGCAGTTTCCGTTGACGTTATGGCGGACGATCGGGTGAATCCCCGTGGAATTGCTGCCTCCCATGCATCTAATGCCAAGTATCAGATGGATAGCACTTTTATGCACCGTTTCCAGAATCATAATGTCCTTCCTGTGTTATAATGACCAGAATTGCATCCAGTACTCCAGATTGGGGCACACCAATGTCCTGTATAGGCTCAGTATCACATCTTGTGATTGTTTGCCTTAGTTATAATCACTGCCATTTGCTGTGCAGTTGGTTTCAATATACTGTCCATCAAAAAACACCAAAGCTTTTGCTGTGCTATATCCTGTAGATTAACACCATTTAGTTTAGAAACATAGAAATTTACAGCACAGAAGGAGGCCATTTCGGCCCATCGTGTCCGCGCCGGCCGAAAAGAGCCGCACGGCCCTTGATCAGCAGCCCTAAAGGTTCCATATAAACCTATGAACAATGACAGAAAGGCAAAGAGTACCCAGCCCAACCAGTCCGCCTCACACAACTGTGACATCCCTTATACTGAAAACACCTACACTCCATCCCAACCGGAGCCATGTGATCTCCTGGGAGAGGCAAAAACCAGATAAAAACCCAGGCCAATTTAGAGAGAAAAAATCTGGGAAAATTCCTCTCCGACCCATCCAGGCGATTGAAACTAGTCCAAGAGATCACCATGGCCGTAATCTATTCCCTGCAGTACTTACCATTATATCTGCGCCGTCCAACGAAAGGTCATCCAGTCTAATCCCAATTACCAGCTCTCGGTCCGTAACCCTGCAGGTTACGGCACTTCAAGTGCCCATCCAACCATCTCTTAAAAGTGGTGAGGGTTTCTGCATCCACCACTCTTCCAGGCAGTGAGTTCCAGATCCCTACAACCCTCTGCATAAAGAAGCCCCCCCCTCAAATCTCCTCTAAACCTTCCACCAACCACCATAAAACGATGCCCCCTCGTAATAGACTCCTTCACCAATGGCAATAGACCCTTATTATCCACTATGTCCAGGCCTCTCAATATTTTGTACACCTCAATGAGGTCTCCTCTCAACCTCCTCTGTTCCAATGAGAACAAACCCAGCCTATCCAATTTGTCCTCATAACTAAGATTCTCCATTCCAGGCAGTATCCTAGTAAATCTCCTCTGCACCCTCTCTAGTGCAATCACATTCTTCCTATAATACGGCAACCAGAACTGCACGCAGTACTCCAGCTGTGGCCTAACCAAAGTATTATACAATTTAAGCATAACCTCCCTGCTCTTATATTTTATGCCTCGGCCAATAAAGGCAAGCATTCCGAA
Source organism: Pristiophorus japonicus (assembly GCF_044704955.1). Lineage (NCBI taxonomy): Eukaryota > Metazoa > Chordata > Chondrichthyes > Pristiophoridae > Pristiophorus > Pristiophorus japonicus. The sequence continues at coordinate 240,001,027 of NC_091978.1, read as the reverse complement.
TGCCTTCTTAACCACCTTATCCACCTGGACTGCTACTTTCAGGGATCTGTGGACAAGCACTCCAAGGTCCCTTTGTTCATCTACACTATTAAGTGGCTTACCGCTTAATGTATATACCCTTTCCTTGTTAGCCCTCCCAAAGTGCATCACCTCTTCTCTGAATTAAATTCCATTTGCCACTGCTCTGCCCACCTGATCAGTAGATTGATATCCTCCTGCAGCCCATGACTTTCCTTTTCATTATCAACCGCACAGCCAATTTCAGTGTCGTCTGCAAACTTCTTAATCATACACCCTATATTCAAATCTAAATCATTGATATATACCACAAAAAGCAAGGGACCCAATACTGAGCCCTGCGGAACCCCACTGGAAGCATCCTTCCAGTCATAAAAACATCCATCAATCATTACCCTTTGCTTCCTACCTCCGAGCCAATTTTGGATCCAACATTCCACTTTGCCCTGGATGCCATGGGCTTTAACCTTCATTACTAGTCTACCATGCAGGACTTATCAAAAACCTTGCTAAAGTCCATATATACTACATCGTACGCACTACCCTCATCGACCCTCTTGGTTACCTCCTCAAAAAATTAAATCAGGTTAGTCAAACACGATCTTCCTTTAACAAATCCGTGCTGACTATCCCTAATTAATCCTTGCCTATCCAAATGCAGATTTATCCTGTCTTTCAGGATTTTTTCCAATAGTTTTCCCACCACTGAGATTAGGCTGACAGGCCTGTAATTACTCGGCCTATCCCTTTTTCCTTTCTTAAACAAGGGTACTACATTAGCTGTCCTCCAATCTTCTGGCACCATACCCATATCCATAGGGGACTGGAAAATGATGGTCACGGCCTCTGTTATTTCCTCTTTTACTTTGCTCAACAGCCTGGGATGCATTTGATCCAGACCTGGGAACTTATCTACATTCAAAGCTGCCAAACCCCTTAAGACTTCCTCTTTCACTATATTTATTTCATCCAGAATATCACTTCTCCTCTATAGCAGTATCTGCATTACCTCTTTCCTTTGTGAAAACAGATGCAAAGTATTCGTTAAGAACCCTACCAACATCTTCCACCTCCACACAAAGATTACTCTCATGGTCTCTAATAGGCCCTACCCTTTCTTTAGTTACCTTCTTACTCTTAATCTATTTATAGAACATCTTAGGGGTTTCCTTAATTTTACTGGCCAAGAATTTCTCGTGCTCTCCCTTAGCATTCCTAGTATCCTTTTTAATTTTGCCTCTTAACTTTCTATATTCTTCAAAAGATTCAAAAGTATTTAGCTGTTGATATGTGACATACGTGTCCCTTTTTTCTTAATTCTCCCCTGTAAGTCCCTAGACATACAGGGGGCTCTAGAATTATTTTTCCCAGCCTTTTTCTTTAAGGGTTTGGCCTGTTTGGCCTGAGCATTCCGGATCTCCTCCTTGAATGCCTCCCACTGTTCCGAATGATTTACCTACAAGTAGCTGTTTCCAATCCACTATGGCCAAATCATTCCTTAACTTAGCAAAATTAGTTTTTCCCCATTCGGAACTTTTATTCCAGGCTTATTTTGTCCTTATCCATAACAAACTTGAATCTAACTGAATTATGGTCACTGGCACCCAAGTGCTCCCCCACTAATACCCCTTCAAACCTGCGCAGCTTCATTCCCCAAAACTAAATCCAAGACCGCCCCCTCTCATGTTGGGCGTACTACATACTGACTAAAAAAATTCTCTTGATGCATTTCAAGAATTCCACACCTTCTATACCCTTCACACTAAATTTGTCCCAATCAATATTTATAGTTTGAATGTTCAGTCTCCTTCCCTCGTCTCATCTTATTGACACCAAATTTAATTTACCATCTTTCAGCCCAATTTCCCAATCTCCTAAATCCCTTTGTACCTGATCAATCTACCCGATTGTTTTCAAGTCCTCCCCCCCGCCCCCTCTTTCCTCCAAATGGCTGCTCCTGTTTTGCTTTTCACTTCCTCCTCTCAAATAGTTGCTCCTGACTCTCCCCACTTCATTCCCGTAGTGCCATTCTCGGCTTCTCTTTTGACTCTACCCCTCCCTGTTCAGATTCTCTTTTCCCATTCCCCTTCACACCCATTTTAACTCTCCCCTATGCGCTGCTACTATTTCTCTGAGCTACTGAAGTGATTATGGAACTTGGGTGGAAATTCCTGTTCTCCCAAGAATTTTTGCCTGCAACCTGCATTGGCTGGAATCACTTCAAACAGCAGTAGCACTAGGGCAGAAGCGATGTTGATGGGGGAGTAGCTTGGTCTACATTGATTTTGCTTTGTCAACATATGGACTGGCTCCCAAAATGCTGACTGCCAAATATGCAGAGTTTTGTGAGGTTGATGTAATCTAAATCCACAAAGCAGTTAAAATTGCAGAATTCAACCTGGGAATATTGATTTTTCAGGAATGTAACACCTTTTCTGCTCTTTTCTACAGAATAATACAGTTTGGAAGCCAGATTCTTGCCAAGATTGTAGCTGCCACAGTGATATTGTCCTGTGCAAGGTTACCCAGTGTCAGAACCCTCAGTGTGATCTCCAGAAGGTAATTATGTAGTTATGTATTGTTAGTACCTTTTGACACGAATGATGAGTACTTTCATATACTCATTAATGATAACTTAGTTTGAGGATGTAAATGGACGACATTTTTTCAGATTTATAAGAACATGCTTTACATTATTAGAAACATGTTTTACACATAAATAATTGTGTTTTATTTACAATCATCTATGTTTTTTATATGAGACCCGAAAATCCACTCGCTTAAGGGAAATGGAGCAGGAGCCACTGATCACCACTCCTAACTATACCAAAGTATCTGGGGTTAAGGCAGGGTCACTTTGTTACCATAACTTTGGGTGCAAGTGGCAGTACCCATTAGAGGAAGAGGATATGAAACGATGCACTGACAAGCTGCTTGAAGGCTAGCTGGGGGTACTGGCACTGAAGATTTAAAAATATTCGGCCAATCAGGGTGTGCCAACAGTTTTCAGGAATATCCAGTCGAACCCCAGGAAGGCCACACTTTCACTCCTAAGCTAATGTGTAAGGTAGGTTCTTCCTGGTGTCCAGATCTCTGGGTGGTAGGCAGCTGGGAGTTATGGAAATTTCCAGCATGGGAAAGCCCGTCCCCCCACCATCCAACCACCACTCACTCAGTCAGGTGGCATGTTTGGAGCAGAGGGGAGTTTCACCTGCCTCAAGCCCTGTGCAGATTAGTAGCCATGTATCATTTGGGAGCGGAACTGACATTTTGGCCTCGATTTGGGCAGGATAGCATATAAAAATCCAGGACAGAGTCTTGCCAGTTATGATGCAGAGGTTAGATGGTCATGACAATGATGACAGAATTATTTTTCCATTTAAACTGCATGTTTCACATGGATAAAATAGATGCAGAGTTTGTATTGTGCCATGCAATCGCCCACATGGAGTTCCCTGTACGTAAGGTGAAAATCCATGCTGGCGTGAAAGTAGTATTTATTCAGCAGAGCAAAGCTGCCAAACGAGTGAACTGAAACAGTGCCTTAAGGCGAAACAAGACACAATGGCCCAGAAATTCCGAGGAGGGCTTCCCACGGATAAATCCAGAAAAAATAGAAATAAAATGCACACTTACCTGAAGTTGCTGCGCTCGCTGGAACTCCCGATCCACAGGCCTCCTCTCCCTGTGACGCGCAGCGCGTGCACGTCGGGATGTCCGCAGGAGTCACGTGTGCCTGGACACCCAATCACAGGTAAGTATTTTCTCATTCATTGTAATGGGAGTTATGAAAATCCTATTACAATTTATGAGAAAAAGCCCAAAATGCACATAAAACATTTAAAAAACACCTCACACAATAAACTAATAGAAATAAAAAAATTTACACATGTTTTTTAAAGAAAAAAAAATTCCCTATTTTAATAAAAAGTTAGGGTTAGGGTTTAAAATAATATTATCTGAGTGGGCAGGGTTTTAAGATAGATGTGTTTTAAAATTTTTATTTTAATCATGTTTTTTCTATGTTTTTAAACTCTTACGCCTGTAAAAGTAGGCTATGCGCCTGTTTTTTCAGGCGCGAGTTTTGAGGACATTTGCCGTGCAAGATATGGGTAAATAACCCAAACTTGCACGTACAAAACAATACTAATACTCCCCCACTACTGAATCTAATTATTTTTTAAATGATCCCAGGGTATTTTTCTCCACCACTCTGCCTGGAGTCCAAGTGCTGCTCAGTCTCTGCGTGAAGAAGAAACTTCATTACTAGCACCAACGTTACATTTTACTAGTTTGAATCTGTGTCCCGTTCTTCTCCTCTCATTGTTTACTTTAAAGTACTAGTCCAGATTAACCTTTAAACATATCATTTTCAATCTTATATACCTCAGTAAGATTTCAGAGTGGTTGGAAATGGGTAGTATGTTGCAGAGTTCTGTTCACTAATGTACACTAATGACTTGGATATTGTACTAGACAGAGAGGTGGACAATTGTGTAGATGATATTACAATAGGAGTCATAGTAAATAATTACAAGGACCATCAAACTTTTCACAATTGCTAAGTTTCCCAGGGGTGTGGAAGCTATTGATTGCACCAACATGACATTATGTGACCCAAGGGTAAACCTCCATACTTATATGAACCTCTAAATATGCAGGCCTTCTGCAATGACAGGCAAAGCTTTTTTCATGTGAATTACAACATGCTGGGAGCTGTCGTGATGTTTTTATACTTTGTCAGTTCAGTGTCTCAGCTCTACTTCAACAACAGAGGCAGGGGCAGCATGGCTGTAGGGTGAGAAAATTACAATTGATTTTGGGTGCTTAACTTATAAAACTACCAGTATTTCAGTGAAGCTCTAAAATGAAGCACACATGAAGAAGATAAGGTTAAGAATTGTGCGTGCTATTGGGATACTCAAAGAAAGATTCCGTGTCTGGATAGGTCTGGGGTTACCTTGTAGTATGTGCCCAGCACTGTCTCGTGAATTGTAGTAGCATGGAGGAAAGTTCTGATGGTAAAGATCTGGCCCAGATGCAGTGACAACGACGTCAGTGTGCTAGAATGTGAGACAAAAACAGAAAATGCTGTAAATCTCAGCAGGTCAGGCAGCATCTATGGAGCGAAAGCAGAGTTAACGTTTTGGGTCGATGACCCTTCGTCTTCCACTTGAGCAACTTCTATCTTAATCAGTTCCTTTTTGGTAGCAGGTGGAGAGATTGAAGAATGCATAGAAACATTAAATAAATAAAGGTATACACAAAGACTCCTATATCTCCATTCCCAATTACCTGGCCAGAGGTGAAGACAATGGTTGTGATTATTTCCTTTTCATGCTATTTTAAATGTTGGATTTGTGCACTTTCTCTGTCAGTTTCTGGCATTCCTGCAAAAGGAATGCATCATGTTGATTGGTTGCTGCAGATTTCACATCCTGCAGTCACAATCTGTGAGGATTCTTGGAATGGATGGTGGTGATGATAGGTGGGAAGGAGAAGGACCTAGGATTAGAGACTTCACTGTGCTAGAATGAGATAATTGACATAAATGCTGCCAAGTGACTTTGCTTTTGGGAAAAGAAACATGCTGCAATGTGATACCTGAAAGTGCATTGCTGGACTATTGTGCCAGAAAGTACCCACTTTGCTTAGCTGCCCTGTTATTCATCTGACAACACTCTTACCATTGCTAACTTTGAGTTAAACTTCATCTGACACTGTAAAGGGGTTCTTGGGAGTTATGGAAGTTCCACTCAGCCACAGCCACCTCCTTCCACATAGCCCATAGTGATGATTGTGATCGTTTCCTCCCTGGATCTCCAACAATGGCATCCCTCATTCTCTAAGTTGAGACAGAATCATCTCCACATCAACCTCAGATAAGTTAGATGCTCACTTTTTCCCCTCTGTTGCAGTAGTCATATTACTTCTTCATGTAAGAACCCGCTCAGCCCTTCAATTGCACACAGCCCTTTAAATGACAGTGTTTTCTTGCTCAGCTTCTTTCCTGAATTGGTGTCAAGTGACATCATAATATTAAAAAATACAGCAGAGCAGGCTTTCAGTGTTGTCCTCCAACTGATTTGGTATATTGGTGCCAAAATACTACAGGGGAAAAAAAAACATGTTTTTAGCCAATTAAAAAAAAATATTTTAATGGTCTTTTAATTAGCCTCAAATTGGTCCCATAATGAGCACCAACAATGGCGGACTTGTAATCATCAGCATTAATCCTTTTACTGTAAGTAGCTCAAAATGCTCTCTCTCTCGTCACAATCCACATTTGGAAGGACAGAATTTGTAATTGATAACCCGTACTTTTACATGGACAGCATTATGTTTTACTGAAATCCTAGTGACAGAATTGGAAAGTAGTTTGTGACACTCCCCATGTTATAGAAACATAGAAAATAGGTGCAGGAGTAGGCCATTCAGCCCTTCGAGCCCGCACCACCATTCAATAAGATCATGGCTGATCATTCACTTCAGTACCCCTTTCTTGCTTTCTCTCCATACCCCTTGATCCCTTTAGCCATAAAGCCATATCTAACTCCCTCTTGAATATATCCAATGAACTGGCATCAACAACTCTCTGCGGTAGGGAATTCTACAGGTTAACAACTCTCTGAGTGAAGAAGTTTCTCCTCATCTCAGTCCTAAATGGCTTACCCCTTATCCTTAGACTGTGTCCCCTGGTTCTGGACTTGCCCAACATCGGGAACATTCTTCCTGCATCTAACCTGTCCAGTCCCGTCAGAATTTTAAATGTTTCTATGAGATCCCCTCTCATCCTTCTAAACTCCAGTGAATACAGGCCCAGTCCATCCAGTCTCTCCTCATATGTCAGTCCTGCCATCCCGGGAATCATTCTGGTGAACCTTCGCTGCACTCCCTCAATAGCAAGAACGTCCTTCCTCAGATTAGGAGACCAAAACTGAACACAATATTCCAGGTGAAGCCTCACCAAGGCCCTGTACACTGCAGTAAGACCTCCCTGTTCTATACTCAAATCTTCTAGCTATGAAGGCCAACATACCATTATCCCATTGCTTTGCATCTCACATCCTTTGCTTATTTGGAATAGCAAATGTTATCTCCAACGTGTAATAAAAGCACTGTAAAGAGAAAGTGAAAAAGCTGTTACTGAAGATATTATTGTGTTAAACAACCTTTGTCCTTTAATTGCAAAAATATTCTTATAACAGCATTCTATTTTGTTGATTTGATGTAAAATATTTTATAACTCTTGTTTTGTTCTTCCCATTATAAGGGGGAAGTCTTCAAAATAAATCCAAATAATTGCTGCCCTGAGTGTGCCTTGAGGACCAATAACTTCTGTGACTATGAAGGACAGATTCATGGGGTAAGTGGCCTGTAGTTTTCAGATATGTTCACGGTAAATCAAAAATCAAGTTGAACAGCAGAACACTTTGAATGTGTGTTACACTTAATATTATTTTATTTGTGTCCACTCATAACCATCTTACCAACAAGTAGAAACAATCTATCGCTGGTTATCTTATCATAACCATTCATAATCTTGAAGACCATTTTTGGATCACCCTTTAACCAGCTCTCATGTAAAAAACCCTAAGTTCTCAAGACTCCATTGATAAGAGTAACTAATTGTCGATGGTAACATTCATCAATAACAACAACTTGCATTCATATAGAGAATTTTTACATTTCATCAGGCACCTCCATATCATCATAGGCAGCCCCTCGAAGCGAGGATGACTTGCTTCCACACCAAAAAGGGATGAGTTCACAGGTGTTTTAATGAAGGACCTAAAGTTCCAGATCCCGAACTATATATTGAAGGTTGGAAGATGCCTGTGCTTGAATTTTTTTTAACGTGTGGTGGCTGTTGCACACCAGCCACCACACGGGCTTGTCAGAGCTAGATCGTGGTCCAGTGGCCTGAGCCGGCCGTCAGCGGACGGAGCTTCGCACAGTAAGGGAGCAGGGACAGTGAGACAGCAGCAGGACAGTCCACAATGCCCTTTTTGGATATATATATTATATATATTGAGACAAATGTCTCCAAAAAGCGCTTCACAACAACCCCACCAAGAAAAGGGAGTGACTGTTGTTCGGGGGCAGATGGCGGCGGCCATTTTGTGGGCACAGCAAGATCCCACAAGTAGTTAATGAGATGTGTGGGTGGTGTGTGTGGGGTAGTCTGAATGAGTACCTCCATTTTTGTGAGGATGCACCCTCCCAGGAGGGTGCTGGCCAGTCTGCAACTGACCCTTCCAGGCCCAGAGGTGTACCACATGACAGCTGTAGATCCCAGACAACAACCACAGCAGCCTTCCTGGACCCATGATGCAGCCACAGGAATGACAGTTAGGCGTAGTGTTAGGGTAGTCATGTGTAATAGATGTTATAGTGCGATGCACTGGGGTAAAAAATGATAACAGTATTATTATATTCTTTGTGGTCTATATTTGCAGTGATTTGGATAATTGGATAAATCTTTATTTTGGCACATATATCTGGCCAGGTGTTTCATCGATTGGGCAATTCTGCGTTAAGGCACTCATTATGATGGCCATTGAAAGTGGGACCTGAAGGAATAGGATTATCTGAAGCGAACAGCTATGAGACGCAGCTGCACCTCCCTTCCAAGGTTGCGATGGGGACGACACCTCCTAGCTCTGGGGCGATGGGGATCCTCCTCCTCCTCCTCCTGCTGTGCCGACTCCTCCCCCTCCTCCTCAGGTGGTACTGCTGGTTTAACCTCATGATGGCCAGGTTGTGCAGCATGCAGCAGACCATGACGATTATGGAGCCCTGTTGAGGAGAGTACACCAAGGTGCCACCAGAGCGATCCAAGCACCGGAACCTCTGCTTGAGGATGCCCATGCACTGCTCGATGATGCACCTGATGGCACAATGAACGGCATTATATGCATGCTCTGGCGCTGTCCTGGGGTTCCACAGTGGAGTGAGCAGCCAAATGGACAGGGGATATCCCTTGTCCCCAAGCAGCCAACTGCAATCCTGATTTGGGCCGGTGAAGACAGCGGGCACACTGGTCTGGCGCAGAATGAACGAATCATGGCTGTTGCCTGAGTACCTTGTATCAACTGCCAGGATCCGACGCTGGGGGTCACACATGAGCTGCACGTTCAGCGAGTGGAAGCCTTTGTGGTTCACAAAGATCTCGGGGTGATGATGTGGCGCTCACAGCCCAACGTGTGTGCAGTCAATGGCACCCTGCACCCTCAGGAAGCCTGCCATTTGGGCAAATCCGGCTTGCCCACTCCACCTATTTGTCTCTTGTCATTGGGAAGGAGATGTACTGGACACTTCTGTGCGGTGCATCTGTGACCTGCCAGATGCACCTAGGTGCCAAGAATGGGAGACGTTGCCAGTGTCTGCAGTGGCAGACTGGAAAGACCCCGTCGCGTAAACATTCAAGGTGATGGTGACCTTGGTCTCCATGGTGAGGGCGGTTCTGAGGCATGTTTGAGGCTGTAGATCTTCTCACAGGACAGTGCAGAGCTCCCTCAGTACTTACGTCCGAAATTGTAACCTTCGTAGTCATTGCTCATCAGTGAGCTGGAGGAAGGAGAACTGAGGTCTGTAGACCCTTTGAGGGGATGGCCTCTTTCACCCAAGTCTGCGTTGGCCACCTCCCCTGGCAGCTGTCTGCTGGCCATCTCCCTGGTCCTCCTCATTCTCGGGCTCCTGTGGAGGCTCTTGCTGGAAAGGCTCCTCTCCCAGTATTTAGAGGGGGTGGGGTGGGGGGCAGCATCCCTCAACCTCCTCCTGCTGCCATCTCCCTCCTGGCCACCCTCTCTAGCTGCAGGTCTGCGCACATCTGCATGCCCTTCTGTCGGTTGTGCAGCCATGGCTGTTGCCTCCCTTGCCCGCTGCCTCTCTGCACGGTGCTGACGGCGACACCTTCTCCTGTGTGCCGCCCTGCTTCTCATCAGGCGTACGAGGCGTCACCCTCCCAATCTTCCTCCCACCCTGAGGGTGAACCCTGCCAAGCAAGTCTTTGCAGCACACAATGAGGCATACAGGCCTCCACTAAACGGTCAAAAGTGAAAGATCTACAAAAGTCTGTCAAAACCTCTGTACAGCACTCAGCAGGTTTAATGAAGCCAAAACAATTACAGGTTGAGCATCCAAAATCCGGAGTTGCGGAATCCAGACTCGACGACCCTGCCAACCTCGGGGACCCGCCATTGCCCGACCTCGGGACTCACCTTGCCGCCGCTGACCATACACCGTCCCGCTCGCCGCCGCTGCCCTTACCTCAGGGCCTCCTCACCGGCCCACCCAAACACCTCCTCTGCGACGGGGCCCACCGGCCCGAACACTTCCTTGGCGGCGAGGCCTGCCCCAACACCTCCACCTTTGCGGGGCCCCGCCTGAACACTTCCAAGGCGGTGGGCCCCACCCGAACAGCTCCACGGCGGCGGGCCCCCACCCGAACAGCTCCTCGGCGGCTGGGCCCCACCCGACAACCTCCTGGACGGGGCCAGCGACCCGAACAGCTCCTCGGAGAGCAACTCCGCCTCCCACCCCCCCCCCCCCCCCCCCCACCCCCGCCCCCCTTTTTCCGACGTTCCAAAATCCGGAAATACCCGAACCTGGGCTCGGGTTTTTCCGGATTCGTAATGTCAGAAAGGCAAAATCTGGAACGGCCTCGGTCCCGAGCTTTCTGGATTTGGGACGCTGCACTTGTACCACAACTTATTTCCCTTCAAATTCAAATCAAAACTTGATGAAACTATTTTCTTGGCAAAGGGCCCCGATCGTGGCAACACTCCAGCGATGTAGCGTTAGAGCACCGACTCGAATACCTTCCTTTTTATAGGTGAAAATCCAGGTAGTGGCCGTTTTCCAGTGGCTTCACCCTGCTGTTTCCGAGCTGAATATGGCTTGGACTGCGGCGGCCGATGGATTTTTTCGATTGGCCGCCCAAACTCCACGGTAGCCATCCCTTCGAGGACGGTGAATTTCAGGCCCGTGGTCTGAAGCACATCTCAGGATTGAATAGCATTGCAAACAATCTGGTTCAGTCATAGCGAGTAGTCAAGGAGGGGGTGGAATTGATGGTGAGGGAATAGGGTTTTTAGTGGGGAACCAGGACAAAGATTACAGAATTCTCAAATTTTAGCTGGAGGAAATTGTAGCTCACCCATGACTGGATGTCAGACAACCAGTCTAAAAATCGCTACAATGGATGGGTCAATAGAGTTGGTAGAAAGGTTGAGCTGGGCATTGTCACTATAAATGTGGGAGCTGATCTTAGGTCTGCAGATGATGTCACCAAGGGGCAGTATGTAGATTCTTGCGGATCTACACTGCACCCTTTCAGTTGCTTTTATATTTTCTTTCAATAGATTAAAAATTAAAGAAACACTTGCATTTATATTGCACCTTTCACGACCTCAGGTTGTCCCAAAGTGCTTTACAGTTTTACTGTTTTGATGCAGGAATCACAGCAGCCAGTTTGTGTATAGGAATGTCCCACAAACAGCAATGAGATAATGACCAGATAATCTGTTTGAGATTTTGGTTGAGCGATAAATATTGGCCTATAATGGGGAGAACTCCCCTGCTGTTCAACAAAATAGTGCCATGGGTTCTTTTAAACCCACCTGAGAGGGGAAATGGGGCTTCGGATTTAATGACTCATCCGAAAAGCAGTACCTCTGATAGTGCAGCACTCAGTCAGGACTGCACTGCAGTGTAAGTCTAGATTTTGTGCTTTTAATTCACGTGCTGACAGCCTCTGCTGCATTTTGCAGCCTCCCCCATCTGGTGGGCACCTGAGATGTACCCCCTACTGCCGCTAGAGCCCACCAGGATTAGTTCAAAGAGTGAATCTTCTGCTTAACTCATAAAAATGTGGCAAATTCAACAATGGAAGATCCGAGCAGTTTCTTGAGAACAAAGGTCTGGAGATTTTCAGCTCCAAAGTCACCAGCAATATGATAAATAAGAGGACCGTCTCATATTCACTTCCAATAGCTCAATAAAAGGCAAGCACAAACCACTATGGTAAGCAGAACCCATACCACATAGATAGATAGAAAGACCAGGATAATGCAATAGATGTAATTGATCTAGATTTCAAAAGGCCTACAATAATAGACTAATGAACAAGGTCAGAGAATGCGGAGTCAGGGGACAAGTAGCAGAATGGATAGCTAGCTGGCTTCAAGAGAGAAAGCAGAGATTAGGGGTAAAGGGTGGCTATTCACAGTGGCAGAAGGTAGGTAGCGGTGTTCCACAAGGATCAGTTTTGTGACCACTGTTGTTCACAATTTATATTAAAGATTTAAGGGCCAGACTTTCCACTATGGCGATATTTCCAGCCTTAGTGCTTTTTTTATTTTTCGGGATCGCTGGAATATCTCCCATTTTAAAAACCGCTAGTTTCGCCTTTTTAATTTGGGCGGTAGCCTTAGTGATGTGAAATGGCCCTTAGCGCTGTATTCAGTTGTGCAAGGCTGGCGTCCATAGCAACAGCCGTTTTGTGCATGTACGTTTTTTTTTCAGGCAAAGAACTTTTCCCACGGGGGTTGACAGAGAGAACAGGTAGAACCTTTCTTTTATTCTAGCCCCTGTTGCTTTATAAAATAAAATCTATCAGCCAACTGAGATGAACTCCATTTCCTTCCTCATGGGATGACATACCCTAGTTCTGCTTCTACTTGGACCAGAGGGGGGAAAAAATCCATGGATTAATATTAACTCTGACATTATAGCAATTTACTTGTATGTAACTTTTCTCATTTTAGTCTCTCATCTCTATTCTGCAACATGTGATTAGTGATCAATATGGGTTGAGAAATTACAGGCCCCCTCATCACTATAAATCGCTATAAATGCCCTTAATTTGTCCTCAACAAATACAAAGATCACATGGATGAACTTCAATAATTGTACATCCCTGTCTGGCGTAAAAATAAAACTGGGGAAAGTGGCTCAACCGTGGCTAACAAGGGAAATTAGGGATAGTATTAAATCCAAGGAGGAGGCATATAAATTGGCCAGAAAAAAGCAGCAAACCTGAGGACTGGGAGCAATTTAGAATTCAGCAGAGGAGGACAAAGTGTTTAATTAGGAGGGGGGAAATAGAGTATGAGAGTAAGCTTGCAGGGAACTTAAAAACTGACTGCAAAAGCTTCTATAGATATGTGAAGAGAAACGATTAGTGAAGACAAATGTAGGTCCCTTACAGTCAGAATCAGGTGACTTTATAATGGGGAACAAAGAAAAGACAGACCAATTGAACAAATACTTTGGTTCTGTCTTCACAAAGGAAGACATAAATAACCTTCCAGAAATACTAGGGGACTGAGGGTATAGCGAGAAGGAGGAACTGAAGGAAATCCCTGATAGTCTGCATCCCAGAGTACTTAAGGAAGTGTCACTAGAAATAGTGGATGCATTGGTGGTCATTTTCCAACATTCTATAGACTCTGGATCAGTTCCTATGGATTGTAGGGTAGCTAATGTAACCCCACTTTTTAAAAAAGGAGGGAGAGAGAAAACAGGGAATTATAGACCGTTTAGCCTGACATCGGTGGTGGGGAAAATGTTGGAATAGCAGCGCATTTGGAAAGCAATGATAGGATCTGTCCAAGTCAGCATGGATTTATGAAAGGGAAATCATGCTTGACAAATCTTCGAGAATTTTTTGAGGATGTAACTAGTAGAGTGGACAAGGGAGAATCAGTGGATGTGGTGTATTTGGACTTTCAAAAGGCTTTTGACAAGATCCCACACAAGAGATTAGTGTGCAAAATTAAAGCACATGGTATTGGGGGTAATGTATTGACGTGGATAGAGAACTGGTTGGCAGACAGGAAGCAAAGAATAGGAATAAACGGGTCCTTTTCAGAATGTCAGGCAGTGACTAGTGGGGTACTGCAATGTTCACTGCTGGGACCCCAGCTATTTACAGTATATAGTAATGATTTAGACGAAGCAATTGAATGTAATATCTCCAAGTTTGCAGATGACACTAAGCTGGGTGTCAGTGTGAGCTGTGAGGAGGATGCTAAGAGACTGCAGGGTGACTTGGACAGGTTAGGTGAGAGGGCAAATGCATGGCAGATGCAGTATAATGTAGATAAATGTGAGGTTATCCACTTTGGTGGCAAAAACAGGATGGCAGAATATGATCTGAATGGTGACAGATTAGGAAAAGGGGAGGTGCAACGAGAGCTGGGTGTCATGGTACATCAGTCATTGAAAGTTGGCATGCAGGTACAGCAGGCGGTGGTTAGAATTGACAAATTGGTGAATTATGCTTAACTTGTATCAAACCAGAAATGCAAGGGTATACCGATCCGGAAAGGATGAAGATGCTGGGTCTCTTTTTGCTTGAAAAAAGAGGGCTGAGGGGTGACCTAATAGAGGTCTTTAAAATTATGAAAGGATTTGATAGAGTAGATACAGAGAGAATGTTTCCACTTGTGGGGAAGAACATAACTAGTGGCTAACAATATAAGATAGTCACCAAGAAATCCAATAAGGAATTCAGAAGAAACCTTTTTATCCAAAAAATGGTGAGAATGTGGAACTCGCTACCATAGGGAGAGGTTGAAGCGAATAGTGTAGATGTATTTAAGGGGAGGCTAGACAAGCATATGAGGGATAAGGGAATAGAGGGTTATGCTGATAGTTTTAGATGTGGAAAGACTGGAGGAGGCTTGAGTGGGGCATAAATGCCGGCATGGACTGGTTGGGCCGAATGGCCTGTTTCTGTGCTTTATATCCTATGTAATAAAGACATAAATATTGCAGTCTGGTGGATTGCAGGAAGTAAATCACAATAAGGAGTTACACAACAATGTAACTGCTTGATATGTAACTCCTTATAAAATACTGATCCGTAACATGTATTCCACTTACACCGTATTATTTTACTTTTATTAGTTTGTTGTCATTTTTTTGACACACTTAAATATGGAGTGAAACAAGTGAGCTACACTCTGCGCTGTCACTTTCATGACATAAAAAATTTAAGCATTGTAAGCATTTCACAGCTACACATGCTGCCACGTGACTTTAACACGTCATCGAAAAATGTGTTACGGGTTGTTTATGGGAAACGAAAACCATTGAGTGTAAATCACTGTTTTGGGCTCCACTCATTGTAAAATTATCTTGAATGACAAAACCCATGAAATGAACATCAAAATGGCGAGAGAGGAGCCGACTGCTGGAGCGTGGCCATCTGAGAATTTCACTGTACTAGAAAAGCACGGGACTTTAACAGGATCTCAAAATTAAAAGCACAAATATCAGCAAGTATCATTTCAAACAAATGGATACCACATGTTGTCATTTAGAGTTAATGGTGACGCCTGTTTTCTGTTTTTTTTGAAGCATGAGACAGAGTGGAAGACCACAAGGTGTACTGTTTGCTCCTGCACCAACAAGAAGGTTGAATGTGGCTCAAAATATTGTCCCCCCATTTCCTGTGGGGGAGGAGAAACTATGCACTCCCCAGATGGAGACTGCTGTCCAAAATGTGTCAAGACTGGAAGTAAGACATCAAATTTTGCTGCTTTCTTTGTGTTTCTCTTGTAGTGGGTTAAATGTCAAATTGTTATGTTTGTTTCACCTTTAACTTCATTTTCTGTTCTTGATTCATGAGTAAAGGAGAAGTATTATTAATAAGTGAGGGACTGAGGCATGAAAAATTATCCAAAGAATAGAAACCTTGAGATTCTCTATATGATCTTTTCCTTGTGTGCTTCAAGAGTTTGGCTATGTTCATAGCACTCTTGCCTCTGAGTTAGATGGTTGCCAATTCAAACCCGACTGCAGAACTTGAGAATATAATCTAGATTGACACTACAGTGCAGACAGTAAGAGCTTCAACAGGTATATAAAAAGGAAGCAAGTAGCTAAAGTAAACGTTGGACCTTTAGAGGATGAGACTGGGGAATTAATCATGGGAAACAGGGAAGTGGCAGAGACTTTGAACAAATATTTTGTATTGGTCTTCATGGTAGAGGACACTAAAAGCATCCCAATAATTGGGTGGGGGGGTACTTAAAACAATCACTATCACTCGAGATAAAGTACTAGGCAAACGAATGGGACGAAAGGTGGACAAGTCCCATAGACCTGATGGCCTGCATCCTAGGGTCTTAAAGGAAGTGGCTGCAGAGAAAGTGGATGCATTGGTTGTAATCTACCAAAAATTCCCTGAATTCTGAAGATGTCCCAGCGGACTTGAAAACCGCCAATATAACACGCCTATTTAAGAAATGAGGGAGACAGAAAGCAGGAAACTGTGGATCAGTTAGCCTAACATCTGTCATTGGAAAAATGCTGGAGTTCATTATTAAGGAAGTACAGGTGCAGCGCCCTGAATCCGGAACCCTTGGGACTGAGGCCGATCTGGATTTTGCGTTTTGCCGGATTTTGGAACGTCTTTCTGAGGTCATGAATCCGGAAACACCCGAGCCCAGGTTCGGGTATTTCTGGATTTCGGAATGTTAGCAGGGGGGTGTTTGCTGGCCAATGAGGTCGGTGGGGGTGGCGTTCGGCAGGCATGAGGTCATCCGCTGGAGCCCCACCGCTGGAGAAGAGTTTGGGCGGGGCCCGCCACCAAGGAGATGTTCGGGCAGGGCTCGCCGCCGAGGAAAAGTTGGTGCGGGCCCCGCCGCCGGAGAAGTGCTCGGGCGGGGCCCCACCTCCGGGGAAGAGTTCGGGCGGGCCCCGGCACTGAGGAGGTGATCGGGTGGGGCCGGCCGAAGAGCTGGTCGGGCGGCCCCATCGCGGAGGAATTGTTTGGGCGGGCCGGCGAGGAGGCCTCGAGGTGAGGGCAGTGGCAGCGAGGCCAGAGGTCGCGTGGCGGCGAGGCCCGAGGTCGGGCAGCGGCGATGTGAGGGCCAGTGAGGCGAGGCCCGAGGTCGGGCAGCGGCGATGTGAGGGCCAGTGAGGCGAGGCCCGAGGTCGGGCAGCGGCGGGACCTCGAGGTCGGCAGGGTCGACGGGTCCGGATTACGGAACAATCCGGATTACGGAACTCTGGATTTTGGACGCTCAACCTGTAGTAGCAGGACATTTAGAAAAGCATAATGCAATCAAGCAGAGTCAGCATGGTTTTATGAAAGGGAAATCATGTTTGACAAATTTGCTGGCGATCTTTGTGTATGACGAGCAGAGTGGATAAAGGGGAACCAGTTGATGTTGTGTATTTGGATTTCCAGAAAGCATTCGATAAGGTGCCACACAACAGGTTACTGCACCAGATAAGAGCTCATGGGGTTGGGGTAATATAGTAGTGTGGATAGAGCATTGGCCAACTAACAGAAAATAGAGAGTCGGGATAAATGGGTCATTTTCAGGTTGGCAAACTGTAACTAGTGGGGTGCCACAGGGATCAGTGCTGGTGCCTCAACTATTTATAATTTATATCAATGACTTGGATGACGGGACCGAGTGTAACGTAACCAACTTTGCTGATGATTCAAAGATAGGTGGGAAAGCAAGTTGTGAGGAGGATGCAAATAATCTACAAGGGATATAGATAGGCTCAGTGAATGGGTAAAAATTTGGCAGACGGACTATAATGTGGGAAAATGTGAGGTTATCCACTTTGGTAGGAAAAATATAAAAGCAAAGTATTATTTAAATGGGGAGTGATTACAAAATCCTGTAGTAGAGAGGGATCTATGGGTTCTTGTACATGAAACGCAAAAAGTTAGCATGCAGGTCCAGCATGTAATCAGGAAGGGATATTGAATGTTGTCCTTTATTGCAAGAGGGATGGAGTATAAAGTAGAGAAGTCCTGCTCCAACTGTAAGGGTGTTGGTAAGACCACACTTGGAGTACGACGTACAGTTTTGGTCTCCTTATTTAAGGAGGGATATACTTGCATTGGAGGCAGTTCAGAGAAGATTCACAAGGATGATTCCTGAGATGAAGGGGCTGTCATATGAAGAAAGGTTGAGCAGGTTGGGCCTATACTCATTGGAGTTTAGAAGACTGAGAGGTGATCTTATTGAAACATATAAGATTCTGAGGGGGCTTGACAGGGTAGATGCAGAGAGGATGTTTCCCCTCGTGGGGGAATCTAGAACTAGGGGGCATAGTTTCAGAATAAGGGGTCGCCCATTTAAAACAGAAATGAGGAGGAATTTCTTCTCTCAGAGGGTCATGAATCTTTGGAATTCTTTACCCTAGCGAGCCGTGGAGGCTGGGTCATTGAATATATTTAAGGTGGAGATAGACAGATTTTTGAATGATAAGGGAGTCAAGGGTTATGGGGAGAGAGCGTGGAAGTGGAGTCGAGGCCAGGATCAGATCAGCCATGATCTTATTGAATGGTGGAGCAGGCTCAAAGGGCCAAATGGCCTACTCCTGCTCCTATTTCTTATGTGCTTACATACTAAGGGAGTGCTGCATTGTTGGAAGTGCCACCTTCTGGATGAGATATTAAAGGGAGGCCCTGTATGGCTGTTCAGATGGATTTAAAGGAACTCATTGGAACTAATGGACAGGGAGTTTTTCCAGGTGTCATAGCCAACATTCATTCTTCAACCAACATCATAAAAAACAGGTTAACTGGTGATTCAACTCATTTGCTGATTGTGGAACTTTGCTCTGTGCAAATTAGCTACTGCATTCACCTACATCACACCAATACTATGGTTCAAAAGTAATTCATTGATTGTGAAGCCCTATTGGATGTCCTCAGGACATAGGGCTAGAAAGTCGGCAGGTTGCGCCTGTTTAGTGTCATCGCAAACCTGAAAATGTCACGAAAGGGTCAGATAAAAATAATCCTGATTATGTTTGCATCCATACTTAGCTCTTTAAAGGGATTCTTCAAAGACTGAAAGCTGCATCAAATGGAACTAAATGTTGTTAACAATTGATAAAATGAAATGAATCGGCAAAATTTAGCATCAGGGCAGAGAATTTGGCAGCGGTTTTGCGTCAGCGCTAAAAATGATTGCCCGCCCGTTTTTATGACGTCAATCGGAGTACAACGCTGCGCTATCGCCCGAGAGAAAATAGGTGCAGGAGTAGGCCATTCGTCCCTTCGAGCCTGCACCGCCATTCAATGAGTTCATGGCTGAACATGCAAATTCAGTACCCCATTCCTGCTTTCTCGCCATACCCCTTGATCCCACTAGTAGTAAGGACTACATCTAACTCCTTTTTGAATATATTTAGTGAATTGGCCTCAACAACTTTCTGTGGTAGAGAATTCCATAGGTTCACCACTCCTGCACCTATTTTCTATGTTTCTATGTTTCTATGAAAAGAGGTGGTCACAGAGATATGCCTGCTCATAAAGGCAGACCTACAGCCTACCAATGGCAACAGGACTGCACTGCCCATTGAGGTGAAGGTGACTGCGGCACTTTCTTCTATGCCTCTGGCTCCTTTCAGGTATCAGCAGGGGACATATGCTCCATCTCGCAGCCGCCACACATTGCTGCATTCGCCAGGTGACTACTGCACTGTATACATGCAGGATGGAATTTATAAAGTTCCCAATGGCTAAGGAGGCACAGAATTAGAGGGTCTGTAGGCTTGGCACGAATTGCTGGTTTCCCCAAGGTTCAGACTGCCATTGACTGTCCGCACATTGCCCTGCGAGCACCTTTAGAGGATCCAGAGGTTTACCAAAACCAAAAGGGATTCCACTCCCTGAATGTACAGATCGTCTGCGACCATACTCAGCGCACCATGGCAGTAAATGCCCAATTTCCAGGGAGCATCCATGATGTTTTCATCTTGCGTGAGACACTGTCTCATACCTGTTCGAGCGTCAGCCACAAGGCCAGAGCTGGATGCTGGAGGACAAAGGTTACGGCCTTGCCACCTGGCTCATGACCCACCTCCACAACCCTCAGACACAAGCTGAGCATCGCCTCGTGGAGCTTTCGCCACTGCAAAAGCCTTATGTCAATAGCTCATAATTCATTGCTTTGTTTGAACAGTGAATGGCACGTTTGACCATTGCCTGCCCACTCTATCCCACCATGTTGACTATTCCCCCTCTTATTCTGCAAATGAGACAATACACAGGAATGGTTAAGGTGAACAAAATAATTTATTTAACATACAGTAACTTGAATAAGATTTATTAAACATTGTAAACGTAATTTGAAAACTAGAATAACATTTATTAAACATTATTGTGAACTTTTATTAACTTAACAGAATTGGAAAACTTTAAAAACTTTTACAAAATAGCAACAACAACAAAACAACCACAAAAAATATCGAAAGAACAACCCCTGCATCGAATGTCTTTTAGCTGCGGCCCCTCCTCCCCCCTCATCATAACCTCCCTCCCTCGTGCCATGACTGTACTCAAGGTGGTACCAACACATCATGAAGCAACGCGGCCAGAGTGTTGCTCTAAAAAGGGATAGACAATGGCATGTGTGGATCTCCTGGAGAAGCTCTGGGTATGGAAGGCCCGGCTTCTGAGTGGTGAGTCTCTTGCTTGGCCTCGCCACTCACAGGTGACATGGGTCTGGGTGCTATGAAACTGGGGACTGCAGTGCCAAAGGTCGAGACCATCAATTGGGCATGGTCATTGACAGCCGCGACAGTCTGCGACATGCCCTCCCTCAAGTCCGCCGATAGTGCTGCAATGCTTGTGGGAAAAGCACCCAAGACCTCCAGGAGCTGTCGGCTGAACTGGATGCTCTCCCTGGACAGTCCCACCATGTCCAGGTGTGCGTCTGCCTGTCTGTCAGCAGACCGGCTTTGCCGACTCACCCTCTGGAGAGACGGCATATGGGATTCAACCTGGGAGTGTGTGGTTGCACACCATTTGGACCCAGGGCTTCGGATTGGCCAAAGCCCGAGAATGTGTCTTCCTAGTCAGAGCTAAAAGAGATGTCGATTGCATCGCCCCAACCCCCAGAATAACTTCCTGAGTTTCCTCTTTCCGTGGAGGTTCTTGTCCTCAGTGTCTCTGTGGTCCTCCTCCTCCACCCCCACACGATGGGCTGAGGTGGAGGCTTCCATTGGAGGATGTGGCGCCTCCTCACCTGGAAATAGAAAACAACAGATGAGCGGTTAGCAGCAGGGGAGAGGACAGGGTGACATGAGGAAGGTCACATAACACAGGCTCATTTGAAAGACCGGCGCTACTCCATTATATGTAGCCCACAGACACTGCATCACATTCCCCCAACCCTAGCCCACAGACACTGCATCACATTGCCCCCACCCTAGTCCACAGATATTACATCACATTGCCCCAACCCGAGTCCACAGACACTGCATTACATTGCCCCAAACCTGGTCCACAGACATTACATCACATTGCCCCAACCCTAGTCCACAGACACTGCATCACATTGCCCCAACCCTAGCCCACAGACATTACATCACATTGCCCCAACCCTAGTCCACAGACACTGCATCACATTGCCCCAACCCTAGTCCACAGACACTGCATCACATTCCCCCAACCCTAGTCCACAGACACTGCATCACATTGCCCCAACCCTAGTCCACAGACACTGCATCACATTCCCCCAACCCTAGTCCACAGACACTGCATCACATTGCCCCAACCCTAGTCCACAGACACTGCATCACATTGCCCCAACCCTAGTCCACAGACATTGCATCACATTGCCCCAACCCTAGTCCACAGACACTGCATCAGATTCCCCCAACCCTAGTCCACAGACACTGCATCACATTGCCCCAACCCTAGTCCACAGACATTGCATCACATTACCCCAACCCTAGTCCACAGACACTGCATCACATTGCCCCAACCCTAGTCCACAGACACTGCATCACATTCCCCCAACCCTAGTCCACAGACACTGCATCACATTGCCCCAACCCTAGTCCACAGACACTGCATCACATTGCCCCAACCCTAGTCCACAGACACTGCATCACAACCCCAACCCTAGTCCACAGACACTGCATCACATTCCCCCAACCCTAGTCCACAGACACTGCATCACATTCCCCCAACCCTAGTCCACAGACACTGCATCACATTGCCCCAACCCTAGTCCACAGACACTGCATCACATTGCCCCAACCCTAGTCCACAGACACTGCATCACAACCCCAACCCTAGTCCACAGACACTGCATCACATTGCCCCAACCCTAGTCCACAGTCACTGCATCACATTGCCCCAACCCTAGTCCACAGACACTGCATCACATTGCCCCCACCCTAGTCCACAGACACTGCATCACAACCCCAACCCTAGTCCACAGACACTGTATCACATTGCCCCAACCCTAGTCCACAGACACTACATCACATTGCCCCCACCCTAGCCCACAGACACTACATCGCATTGCCCCAACCCCAGTCCACAGACACTACATCGCATTGCCCCAACCCCAGCCCACAGACACTACATCACATTGCCCCAACCCTAGCCCACAGACACTGTATCACATTGCCCCAACCCTAGTCCACAGACACTACATCACACTGCCCCAACCCAACCGTAGGATTTTGCAGGACTTGCCCTCAGTTTCGAACAGCGCATCAGCACTCTCACGGGTAGTTGACCTCCCTGAGGCACCAATCA
The DNA here is from genome assembly GCF_044704955.1 of Pristiophorus japonicus. NCBI lineage: Eukaryota > Metazoa > Chordata > Chondrichthyes > Pristiophoridae > Pristiophorus > Pristiophorus japonicus. The sequence goes on along the minus strand of NC_091978.1, from coordinate 239,978,466 downwards.
AAGCTGCCACTCTCTCCCCAAGGTCCATTAATGGCAGTGTCTGGGATGGACTACCGCCTGTGCGCCGCTGCACCCGGCAGCTGTGAGACAACTTTCCCTGCAAAGCTGACAATTGGAATGGTTACCAGAGGGCCCTTCTGCTCTTGTGGCAAACAGAGATGGCCATCAAAGCACTTATACCATACTGTGTGCATTTAATACAGTCCTCTGTTTCATGGCCCTGGTAATTGCACCTAATTCATGAGGAAGACATTGAAGTGCAGAAACATCTTTTAAGATGTCAAAAAGCAGTCTTACTAATGTGTAACAATCATTCATGGCAAATAAGGTGCAACAGCATGCCTACCTATACCAACAGATTTACAATTTAAGTAATGAAGAGTGCATGAATAAGAATATTACTTACTCTAATGATCCTGCAATGGTCATTGAACTTTTGACAACATTGTTGACGGTCCCTCTTGATATTATCAACTGAGAAAACCTCCTCGTCCACATTGGTCCACAGACGCCTTCGCACAGCTGGGAGGGGATTACCAGTACCCCTCCTTCTGCTTTGCACAGCTGCAATCAGGGCCTCGTTTGTCTCATAACTAAACTTTTGGGCTCTCTGCCTGCTGGAATCCCCTTCCATCGTGGCTGCTTGGTCTGTGAAAAATACCAGATTCAGCCCAGGATGTACTGCGCATGTGTGGGCACACCCTTACAGATGAACAGAATCGTGGGAAGAAGAAAAAAATCGCAGAAAAAAAATTGTGAGGAAAAAAAATTTGCGCATGTGCAGAAGACCCATTTTTTTATCGCACATTTTGGCTCTGGCGCGCAAATTTACTCGTGCAAGGCCGGATTTAGCACTATTACTATCGCTGGTCACCGTTTGGCGAATTTTGCGACGTCCAACAATAACGCTACCCCGGCGCTAAAAATAAATAACTCCATGATTATCACCCAAAAATGGGTGAAATTGCTAATACCCGAATTTTGAGGCCATAAGATGTTATTTAAATGCAAGTTCTTTCTTCTTCAATTTTTTATTCTTTTTGATGGAAATGTATTTATGTACAATCAAAATGATGATTTCACATTAATTTTCCATGTTGCTCATTTATTTGTATCAATTGCCTTTATGAACAGAATCATGCTTATTTGAGGGAAGAACATACAGGGATGGTGAAGACTGGAAATTGACCGGATGTTCAAAGTGTGTATGCAGTAATGGTGAGGCACAGTGCTACACTGCAGAGTGTCAGCCAGTATACTGTAAGAAGGTGAGTGGCATGTACTTAAGTATCTAATATGTTTGTGTAAACAGTGACAAGTAGTTACTAGTCATCAATTAGACATTCTGGGACCGATTTTCAACTTCCAGCTGCCCATTTCTCGCCTGCAAAACAGATAGCTGGCAGTAGGCGGAGTCTACTTGCACATAAATTGGGGTCCTATGCATGGTGGGGCCCTGATTGCAATTTTCAAGTACAAATGGGAGGAAAATGCACTAGGAGCGCATCTCCTGGGTTCACAACAAAATCTGGCCCGTGTGAGGCCTCACCACTGTGGAGCCTCCCTAGACCCAACCTGCCGGCCAGCTCAGCATAGGATGCAGCCGATTTCCTGCCCTCCCACAACTGGCAAGCTGCAGCGTGGTGCTCATTTGGCACCTGCAGCATTTGAATGAGGCCTGAACCTGGAAATGGTTGGGTCCCCCCACACACTGGGTTTGGGCGGACATTTTGGGCGGGAGTCAAAGATTGCCTCTCTTATTCTGAACGAGTTCCATTTATATCCTACCTTGTTTTGGTCTTCTGTTAACAGTTTAAATTGCACAATCACTGAATCATCTCCAACCTCTGCAAAATCGTGGTCTCTGGACTCTGACACCTAGAAAGTAATTAGAGGAGAAAAACAGCAATAAAATGAATTGTGCATTGTGTCTGCTTGTTTTTTTTAATCAGGAAGGGTCTTTGTCTTTTCAGAATGCAGTAAGCTAGGCCATCTGAAAATGCCTTCACAAAGGCTCTAATTGTCACAGTTTCATTGTATTTAGCAGATTTTAAATTGGCAATCGAAGAAAATTAGCCTGAAGTGAGAAGAGGGAAAACATGCAGCAAGTCTTAGCCATGCTCACTTGCAATCACTCAGTATAGACTGTTTGATTTTTAAAATACAGTTGCTGATATTTTTCTCTGCGTTATATTTTTATTGAATTTGTAAATACATTTTCAAAGCATTTATAAATTCCTTAAAATCTAATCCACAGACAAAAATATCAGCGAATCTTTAAAAACTGAATAAATTGCATGTGTGCAGCACTCCTCACTAGCAGAGAGACATTTCAAGAGCATTTTACACAACGGTGGATGATGAATAGCAGGAACAGAGGTTTTAGAAGTGGGTGAAAACACATTGAAAGAGGAGGAGGACCTTTAGGAGGTTTTAAAGGTAGAGAGAGAGATGGCATGGTGGATGGCTGAGGTATGGAGTTCCAGAGGATGTGGCCTAGTGGCTGAAGAAGCGGCCACAAAGGATGGAGTGGGAACATTAATTATACATAAAGGGACATGCAGTTGGAGGACGTCATAGTTGGAGGAGATTATGGAAATAGGGAGAGGCAAAGCCATGGAGGAATTTGAAGGTGGAAACTAGGATCTAAGTTGATTCTATGATGCATATGGAGCCAGTGAAGCCCAGCAAGTACTGAGGTGATGAGTATATGGACTTTAATGTTTGAACCCCAGCATTCTGGGTGGCTTGAGGCTTATAGAGAGTGGAGATGAGAAGGCCCACAAGGAGATGACTGGAGAAATCTAGTCTTGAGTTGATAAAAGCTTGGATTAAGAATTCAGTGGCAGAGAGGGAATGGTAGGGACAGAGGTAGTGATGTTTTGGAGGCGAAAGAAAGTGGTGTTATGACTGGAGGAAGCTGGGCTTGGGGTCAAGCAGTTCATCAAGAGTCAGTACCTGTCGGCTCAGCCTGAGGTGGCAGCTTGGAATCAAGGCCAGAGGTGCATAGATGTGTTTTAGGGAGCAGAAGATGATGGCTTTAGTTTTGCCAACATTAAGTCAGAGGGAATGATGGTTCACCAAAACTGGTTAAAGATAGTTTTAGGTACTGGCTTTCATCACAATGTCATGGGACATGTGAATTTGTACTTCACACCACTTGAATAAAATATATTTCCTTGCTCTGTACAACATAACATAGTATGTTATGCTGTACAGAGCAATATAGATTGATTAAAGAATGCTGCAAACTAAAACTGACCTTTATTAAGCTGCTTAAATAGATAATAAGTATTCTCTTTCTGTATTTCAATATTTCTTATATCTACAGTACATGTACCATGTTTTTATAATTGATCATTTTTTAGTTCATCTTCACTGGGCCATTTAAAAAAAAGTATTTGATTTTATTTGGAAATTGGATCTTAATGAGTGCAGATGGTTCTATTTCATTTGAACACTTTAGATTGTAGTGCTCCTACTTCTAAACTCCATCAAGTTTGTCAACATCGCTTGTAAATTAGTTGTGAAATTTGAAAACAATCTAGTTCCTACCAGCAGCTGAGAGCTATAATGGTAAAATTTTACATGATTCATAGCCCGCAGCTATATTTCAGTCTTTAATGTCGTTTCAAATCTCTTCACCGGACAGGATTGCTATTTCTGAGTCAGCGCACTGAGTGAAGGCTTTTGAGATGGGGGAGGGGTTAGGTAGGGGGATTAGGAACATCTCCAGCACACAGAAGTGGATCTCCTGTCTGATCTGTAGTGCAGTTAATGGTGCCTGTGTGAGCCAGGCTATCCTGCTGTCTCAGCCAAAGACAGTGCTGCTGCAGAAGGAGGAAAAGGAGTTTAAATGGAGGTAAAAAGAGAAACAACTTTGTCCTATTAAAGGAAAGGAGGACAGTTAGACAAACGACTATTTCTGTGGAAAGTTCACATCGTGGGGTATGCATTCTTATAAATTAAAAAAAAAATCAAACATGGCATAAATGATCCAAAAATGCCCCCATATTCTGTAAAATAACTGTAGTGCAAAGAAACAGAGATGAAGTGGATATGATTCTTCTGAAGTTCCAAACACAGTGTCTGTAGACACACAGCAGCATAATTTCAGCTTTAAAAGGCAAATGGACTTTACTCACCTGAGGACTGGAGCTATCATTTCATAAAAAAACAGGGCATTTGCGAGATTGGGATGAAAATCTAGCATCCAAGTATCTTAATTTTCTCCAGTGGCACCACGTGTTAAGATGCAGTTTCTCTTCACGGAGAGTTTTGTGGGATATCTTGATTTTTAAAAAAATGTTGACTAAGTTGTATTCTCTTTTCCCATACAGTAATGGATATTTTGAAATAGTTACACTGTGTTACTTAAATGCCTTTTAATGGAAATGGGCAAACATCTAAGTAAGAAATGGACTGAAGCTTATATATTTGGGGAATCTATTTTGATTCACCAATAAAGATGACACTGTGATGCCCCAGAGTCACCAAGCAAAAATCAGCGCAGGCGCCTCTTTTAAGGCACCACTGATAGAGAAAAGAAACATATGGTTCAATCAAAATAAAAGAAGCTCAACATAAACAATGTTGCCCAGTGTCACCAGATAGGGACAAAAGCCATTGTGACAAGTGCCCTAGGGCTTCACACGTATAAAACAAACAGTAATAACTCTGTACAGTACAGTGACATGCACATAATAAATAAAGATTAACAAACACTGAACAGAACACTGGCATCTTGGGAGCAGATTGCCAGCTGCAGTTGAATAATGTAGATTGTAATGCTGTTTTCATGTTCTTTCAATTGTGTTCAATTGGTATTAGAGTGAGGCGTCAATGGGAAATTTATCAGGGGCTTGTCTTCTTCCCAGTATTACCTGTAGTTGTTGACCTCTCTCAGGTGATTACTAAGTTAGGAGGAGCGGATGGAAGTCCAATTTCTACATGGTCTGCCAGAAAGAGCAAGTTTGATGGACCTGAATTCTAATATTATTATGTACACAGAGATCACCTTGGGATTCAGTCTGAATTTCATAAATGACCCGCGTTTGATCTGTAGAGTTGGGTAAGAAGCTACTGCAGGTTAATCGTGAAATCCTTTGTTGTTATGAATTCTCATCCATAATAAATTCTGATTTCTACCCCCATCTCACTTTCTGAAGTCTAATGTGTTTTAAGCTAACACTGAAATGAGATCTGGTGGTACAACTGAACTGTGCTAGCTCATAGCAACCTGGTGTTGTAGGAAGCCAGTTCAAACTGGAGATTTACTGCATGGTGAGTTCCTGACCTCTGCTAGAGCTAAGTGGAGACACAGGTCGAATTTCCATGGGGATTCTCCCAATCATCTGACATAACTGGCAGAAAATCCAAGGAAAACACAGAAAACCAACAGCATAGATTTTAGGAACATAGGAACAGGAGTAGGCCATTCAGCCCCTCGAGCCTGTTCCACCATTCAATGAGATCATGGCCTTTGCTCCAAATCCCTTAACACCTTGATAGGCGTCTGAGAATCCTTGGCCCAAGACCACCCAAAGTGAAAGAAGAGCATCTGGGCAGGCGCTGAGCACCTCAAGTCTCGTCGCCGAGAGCATACAGAAATCAAGCGCAGACAATGGAAGGAGCGTGCGGCAAACCAGGCTCTCCATCCACCCTTTCCTTCAACCACTGTCTGCCCCACCTGTGACAAAGACTGTAATTCCCATACTTGACTGTACAATCACCTGAGAATTCACTTTTAGAGTGGAAGCAAGTCTTCCTCGATTTCGAGGGACTGCCTATGATATAACATAAAGCTATCAATCTCCAATTTAAAATTAACAATTGATCCAGCATCAGTTGCCGTTTGCAGAAGAGAGTTCCAAACTTCTACCACCCTTGTGTGTAGAGTGTTTCCTAATTTCACTCCTGAAAGGTCTGGCTCTAATTTTTAGACTATGCCCCCTAGTCTTAGACTCCCCAGTCAGCGAAAATAGTTTCTATCTACCCTATCTGCTCTCCTTTATATCTTGAAAACTTCAATCAAATCACCCCTTAACCCTCTAGATGTTCGGGAATACAACCTAGAATTTTAACTCCCGAGTGGAAAGCAGAGGAAAGGTGCGGGACTTCCCAACTGGTAGTTACTGTGGGAGGCCCAGTCGATTTTAATGGTTGGGCCTCATTAACATTTTACCAGACAACTGCCTGCCCAGAACAGGCATAAAGTGACTGCTGCCCTGCAAAGATCAGACTGTTCAGAGGTCAGCCACTATCTAGCACAAAGGTAAGTTGCGTGGTGCGGTTTTGCAGGTGGGGACTGGTGTGGTGAGTGGTAGGGACTAGGTCGGCAGTGCCCCAAACTTCCTTCATGGGACCCGGAGAAGCACTCCTGGCCCTACAAACATAGGTTTTGTACTTGCCTTTTGGGGCCTTTGCTTCTGCTCCGGCAGATTTTACATGGAGTGTCCATGCCAAATGCTCCAGCCAGCACACCATTAAAATTGTCAATTTACACTTGTGCAATATAAATTTGCTTATTTTTTTGAGGCGTCCACTTGACTCAGGCAGACACTTCAACCACCATTGTTAAAAAATCTAATGGGAGATATCTGAGCGGCAAAAAGTACCATAGAGATTAAACTCCTGTTTTACCAGGTTTCTGCGGGTGGAGGGAGTTAAAAATCGCCCCTATGTAAACGGCCTTTCTCTGGGGCTTTCGTGTATTTTTCTCTGAGGTTATGATGGACGATTAGGGGAACCTGCAGATCACGTTCTCCCAACCTCCTTCACACCCACACCCGACATCGTTGGAATGGATGAAATCCAGAAGTCACGACACTAACACTTCATACCCAATAAACCACAGTAATGTATGCATCTGTGAGTATTCTCACAGGTTTGTAGAGCTGTTGCATTGTGAGTGGTTTAGCCAGTCACGTGATGTTCACAAGGCTCAATAAAACCCCAGTTGTGTCTTGGTCACCACGATGAGGTATGCAGTTGTGAGCCTAGCGGATAAACTGGTAATGTGTAGTTTGATAAACCTTTGTTAATAAACCAACTAGTTCTTAATAACAATGTGTTGTTATGAATTCTTCAGCAAAGAACCCATGAAGCAAATACATTACACCCACAGCGCTTACCACAAAGGAAATCAGAAGTTGAGATTTACCACCCATTTCCATTGCTGAGTTCAGGGAAGAATTAACAGGAATAAGAAGCTTCTGGTCTGAGGTGTCAGGATTCATGCACAGAGAAGAATGTGCTTGTAAATTAGGATCTGGAGGTAATAAAAGTAAATTCTACTAACTTAGGAAATTTCCACTGTAAGGCAGTAGGATTACAGCAAAAAATTCAATGCTTAGATCGGAACAAGTGACAGCAGAACGGGAGAGGGTGAAACTGAAACTTTTCCTCCCGGCCAACAGTTATGGCCCAAATCCAAATCCCATTATGTCTGTAAATTCCTATTCTTATCATTTAGATTTTAAATATTAATAAATTAAAATCTTATCAATGATGTGTCCAGATCTTATAATTTATCTTTTTTCCCTCCCTATTAACTTTAGGATGAAGATGTGGTAATGCAGGTTGGAAAGTGTTGTCCTGAATGTGTGCCAAAATCCTGTTCATTGGCAGGGAAGGAGTATAAGGTAACCTTGAAGCTACTCTGCAAGTTTTGATTTTGATGAGTTAAGATCCATTTTTCACTGATGGGCCCAGTTCCAGGTACCACAACACGATAAGCCGATCTTTGATGTTTTGTGGCTTTGCTTTCTGTTTTAAAAGTGGTTAGGATCAGAATTTTGGATGTCTATATTGGCAGCAATGCTTTTACCATACTTGTTTAATATACCTGATAAAGCTGTTTGTTTAAAGAAGTAAATGAAAGTTTTGCTGCTTTTCAGTCCTAACAGAAACATTTGCTAATGAGGATCACCTGTTGTACAGCTCCAGAGTTCCTTTGTTTTTTTTGTTACTCCAAGGTTTTGATTGAATGCGCTTTGTGTTTTGTGGCTGGTTGTTTGGGTGGAACAGAAATTTCTCATTTCTTTTTCTCTTGGAGGAAGTCAGGTATGGGCCCAAGTTTTGCCAGGAGTTGCTCCTTTTTTTTTGGAGCAACTGGATTTTTCTGGACTATCTTTTTAGTTGCAGTTCTGGCCATTTAATTTGCACCAGTGTAAGTGAGTTAGTTAGGTTTTATTTTGTTCAGTTTTTTTTCAAAAGGGGGCATTCCCAGCCACTTACTCCTGTTTTAAGTGTTTGACCAGCAAATAGTTGCTCCAAACTAACAGGCCAGCGTATGTTGCCATTTCTGTCCGCACAGAAAAACTTTACCTAGAGTTAAGGAATCGGTGCAAGTAACTACATTTAAAGCACCACCAAGCACCAAACTAAGCACAAAAAGTAATAAGCAATTAATTAACACATAAAATAGAAGGAACCCTATACCGAAAGCACCAAGACCAAAGTAATAAGCAATCAATAAATAAAAAATAAAAAAATAGAAGGAATCCTGCACCTAAAACACCAAAATCAATTAGTAAATAACAAATAAAAAATAGAAGTCCTACCTTAGGGAAAGCAGTGGCCCGCCGATGAGGGAGCCCATTCGGCCAGGGCTAGGGACGGCGTGCTTCGGGCCCCTCCCACACAGCCTGCACACAGCGAGTACTCACAGATTCAGCCTGCCAGGAGCTACTGCACATGCGCGCAGACTCTAGCGTGCACGTGCAAAGGTCCTGGCACTGTTTTCAGCGCCGGGACCTGGCCCCCCCCCCCCCCCGCACAATCCATTGGGCCACGCTGCGCCATGACCAAAGAGAGGCTGGGGAGCGGCCAGAATATCAACGTCCTCTTTTGGCGCGCTTGGAGGCGGACAACAACGGTGCACCTCGGGTGAGGGCGCCAGAAAAACAGGTTTCTGTTCAGTCAGTCTGAAACCTCTGCACAAACCTGCAAATGTTTAAGCCCATTTATGAAGCCTAAAGCTTTTCCAAAAACCCTGCTGATCCGAACATGAACTACCAGTGTAGCTGCTATCACTTTGATGGTGAAGATTTGCCTTGATTTCTAATCTAATTTGAAACTATCCACAGCTCCATTATAATGTTGAGTTCAACCCTCCTGTGAAGATGTCTGCATTCTTTTGTGTTTGATGTTGTTTCATATATTCAGGTATTTAATGGCAAAGATTTACAGATTTATTATACTGTAAAGAAATGCTAGATTGCTTAAAGGAGCATTTTATTAAGAATTTTGGTTTTGCAAGCCAAGATGTTTGAGACATAAACAGGAGCTACCTGCAAGGTTATTGCAGCGATGGTGGCATATCCATTCGAACTTTCACAGTTCAGATGTTTTGGAACATTTTCAGAAAAATTACCTATATCGTATCTGTTTAGAAAATGTATCCAAAAAATATTTTATTACATTAGTCACACATTTGGGCCTAGCAGTGACTATGTTGGTGTTATCAGATCCTCAGAGTTACATGATAATAGGAAATAATATAATTCACTTCATTCCATAAAATTAAACAGCAATGTGTCAAAGTGTAACTTAGGTCAAGTATCTTTTAAAAAAAATCTAGTCTTTGTTTTTTCAGCATGGTGATCAGTGGAAGAAGACTGAGTGCACCAATTGTATTTGCGACCGTGGTGAAATCAGATGTCATACGTGGACATGCCCATCACTCACTTGTGAAAAGGTAATTGCAGATCACCTGCAAAGAGCAAATCACAGTTTTATCTGTGGGATATTACGGAGATTTTCCTGTTCCTGCATCTGGGCACAGCACAGAAAGGAAATTTGGGTGAGAAAGATCACATGCTCATTGGTGAGCCCTGCCTTTTCAGGCATGCAATCCCCTCTCTATGGCAGTGTCCAAGCGATTCACTATACCATATTCAATAGAAGAGGCTGAGGGAGATTTAATTGAGGTGTATAAAATTATGAGGGGCCAAGATTGTGTATATAGGAAGTTACAGCGGCTGATCGGGAAACCTCCCCTTGAGGAAGTTCCCGGCGATGATGTTATATTGGCGCCAGGCTAGAAAGTATAATAATTGGAACAATTTTAATTGCATTTTCCCAATGTGTAGTCATTATGGGTCTGAGGTGGCAGGAGATTAGACGTGCTTCACTGCTGAACAGATACTCCATGTGCCTTCATCTTCCGAAAGATCTAAGATTATGAGGGGGCTTGAAAAGGTGGATGCGGAGGGTGTTTCCAATGATGGGGGAGGCTAGAACTAAGGGGCATGATCTTAGAATAAGGGGCCGCCCATTTAAAAAAGAGATGAGGAGAAATTTCTTCTCTCAGAGGCTTGTAAATCTGTGGAATTCACTGCCTCAGAGAGCTTGGAAGCTGGGACATTGAATAAATTTAAGACAGAAATAGACAGTTTCTTAAACGATAAAGTGGATAAGGGGTTATGGGGAGCGGGCGGGGAAGTGGAGCTGAGTCCATGATCAGATCAGCCATGATCTTATTGAATGGCGGAGCAGGCTCGAGGGGCCGTATAGCCTACTCCTGTTCCTATTTCTTATGTTCTTATTCCGTGGATGTTGTTCAGTTTAACTTGGTGCTGATTTGGTTTTGATTTTGAGAAACCAGTGTCTGTGAGTCACCTCCTGGAATTTATACTGCTGTCTCCCTTATACTGGTGACAAACCTGTAGACCCATGTAAAACTGGGTTGAGAAATTTGCGGCTGGCTTAAGAGATATGGATTTGACAGCGTTTATGCTGAGAGTTGGCGCACAGATGTTGATCTCTTGGAATCTGGACTAAAGGCAGTTTTTCATCACATCAGTACAGGTGCACCGTCGAAAATCCGGAGTTCTGGAATGTTCCACTCCGGACCGATAGGGGCAGGGTCGTCCGGAATCTGTAAAATGTTCTGTAATCCAGACATGCCGACCTCGGGGCCCTGCCGCTGCCTGACCTCGGGCCTCACCTCGCCCCACTGCCTTTACGTCGCCGCCGCTGCCCTTACTTCGCCCCGTTTGTCGCTACTGCCCTTACCTCGGGGCCTCCTCACCGGCCCGCACCAACACCTCCACCACAGAGGGGCCCTGTCTGAACAGCTCATCAATGGCGGGGCCCGTCCGAACACCTCCTTGGCGGCGGGGCCCGCCCGAACACCTCCTTGGTCGCCGGGCCCGCCCGAATACCTCCTTGGTCGCCGGGCCGCCCGAACACCTCCTTGGCGGCGGGGCCCGCCCGAACACCTCCTTGGTCGCCGGGCCCGCCCGAATACCTCCTTGGTCGCCGGGCCGCCCGAACACCTCCTTGGCGGCGGGGCCCGCCCGAACACCTCCTTGGTCGCCGGGCCGCCCGAACACCTCCTTGGCGGCGGGGTCCCACCCGAACACCTCCTTGGCGGCGGGGCCCGCCCGAACACCTCCTTGGCGGCGGGGCCCGCCCGAACACCACCTTGGTGGCGGGGCCCGCCCGACAACCTCATCGATGGGGCCGTGGCCCGAACAGCACATCATGCTTACCATGATGCTGATCATGTGACTTTAAGCATATCATCCAGATTGACATCATGCACTTGTTTGTTTTGGGAGGAGTGGGGTGCTTAAACTTCATGCAAGGCGGTAGGGTTTGCTATAATGATTAAAGGGTGTATTTTGGCTGTGAGCAAATTTTAAACATTCCCACTTGTTTGATATGGCTAACCCAGTAGATGCACCTTTTGTAAATGAAGAACTGTAATATTTTTGGGCGGTTCTAAAACATTGCAGGAATCTGATCCTTACCTGTCTAGGAATTGCAGACTCTGTAAATTTGTGGGTTTGGGTGGTAGCTTCAGTCAGGCTTATGTGTATGTTTGTGAAGCTGTTATTAATTATGTTCGACACATACCTATATAATGCACATGGTATTCAAATAGCCTTCAACAGAAAATTTTAACCGAAAGTGTTTTTTTTGACTGAATGTGAAATATACCTCCTTCTGTGAAATTTCTAACTTTTGTTTAAAATATACTTTGCCCTTTATATTTGATGTTCCTCCGAGGACTGTGTGTTTGTGTGTGTGGGTGGGGTCAGTTCTGAAGAATGTGTGCAGAGATAAGGGATGCTGAGATTCAACCCCCTCCCCCTCAAGCATTATGCACATCTAGTTTTACCTTACAGTATTAAATTGACTCTAGGGCATCAAATATAAAGGGCAAAGTATATTTTAAACAAAAGTTAGAAATTGCACGGAGGGAGGTAGATTTCACATTCAGTCAAAAATACCACTTTCGGTTAAAATTTTCTGTTGAAGGCTATTTGAATACCATGTGCATTATATAAATATGTGTAGAACATAATTAATAACAGCTTCCAATTCTTAAAGCCAGACGATAAATTGGTATCTGGAATGTGCTGAAGGTAACAATTTTGCATGCTTATTTGTGGTTTGCAAATGCAGTGGGCATTCTAATTGTATATCAAGTGGCAGCTACAAAAGAATATACCCAATAGATTGGAATCAGGCTCGCACATGGATATAACCATGGCTAAAATAATTAGGTAAGTGGGTTTCCCAGGCCTCGAGAAACGCGGCTGCTAATGGAAGGCGAGAACTGCTGGATCCAGCATTTAAGTGCCTTTTCAGCACTGCTTGTGGGCCAGGAGGAGCAGGAGTGCTTTTCCCTGGCCCCTCCAGTTTATCTGTAAAATAGTCTCATGACCGGCTGACCACCGCGATCAGCCGACCCCGGCCCCGTGATTGGACTGCCTCCCCACACTCTGAGCCACGATCCCCCACTGATGTGACCTTTCCAATTTCTCCCACCCTCCTCTCCACTGCCAGGCTGCTGAAGGCCTACTTGCCCGACAGCTGGCTGGCTGCAGCCAGGAAGCAGAGAAAAACATTTTAATCGGGTCCTGTCATTAAGTTGAGAACAACCTGAGGGAAACCTCTTCTTCCGGGCTTACTGAACGCAAAACTGTCCCCACTTCCTCCCCACCTCCTCATAAATATTGGGGCCATTATGTACAATCCTCATGATGCCAAAAAATTTCCATTTTGATATTTAATATCATTATATTTATTTCCACAGGGGCTGAATAAAGTCAAAAGATCTGGACACTGCTGTGGGGAATGTGTGTCTGGGAAAGGGAACTGTCTGTATGAAGGTGTCAACAGATATCTTGGAGAGCTGTGGAATAGAACTGGCTGCGAGTTCTGCATCTGCGAGAGAGGACAGGTCCTCTGTCAGACTGCAGAATGTGCCAGAGTGGAGTGCTCATGGGTAAGGGAGCCTTTTTGTTGTTGTTGAAAAATGATGGTGTGGTTTTGGTAATTGGTGAAAGGGCTGCATTTCTTCTATAAATCTGAATCAAGTGCTAGAAATAGTCAAGCATCCAATCCATTTATTCAGAATTATCTGCATATCTTGGAATTGGGCATTCCCAATGCAGGTGGTAATGCTAAAATATTTAAAATAGAAGGCTCACATAGACAAATTAGTACAGTGCTGTCTAACTTGAATGAAAGATAAGTTAATTACTTTTCCGCCATCAAAGCACTGATTCATTTTGAAGCAAAGTTTGCCTTTCTCTTCCCAGCTATGTGCATATTAAGTATACTTGTGACTTAACTTATCAAGTACTAACATTTCCGTTTCAGTGCTTCCTGGTTTATTAATAGGAGCACTATATAAATGGAAAATTGTTATTGGTTGGGGAAGGTGTTGAAACCACAAATACATCATTAAAGCAGGAAGCATCTCTCTTTTTCTGGGACATGGCTGCAAGACGGTCGGACTGGGAACTAAATATATCAAGTACAGGAAAGATGGGAAAAATGGTAGGGGGAGAGAGTAGCCTTAGTGATTAAGGTTAAATCACTTCAATGATAAGAGAGGATGTAACGAGAGGTAAGCAGGCAGTGGGGACTGTTTGGGTAGAATCAAGAAATAGGAAAGGATTTAAACCTGTAGTGGGAGTTGTGTATAGCCCCCCTGGTAGCAGCTGTGAAGTGCTAGATTGTATAACTGCAGAGATTAGACAAGCGTGCTGTAAAGGCAGAGTGGTTTTAATGGGGGTTTTCATATAGATTGGGATAAGCAGACTAGCACATGTCAGAATTGTAGTGAATTTCTTGACTGTGTCCGGGATAGTTTTTTGCAACAATATGTCCTAGAACCAACAAGGGAGCAAGCCATATTAGATTTAGTCATGAGTAATGAGCCAGATTCAGTTAACAGCCTAACGGTGTGTGAAGATTTATCTAATCGCGATCATAACCTGATCGAATTCAATGTAATGTTTGAAAGGGAAAAACACGAAACAGCTACTAAATTTCTAGATTTAGGTAAGACTGACTTCAATGTGATGAGACAGAAACTGTCCACAGTAAACTGGGCAAATCTGTTAATAGGTGAAACGACAGAAGATCATTGGGAGCTGTTCAAAAAATTTTTTAATGTGATACAGAACCAGCTTATACCCTTGAGGGGCAAGAGCTCTACTTGCCAAAGAAAACAGCCAAGGGCAACTAAAGTGGTAAAAGATAACGGGCTAGAAATTCGGTTTTTAGTCATAGCGGTATTTTTCCGCCACAAATACCGCTATGACTCTGCTATGATTTTGAGGCCTAACATTCTGGTAAAAATGCACCCAGCAGTAAAAATTGGCGTTGCACGAGGATTGGCGGCGCAAACCATGAACTTTCTGCAACTTTTCTCCGAGGCCGATACCGCTGCGAGTTGGGCTTAGGGAGGGAGGGGGGAAAACACCAAAAAAAAATTCTAAAAACTATAAAGTCACAAAACATTCACAAGACCCCTTTCTAGCAAATCGCTGTAAAATAATTAAAAACTAAAAACTTTAACTTACCTTTTTGGCAGGTCTTCATACTTACCGCCGTTCCAAGGGCTGCAACGCAGGTTTTTCCCCGGTTTTCATTTTTGGTCCTATCTACGGGCTACCGCTGAGCCAAATATCGGGCGAAAGCACTTTCTCCATTCTTGCATGCCAGGGGTCGGCTCCCCAGTGGTATTTCAAAACCGCCGGTGGAAGACTTCAGGGAATTTCCCGCCGCACCGTTTTCCATCGAAAATGGCAAAATATTGCCGAAAAACTCGGTGCAAGGTTGGGGAATTTCCAGCCCATTATATAACACCAAAAGTAAAGGCATACAAAAATGCAAAAAATAGCACAGAACCTGGCAAATGGGAAAGATACAAAGAATAGCAAAGGGTAACAAAACGAATAGTTAGAGCTACAAAAGGGAATATGAAAAAAACCAGTATATCAAGATCAATACAAACAGTTTTACAATAATACGAAAAAGAGGGTGGGCAGGAGCAATTTGGCCCCTTGAAAACTGATAACGGTGATACTTTCAATGACAATAAGGAAATGGCAGACATATTGAATAATTATTTTGCGTCAGTATTTAAAGTAGAAACATAGAAACATAGAAAATAGGTGCAGGAGTAGGCCATTCGGCCCTTCTAGCCTGCACCGCCATTCGAGTTCATGGCTGAACATGCAACTTCAGTACCCCATTCCTGCTTTCTCACCATACCCCTTGAAGAAGAGGATAGTATGCCGGAAATCCCAATGAAATTATATTGAATCAGGGACAGGGACTTAACAAAATTAACACAAGCAAAATAACAGTAATGAGAAAAATAATGGCACTAAAGAGTGACAAATCCCCAGGATCAGATGGTTTGCATCCCAGGGTTTTAAAGGAAGTAGCTGAGCACATTGCAGATGCCCTAACTATAATCTTCCAAAGTTCTTTCGATTTAGGAAACGTTCCTTTAGATTGGAAAGTTGCACATGTTACTCTGCTATTTAAGAATGGTGAGAGAAGGAAAACCAGGGAATTAGAGACCAGTTAGCCTAACATCTGTTGTCAGGAAATTACTGAACACTTTGAAAATTTTCAGTTGACCAGAGAGAGCCAGCATAGATTTGACAAACCTGATTGACTTTTTTGAAGAGGTGACTAAAGTAGTGGACAGGGGAATGTCTACGGATGTTATTTATATGGACTTCCAGAAGGCATTTGATAAAGTCCCACATAAAAGACTGCTAACTAAGGTTAAAGCCCATGGAATTGAAGGCAAACTATTGACCTGGTTAGGAAATTGGCTGAGTAGCAGAAGACAGAGAGTAGGGATAATGGGCAGTTACTCTAATTGGCAGGATGTGACTAGGGGTGTCTCGCAGGGATCTGTGTTGGGGTCGCAACTATTCACCATATTTATTAACGACTTACATGATGGGATAGAAAGCCATATATCCAAATTTGCCGATGACACAAAGATAGGCGGCATTGTCGGCAGTGTAGATGAAAGCATAAAATTACAAAGAGATATTTATAGATTAAGTGAATGGGCAAAACTGTGGCAAATGGATTTCAATGTAGGCAAATGTGAGGTCATCCACTTTGGACCGAAAAAGGATAGAATAGGATACTTTCTAAATTGTGAAAAGCTAAAAACAATGAGGTCCAAAGAGACTTGGGGATCCAGGTACATAAATCATTAAAATGTCATGAACAGGTACAGAAAATGATCAAAAAGGCTAATGGAATGCTGGCCTTTGGTCATGTCTATTTGCAACACCAGATTTCTGATTGGTCCCCTTGAAGGACAAGACACACTCAGCAGTTTATCTGGAATGTGTAATTAGATCCTGCCTGCCTAAAGTAATCAAGTACTTTGCAATGTGTAATTTGAGCCATTCATTCTGACTTCCAGGCTCCAGTCATAGCTCACGGAGAACAGACAGTGCACACCCCTCGCGGGTTCGGACCTGTTGATCATTTCCCTCCCCAACAAGTTTTTGTCCTTCCCCCCCCGCCCCCCCCACCCCGAACTTCCTGACTATCTTCCCCTGCCCAAGTTCCTGACCATATCCCCCACCCCAAGTCCTGACTCCCTCCCCGCCCCCCCCCCCAAGTTCCTTACCTTCCACCAACTCCCCCCCTTCCCCCATAGATGGGGCATTATGTGTGGGTCATGGATTGTTAACAGGTTTATTGGGTATGAAATGAATAGTGACTGTTTTTTGACCTTCTCTTCCCTTACCCACCCCCACTGGGTTCCAGACCCTCTTCCCCCGGACCCCTCCACCACTCCCCACCTCCGGTTCCTGACCTTCTCTCCTCCCAAGTTCCTGAACCTCTCTCCTCCCGAGTTCCTGACCTCCTCTCTCCCCATCGCCCCTCCCCCCAACAAGCTCCACTCCTCTCCCCCTTCGACTGTCTTCCCCCTCCTTCGATCTCTCTCCCCCCTTACGATGTCCTCTCTCTCACCCCCCCCCCCCCGATGCTCTCTTTCTCCCCAGCCTCTCTCTCTCTCTCTCCCTACTTTCTCTCTCCGCCCAGTCTCTTTCTCTCCAGTTTCTCTGTCTACCCCAGTCTCTCCCAGTCTCACTCTCTCTCTCTCCCCAGTCTCTCTCCCCAGTCTCTCTCTCCCCAGTCTCTCTCCCCAGTCTCTCTCTCCCCAGTCTATCTCTCTCTTGCCCCAGTCTCTCTCTCTCTTGCCGCAGTCTCTCTCTCCTTCCCCAGTCTCTCCTTCTCTCCCCAGTCTCTCTCTCCCCCAGTCTTTCCCTCCTTCAGTCTCTCCCTGAGTTTCTCCCTCTTCCCCAGTCCCTCCCTCTCCTCCAGTCTCCCTCAGTCTCTCTCTATCCCCCCCCCTCAGTCTCTCTCCCCCCACCTCAGACTCTTTCCCCCCCCCTTCAGTCTCACTCTCCCCCCCCGACCAGTCTCTCTGCCCCTCATCTCGCTCTCTCCCCCTCCCCAGTCTCTCTCTTCCCCCCCTCCCCAATCTCGATCTCTTCCCCCCCGCCCCCAGTTTCTCTCTCTCTTCCCCAGTCTCTCTCTCTCTCCAGTCTGTCTGTCTGTCTGTCTCTCTCTCTCTCTCTCTCCCAGTCTCGCTCTCTCTCCCTCGCCCCCCCCCCCATCTCTCTCTTGCCCTCCAGTCTCCCTCTCTCTCCCCCCAGTCTCTCTCTCTCTCTCTCTCCCAGTCTTGCTCTCTCTGCCCCAGTCTCTCCCTCAGTCTCTCCCTCTCCCCCAATCTCTCTCTCTCTCTCTGCCCCCCTCCAGTCTCTCTCTCTCTCTCTCTCTCCCCAGTCTCTCTCTCTTCCCCTCAGGTGGACAGAACAGTGGCAAATGGAATTTAATCCAGAGAAGTGTGAGGTAATGCATTTCGGGAGGGCCAATAAGGAAAGGGAATACACATTAAATGGTAGGATACTGAGAAGTGTAGAGGAACAAAGGGACCTTGGAGTGCATGTCCACAGATTCCTGAAAGTAGCAGGCCTGGTAGATTAGGTGGTTAAGAAGGCATACAGAATGCTTGCCTTTATTAGGCAAGTCATAGAATACGAGCTTATACAAGGGTTATGCTTGAACTGTATAAAACACTAGTTAGGCCACAGCTGGAGTACTGCATGCAGTTCTGGTTACCGTATTACAGGAAATACGTGATTGCATTGGAGAGGGTACAGAGGAGATTTACGAGGATGTTGTCAGGAGTGGAGAATCTTAGCTATGAGAACAGATTGGATAGGCTGGGTTTGTTTTCCTTGGAACAGAGGAGGCTGAGGGAGACCTCAGAGGAGTATAAAATTATGAGGGGCTAGATATAGTGGATAGAAAGGGCCTATTTCTCTTTGCAGTGGAGTCAACAACCAAGGGGCATCAAATTAAAATAATTGGTAGAAAGTTTAGAGGGGATTTGAGGGGAAATTTCTTCACGCAGATGGTTGTGGGGATCTGGAACCCACTGCCTGAATGGGTGGTAGAGGTAGAAACCCTCACCACATTTAAAAAGTACTTGAAATGCCATAACCTGCAGGGTTATGGACCAAGAGCTGGAAAGTGGGATTAGGCTGGATAGCCTCTTGTTGGCCGGCATGGACACGATGGGCCGACATGGCTTCCTTCCGTGCTATAAACTTCTATGATTCTATGACTCCCCAGTCTCTCTCTCTCTCTTTCTTTCCCCCCCCCCCATCTCTCTCTTGCCCCCTCCCCCGACCCCCAGGTCTCTCTCCCCACCACTCCCTAGGTCTCTCTCCCCCTCCGCCCAGGTCTCTCTCTCTCCCCCCCACCCGCCCAGTCTCTCTCTCCACCACTTCAATCTCTCTCTCTCTGCCTTCCCACTCTCTCTGCCTCCCCACTCTCTCTGCCTCCCCCACTCTCTCTCTCTGTCTCCTCTACTCTCTCTCTCTCGCTCTCCCTCCCCAGTCTCTCTCTTTCCCCTCCCGCCTCTCTCTCCTCCCCTCCATCTCTCCCCCCACCCGTATCTCTGCCCCCCATCACTCTCTTTTGCCCCCGTGATTCTCTCACCGCCCCCTCCCCGCCCCGTCACTCTCTTCCCCCCTGCCCCGTCACTCTCCCCCACCCCCCTGTCACTCTCTTCCCCCCGTCTCTTTCTCCAACCCCCCCCCGTCTTTCTCTCCTGCCTCCCCATCTCTCTATCTCTCTCTCCTCCAGACTCGCTCTCACTCTCCCCCAGTCTCTCACTCTCCCCCAGTCTCTCCCTCTCTCCCAATCTCTCCCTCTCCCGTGGGTCTCTGCCGCCGCCAGTCTCTCTCTCTCTGTCTCACCCAGTCTCTGTCTCACCCAGTTTTTTTCTCTCCCCCTCCCCCATCTCTCTTTCCCCCCTGTCTCTCTCCCCGCCGTCTCTCTCCACCCGCTGTCTCTGTCACTCGCCCAGTCTCTCGCTCTCTCTCCCCCAGTCTCTCTCTCTCTCTCCTCCCCCAGTCTCTCTCTCTCTCTCACCCCTTTAGTCTCTCTCTCTCTCTCTCTGCCCCCCTGTCTCTCTGTCTCCCCCAGTCTCACGCTCTGTCTCTCCCAATTTCCCTCCCCCCGCAGTCTCTCTCTCCCCCGGCTCTCTCTATCTCTCCCCCAGTTTCTCTCTCTTCCCAATTTTCTCTCTCTCTCGCTCTCTCTCTCTCTTCCACAGTCTCGCTCTCTCCCACCCCCCCCCCAGTCGCTCTATGTCTCTCTCTGCCCCCCGGCTCTCTCTCGCTGTCTCCCCCAGTCTCACTCTCTGTCTCTACCAGTTTCCCTCTCCACCCCCCAGTCTCTCTCTCTCCCCCAGGCTCTCTCTCTCTCTCTCTCTCGCCCCCAGTCTCCCTCTCTCTTCCCAGTCTCTCTCTCACCCCCCAATTTCTACCCCCTCTCAGGCTCTCCCTCTCCCCTGTCTCTTCCCCCCCCCCCCCACCAGTCTCTCTCTTCCCCCCTCAGTCTTTCTTTCCCCCCCCCAAATCTCTTCCCCCTTCATCTCTCTCTCCCCTCCAGTCTCTCTCTCTCACCCCCCCACCCCCAGTCTCTCTTCCCACCAGTCTCTCTCAACCACCCCCCCCAACAGTCGATCTCTCCCGCCAGCCTCTCTTGTCCCCCAGCCTCTCTCATCCCCCAGCCTCTCTCGTCCCCCAGTCTCTCTCCCACCAGTCTCCCCCTCCCCCCAGTCTCCCCCTCCCCCAGTCTTCCCCTCCCCCCAGTATCCCCCTCCCCCCAGACTCTCCCTCCCTGTCTCTCCCTCCCCCAGTCTCTCCTCCCAAGCCTCTCCCCCTTCCCAGTCTCTCCCTTTGCCCCAGTCTCTCCCTCTCCTCCAGTCTCTCCCTCTCTTCAAGTCTCTCCCTCTCCCACAGTCTCTCTCTCTGCCATATCCCAGTTTCTCTCTCTCTCTGTCTCCCCCAGTCTCTCCCTGTTTCCACCAGTCTCTTTCTCTCTCCCCCCCCCCCCGCCCCCGTCCATTTCTCTCTCACCCCCATCCCCCCGTCTCTCTCTCTCTCCTCCCCCGCCCCTGGCCCCCCGCCTCTCCCCCTTGCCTGGCTCTCTTTTCCCTGCTCCCCCCATCTCTCTCTCACCCCGTCTCTCTCACCCCGTCTCTCTCTTCCCCGTCTCTCTCTTCCCCGTCTCTCTCTTCCCCGTCTCTCTCTTCCCCGTCTCTCTCTTCCCCGTCTCTCTCTTCCCCGTCTCTCTCTTCCCCGTCTCTCTCTTCCCCGTCTCTCTCTTCCCCCCTCTCTCTCTTTCCCCCTCTCTCTCTTTCCCCCTCTCTCTCTTTCCCCCTCTCTCTCTTCCCCCCCCTCTCTCTCTCTTCACCCTCTGTCTTCTCTGACCCCCCAGTCTCTCTCTCTTAACCCTCCCAGTCTCTCTATCTCTTCCCCAGTCTCTTTCTCTCGCTCAGTCTATCTCTCCCTCTCTCTCACTCCCAAGTCTCTCTCTCTCTCTCTCCCATCTCTCTCTCTACCCCAGTTTCTCTCTCTCGCACCACCCCCCAGTCTCTCTCTCTCTCGCCCCCCCACATCCCAGTCTTTCTCTCTCTCTGCCCCCAGACTCTCTCTTTCTCTGCCCCCAGACTCTCTCTGTATCTCACCCCCCAGAGTCTTTCTCTCTCTCTCCTCCAGTCTCTCTCTCTCCCCCCCAGTCTCTCACTCTACCCGAGCCTCGCTCTCTGCCCCCCCCCGCCATCCCTCTCTCTGTCTCTTCCAGTCTATCTCTCCCTTCCCCAGTCTCTCTCTTTCTCTCCCCCAGTTTTTCTCTCTCTCTCTCTCCCCCAGTTTCTCCCTCTCCCTCTTCGCAGTCTCTTCCTCTCCCCAGTCTCTCTTACTCCCCCCCCCCCCGGTTCTCTCTCTCCCCCCAATCCCTCCACTGCCAATTGCCTCTCTCTCTCTCTTATCCCCCCAAAAGTCTCTCTCTCTCCCCTCCCCAGTCTCTCTTTCCCACCCATCTCCCTCCTCCCCCCCCCAGTCACATTCCTCTCCCCCCAGTCACATTCCTCTCCCCCCAGTCACATTCCTTTCCCCCCAGTCACATTCCTCTCCCACCAGTCACATTCCTCTCCCACCAGTCACATTCCTCTCCCTCCAGTCACTTCCTCTCCCTCCAGTCACTTCCTCTCCCCCCTGTCTCTCCCTCTTCCAGTCTCTCCCTCCCCCAGTCTGTCCCTCCCTACCCCTGTCCCTCCCTACCCCTATCCCTCGCTACCCCTGTCTCTCCCTCCCCCGGTCTCTCCCTCCCCCGGTCTCTCCCTCCCCCGGTCTCCCCCTCCCCCGGTCTCTCCCTCCCCTGGTCTGTCCCTCCCTGAGTCCTTCCCTCTCCCCCCAGTCTCTCCCTCTCCCCCCAGTCTCTCCCTCTCCCCCCAGTCTCTCCCTCTCCCCCCAGTCTCTCCCTCTCCCCCCAGTCTCTCCCTCTCCCCCCAGTCTCTCCCTCTCCCCCCCAGTCTCTCCCTCTCCCCCCCAGTCTCTCTCTCTCCCCTAGTCTCTCTCTCTCTTTTCTCTCTTCACCCCCTTCTCTCTTTCTCCCCCCCCCCCCCCGCACCCGTCTCTCTCTTCACCACTCCCCCGTCTCTCTCTTCACCACTCCCCCGTCTCTCTCTCCCACCCCCCCCAGTCTCTCTCTCTGTTTCCCCCTGTCTCCCCCAGTCTCTTTCTCTCCCCCTCCCCGGTCTCTTGGTCTCCCTTTCTGCCAGTCTCTCCCTCTCCCCCAGTCTCTCCCTCTCCCCTCCCCCAGTCTCTCTCTCTCCCCCCACCCAAATCTCTCTCCCCCTCCCCAGTCTCTCTCCCCCAGTCTTTCCCACTACCCCAGCTTCTCCCCCCAGCTTCTCCCTCCCCCCAGTCTCTCCCTCTCCCCCCCAGTCTCTCCCTCTCCCCCCCCAGTCTTTCCCTCTCCCCCCCCAGTCTCTCCCTCTACCCCCAGTCTCCCCCTCTCCCCCCCCAGTCTCTCCCTCCCCCCCCCAGTCTCTCCCTCCCCCCCCCACAGTCTTTCCCTCTCCCACAGTCTCTTCCTCTCCCACAGTGTCTCCCTCTCCCTCAGTCTTGTCCTCTCCCCCCAGACTCTCCCTCTATCATATCCCAGTCTCTCCCTCTGTTATATCCCAATCTCTCTCTCTGTCAAACCGCAGTCTCTCTTTGTCTCCCCCAGTTTCTCTCTGTCTCCCCCAGTCTCTTTCTCTCCCGCCCCCGCCCATCTCTCTCTCTCTCACCCTCCGCCCCCAGTCGCTCACTCTCCCCACCCCACTGTCTCTCCCCCTCACCAGTCTCTCTCTTCCCCGCCCCACTCTTCCCTGCCCCCCCGTTTCTCTCTCTTCCCTCACTCTCTCAGTCACTCATAGGCAGTCCCTCGGAATCGAGGAAGACTTGCTTCCACTCCTGAAGTGAGTTCATTGGTGGTTGAACAGTCCAATATGAGAGCCACAGACCCCGTCACAGGTGGGACAGATAGTCGTTGAGAGAAGGGGTGGGTGGGACTGGTTTGCCGCACGCTCTTTCTGTTGCCTGCGCTTGATTTCTGCATGCTCTCGGCGTTGAGACTCAAAGTGCTCAACGCCCTCCCGGATGAACTTTTTCCACGTAGGGCAGTCTTTGGCCAAGGACTCCCAGGTGTCAGTGGTGATGACACACTTTATCAGGGAGGCTTTAAAGGTGTCCTTGTAACATTTCCGCTGTCCACCTTTGGCTTGTTTGCCGTGAAGGAGCTCCGAGTAGAGCACTTGCTTTGGGAGTCTCTTGTCTTGCACGCGAACTATGTGGCCTGCCCAGCGAAGCTGATCGAGTGTGGTCAGTGCTTCAATGCTGGGGATGATAGCCTGGACGAGGACACTGATGTTGGTGCGCCTGTCCTCCCAGAGCATTTGTAGGATCTTGTGGAGACATCGTTGGTGATATATCTCCAGCGACTTGAGGTGTCTTCTGTACATCGTCCATGCCTCTCAGCCATACAGGAAGGCGGGTATTCCTACAGTGTGTAGACCATGAGCTTGGTGGTAGATTTGAGGGCCAGGTCTTCAAACACTCTTTTCCTCAGGCACACTGGAGGCGGTGTTGAGTCTCTGCATCAATGTCTGCCTTTGTTGATAAGAGGCTCCCGAGGTATGGGAAATGGTCCACGTTGTTGAGGGCCACGCCGTGGATCTTGTTGACGGGGGCAGTGCTGTGTGGCGAGGACAGGCTGGTGGAGGACCTTTGACTTACGGATGTTTAACGTCAGGCCCATGCTTTCGTATGCCTCAGTAAATACGTCGACTATATCCTGGCGTTCAGCCTCAGATTGTGCGCAGACACAGGCGTTGTCCACATACAGTAGCTCAACGACAGAGGTTGGCGTGATCTTCGACCTGGCCTGGAGGCTGCGTAGGTTAAACAGCTTCCCACTGGTTCTGTAGTTTAGTTCCACTCCAGCGGGGAGCTTGTTGACTGCGAGGTGGAACATGGCAGCGAGGAAGATTGAGAAGAGGGTTGGAGTGATGACGCAGCCCTGTTTGACCCCGGTCTGGACGTGGATTGGGTCTGTAATGGATCCGTTGTTAAGGATCACGGCCTGCATGTTGTCGTGGAGCAGGCGAAGGATGTTGACAAACTTTTGGGGGCATCCGAAACAGAGGAGGACGCTCCATAGACCCTCACAGTTGACAGTGTCAAAGGCCTTTGTAAGGTCGAAAAAGGCCATGTATAAGGGTTGGCGCTGCTTCCTGTATTTTTCCTGCAGCTGTCGCGCTGCAAAGATCATGTCCGTTGTGCTCTGTATGGGACGAAATCCGCACTGTGACTCCGGGAGAAGCTCCTCGGCCACAGGGAGAAGATGGTTGAGGAGAACTCTAGCGCCAACTTTTCCAGTGGCTGATAGCAGGGAGATTCCCCTTTAATTGTCGCAGTCGGACATGTCCCATTTTTTAAAGTTGGTCACGATCACTGCATTTCTGAGATCTCCCGACATGCTCTCCTCCCTCCAGATGAGAGAGATGAGGTCATGTATCTGCGCCTACAGTGCCTCTCCGCCATACTTTAGCGCCTCAGCGGGGATTCCATCAGCTCCTGTAGCCTTGTTGTTCTTGAGCTGTTTTATGGCTTTTCCTACCTCGTGCAACATTAGGGTTTCACTGAGGTGGTGGCGGGTCGCATGCTGCGGGATGGAGTCGCGAAAACTCGAGTCAAAGACAAGAGTCTCGATTGAGGAGATCTTCATAGTGCTCCTTTCAGCGGGCCCTGACAGCCTTGGTGTCCTTGATGAGTGTTTCCCCGCAGTGGGGTGGGGCCTTGGGAGTTTGGACCGTAGATGGCCTTGACTGCGATGCAGAATCTTCACATAGTGTGGCAGTTGGCCAGTTGCTGTATCTCCTGTGCTTTTTCCATCCACCACCTGTTCTTTAGGTCCCGGGTTTTTTGTTGGACCTCAGCCTTGAGCCGCCTGTAATGTTGCTTTGCTGCTCCTGAGTTGGGTTGTTGCTTGAGGCTCAGAAATGTTCTGCGCTTGCGATCTATTAGTTCTTGGCTTGGATCTCCTGATCATGCTCATCAAACCTGCCCTGGTGTTTTCTGGTTGAATGACCAAGTGTCTCTTCACAGGCACTGGTTATGGAGTCCTGGAGGGCAGACCAAGCGCTGTGGGCATTCAGCATCTTAGAGTCATCAAGGCACCGCAGATTAGCTGTGAGGCGCTGGCTGTATAGAGCTCTCTTAGCTGGGTCTTTAAGTGCCCCGACATTGACTTTTTTGCGGCACTGCTTCTGCTATCCCCTCCGCTTTGCGGCTCTGTTAATGCCGATGATGGATCGGATTAGGCGGTGGTCTGTCCAGCAGTCGTCAGCCCCTGTCATGGCGCGGGTGATGCGCACATACTGGCGATCCTTGGCTCGGACGTTGATATTGTCGAACAGGTGCCAGTGTTTGGAGCGAGGCTGTTGCCACAATGCCTTGTATTTGTCCCTCTGGCGGAACAAGGTGTTGGTGATGAGAAGTTCATGTTCTCGACATTTTATCAGGAGTAGGGTACCGCTGGAGTTGGCTTTCCCTACCCCCTCTCTGCCAATCACGCCTCCCCAGAGGGTTGTGTCTTTGCCCACCCTGGCGTTGAAGGCACCTAGGAGGATCAATTTGTCGCCTGCGGGGACACGGGACAGAGATGTTTCGAGGTTGGAATAAAAACCCTCATTGGTCTCATCCATTGCATCGAGTGTTGGGGCGTACGCACTGATGACTGTGGCGCATTGGTTCTGGGATAGGGTGAGTCGAAGAGTCATGAGGCGTTCATTAACTCCGCAGGGGGAGTCTTTGAGGCAGTCGACCAGCTCATTTTTGATGGCGGAGCTGACTCTGTGAAGGCGGTGTTCTTCCTCTGGTTTTCCTTTCCAAAAAAAGATGTAACCTCCACCTTGTTCCTTGAGCTGGTCTTCCCCTGCCCGCCGGGTCTCGCTTAGAGCGGTGATGTCGATATCAAAGCGTCTAAGTTCCCAGGCAACTATGTCGGTGCGGCGTTCCGGCCTGTCGCTGTTGGGGTTGTCCATGAGGGTCCTGATGTTCCAGGTCCCAAACTTCATGTTAACGAAGTGGAAGATGCCTGTGCTTGAGTTCTTTTAACGTGGGATGGCCATTGCACACCGGCCACCACATGGACTTAGCTGAACAAGGTCTTGGTCCAGTGGCAAGGGGGTCCAAGACGACTGGAGACCAGGCACTACTGAATGAGCCTAATTGCCTACGGCGAGATGTTGGCCGCAAGCTCGGAGCCGAGTAGCGCCCTTGATGGTAGGTGGCCCGAGGCTTGGTTGGGGGCAGGCATTAGGAAGGTCAGTTGTCCGCTGTAATTCCGAGGGATGTTTTAAAAGTTTCTTCCAAAGTTTTCATTAAAAAAAAGGTTTTCCAAAATTACTTAAAGTTGCTCCAGAGGTTCCAAAAAAAATGTTTCCAAGTTGTTTAAAAATGTAAAAGTTTTCCCAAATTGTTTAAAAAGTTTCTCAAGTTGATTAAAAGTTGATTAAAAGTTTAAAATGCAAGTCAGTAGTAGGTTACTCCCTTGGCAATGCTCCATGGACGCTGCCAGCCCTCCGCAGCCGTACAAGGCCCTGGCCAGACCACACCCGGAGCACCGCGGGGAAGTAGAGGCCCAGTCATCACCGAACGCCAGATGCCGCCAGGGAGAGGCCTGAACGTTGCCGGGGGCCCAGACGCCTAGACGCCGCCGGGGGCCCGAGCGCAAGCTGGGTGTGTTGAGCAGTAGTTTAGGGACCGGCGTTTAACCAGTCGAAGGGACTCCAGGACCAAAACTACCTCTCTCTCTCTTACCACACCTGTCTCTCGCTATCTTCCCCAGTCTCTCTTTCTCTATCTCTCCGTCAGTTCGTCTCTCTCTCTCTCTCGCACGCAGTCTCTCTCGTTCTCGGCCCCCTCCCCCCCCCCAGTCTATCTCGCTCTCTCCCCCCAGTTTCTCTCTCTCCCCCCAGTCTCTCCTCCCCCCAGTCTCTCCTTCTCCCCTCCCCAGTCTCTCTCTCCACTCCCAGTCTCTCTCTCCCCCCCCCCCCCCCCAATCTCTCGCCATCCCCCCCCCCCCCCCCCCCTCCCGTCTCTCTCTCCTCCCCCACCACCAGTCTCGGTCACTCCCACCCAAGTCTCTTGCTCTCCCCAATCTCACCTCCGCCCAGTCTCTCTCTTTCTCAGAATCTCTCTCACCCTAACCACCCGGTCTCTCCCTCTCCCCCAGTCTCTCCCTCTCCCCCAGTATCTCTCACTGTCTCCCTCAGTCTCTCTCTGTCTCTCCCAGTCTCTTTCTCTCCCCCCCCGCCTCTCTCTCTCCCCACCCCCCCCCCCATCTTACTCTTCCCCCTCGCCAGTCTCTCTCTCCCCCTCCCCCCCCCCGTATCTCTCTCCCCCTGTCTCTCTCCGTTCTGTGTTGCTCTTCCCACCCCCCCACCCCTGTTTCTCTATGCCCCCAGGCTCTCTCTCTTACCACCCCATCAGTCTCTCTCTCTCTCGCTCTCTCTCTCTCGCCCCCAGTCTCTCACTTCCCCGTCTCTCTCCCTCTCTCGGCCAGTCTCTCTCTCTCTCTCTCTCTCTCTCTCTCTCTCTCTCTCTCTCCCCCTCCCCCAGTCTCTCACTCTACCCGAGTCTCTCTCTCTGCCCCCCCCACCCCCATCCCTCTCTCTGTCTCTCCCAGTCTCTCTCTCTCTTCCCCGGTCTCTCTCTCTTCCCCAGTCTCTCTCTCTTCCCCAGTCTCTCTCTCTCTCTCTCTCTCTCTCTCTCTCCCTCTCTTCCCCAGTCTCTCTCTCTCCCTCATTCTGTCTCTCTCTCTCTCTCTCTCTCGCCCCCAGTCTCTCTCGCTCTCACCCCCCCACTCTCTCTCTCTCCCCCCCCAGTCTCTTTCTTCCCCCACCCCATCTCTCTCTCCCCCTCAATCTCTCTTCCTCGCCCCCTCATTCTCTCTCTCTCTCCCCCCAGACCCTCTCTCTCTCTCTCTCAGTCTCTCACTCCCCCAGTCTCTCACTCTACCAAGTCTCTCTCTGTGCCCCCCCATCCCGTCCCTCTCTCTGTCTCTCCCAGTCTCTCTCTCTCTCTCCCCAGTCTCCCTCTCTCTCTCTCTCTCTTCCCGAGTCTCTCTCTCTCCCCCATTCTGTCTCTCTTTCTCGCCCCCCCTCCTCCAGTCTCTCCCTCTCCCCCAGTCTCTCCCTCTCCCCCAGTCTGTCCCTCTGTCCAGTCTCTCCCTCTGCCCAGTCTCTCCCTCTCCCCCAGTCTCTCCCTCTGCCCAGTCTCTCCCTCTCCCCCTCCCCAGTCTCTCCTTCACTCCCATTCTCTCTCTCTGCCTCCCCACTCTCTCTCTGCCTCCCCCTGTCTCTCTCTTTCTATCTCCCTCCCCAGTATCTCTCTCGCCCTCTCCAGTCTTTCTCTTCTCCCCCTCCCACCCCCACCCCCGGCTCTCTCTCTTTCCCCCCCGTCCCCATTTCTCTCCCCGCCCCCCCCACCCGTCATTCTCTCCCCCACCCTTATCCCCCGTCTCTCTAACCCTCCCGTCTCTCTCCCTCTCCCCCAGTCTCTCCCTCTCCCCCAGTCTCTCCCTCTCCCCCAGTCTCTCCCTCTCCCCTAGTCTCTCTCTCTCTCCCCCCCTCCAGTCTCTTTCTCTGCCCCCCCCTCCCCCCGGTCTCTCTCCACTACCCCTGTCTCTCCTTCTCCCCCCCAGTCTCTCTCTCTCTCTCTCTTCCCCCCCCCCCCAGGCTCTCACTCTCCCCAGTCTCTCACTTTCCCCAGTCTCTCCGTGTCCCCCACTCTCTCTCTCTCTGCCCCCCCCCACCCCCAATCACTCTCTGCCCCCCCCCCCCACCCCCAGTCTCTCTCTCTCCCTCCACCCCCAGTCTCTTTCTGACCCCCTCTCCCCCCTCAGTCTCTGTCTCCCCCCAGTTTCTCTCCCTCTCTCAGTGTACTGTGCATACATGGCTCCGGTATACAGCGAATGCATAGAAGGCTGCAAAGGTGTTTGTGCAAATAATCACAGCCATACAAATACCGAGTTAGATAACACCTGGAATACTGTGAGCAGTTCTGGGCACCACACCGTGGGAAGAATACATTGATATTGGAGGGAGTGCAGCGTTGGTTTACCAGAATGATACCCGGACTCGAGGGGTTAAATTACGAGGAAAGATTACACAAATTAGGATTGTATTCCCTGGAATTTAGAAGGTTAGGGGGTGATTTGATCGAAGCTTTCAAGATATTAAGGGGGAACAGATAGGGTAGATAGAGGGAAACTATTTCCACTAGTTGGGGAGTCTCGGAATAGAGGGTATAGTCTTAAAAATGATAACCCCCATCCATTCAGGAATTAAATTAGTAAACACTTCTACACACACAGGGTGGTAAAAGTTTGTAACTCTCTTCCACAAATAGCAACTGATGCTAGGTCAGCTGTTAATTTTAACTTTGAGATTGATAGATTTTTGTTAGCCAAAGTTATTAAGGGATATGGGGCACAGGCAGGTATATGGAGTTAAGTCGCAGATCAGCCATGATCTCATCGAATGGCGGAACAAGCTCACAGGGCTAAATGATCTATTCCTATTCCCATGTTATGATGTACTGAGCTGTAAAGTTAAAAAATTGATGTTTAATATTGAGTTTGTATATGACTATTATTAGGATTATACAAACCATAAAATAAGGATTTTAGATTTAGGAATGACTGGAGTCATACCTAGCACAAAGGAAGGTGGTTGTGGTGGTTGCCCCAGAACATCGTTGCAGGAGTTCCTCAGGGCAGTGTCTTAGGCCCAACCATCTTCAGCTGCTTCATCAGTGACCTTCCCTCCATCATAAGGTCAGACGTGGGGATGTTTACTGATGTTTACTGATGACTGAATAGTGTTGAGTGCCATTCGCAACACCTCAGATAATGAATCTGTCCATGCTCGCATGCAACAAGACCTGGACAACATTCAGGCTTGGGTTGATCAGTGGCAAGTAACATTTGCGCCACACAAGTGCCAGGCAATGACTATCTCCAACAAGCCAGAGTCTAACCACTGTCCCTTGACATTCAAAGGCATTACCATCGCCGCATCCCCCACCATCAACATCTTGGGGGTCATCATTGACCAGAAACTTAACTGGACCAGCCACAAAAATACTGTGGCGAATGTCTCACCTCCTGACTCCCCAAAGCCTTTTCACCATCATCTTTCTTTCTACAAAGCACAAGTCAGGAGTATGATAGAATACTCTCTACTTGCCTGAATGAATGCAGCTTCAACAACACTCAAGAAGCTCGACACCATCCAGGACAAAGCAGCCCATCCACCACCTTAAACATTCACTCCCTCCATCGCCAGCATACCATGGCTGCAGTTGTACTGTCTACAAGATGCACTGCAGCAACTCGCCAAGGCTTCTTCGGCAGCATCTCCCAAACCCACGACCTCTTCCATCTAGGGCAGCAGGCGCATGGAAACACCATCTCCTGCAAGTTCCCCACCAAGTTACACAACATCCTGACTTGGAAATATATCGCCATTCCTTCATCGTCGCTGAGTCAAAATCCCGGAAGTCCCTCTGGAACCACACTGACTGCAGCAGTTCAAGAAGGCGGCCCACCATCACCTTCTCAAGGGCAATTAGGATGGGCAATAAATGCTGGCCTTGCCAGTGACACCCACATACCATGAATTAATACAAAAAATGTTCTTGTGGAGATAAAGAGATTTGCAGAAAAGTAGCCACAGTTCCAAATAAATTATGCAAATGAGAGACTACATGGAAATATCGGTGAATAGTTCAGTATCTTTACATGTAAAGTAATGGATTTTATATGCATTCTGAAATTGTTAATTTTAAACAAGACCCGTTCATTTAGTGACTTCCCCATAAAACCTAGGAATGCGTAATTTTAGCCAAACAGATACACTACAGGTGTACTGGAATGACATTGGACAGAGGGTCCCAATTAATCCTATCCAACAGACATTCTTGAGTTCTGTCGCATTTTTGTTCAGGTGAAGAAGGAGCAGTTATTTTAGTTTAGCTTCTCCCTCTTGAACTTCACTGTTGGTTTACCAAATATATGATAAAACAAAGAAAGGTATCTTTAATATCTTGATGTCCCAAAACACTTCATAGTCCAAGAATTGCTTTTGAAGTGTAGCCACAGAATCTTTTTTCTCGGCAAACAAAGTGTCCTGCTCAACAAAGTGCTGGCCAGTATTGTGGGATCATCCCTGCATAACTTCATTACAATATACTCTGGGGATAGTTTTAAAGTGGAATGTCTCGTTATGGGACACATTCAGAGGTAGGAACTTACACGTGAAGGGGTCAAACTCTTGGGGAGGGGGGAAGGGGCACACAAAGTGGTTGGATTGCCTGTGGGGGAGCAGAAATTTGGGGTGGATCTAGTTTCCATCCTGTGCAATATGTGGACCAAATTAAAATGGAGGGGTGAGTCTTCCGCCTTAAACCACCCCCCCCCCCCCCAGCTTGCTCCCAGCATTGTGGGTATTTCAGGGCTACCTTGGGAATTCTAGGTCCAATAGAGCCCACCTGCCGAGAGCAGATGTGGGTTCCTTACTGGGCCTTAAGAAGGCTCCAACCACCTTGAGGAGGAAAAGTAATCAATCCCAGAGGATTGATTTAAAATGTTATCATTATTTCTTCAGTTCATAAAGCCTTTGGCTCCCCCAGCAACATGTTGCTGTGATTTTCTGCTGGGCAGTCTGGGGGTATTCTTTTACATCTTTGCTGACAGGGGCTGCCCACCCAACTATTTTAATTATCGCGGTCCCACAATTTGGGATTTTGGCTACTTCCTGTTGGGTTTGAGATAATCCTTATCCTTCATTTTAATATTGGCTGGTGGACTCGAGATAGAGAGATGTCTAATTAACAATTTTCATTTATCAATACACTAATACATACCCAGCACATGCAATAATTATGAGATAGATGTCAATTATACTTACAAGCAACAAACTCATTGGCCCGCATGAACCGCATCCTCTGACCATTCATGGTAGTCTCATCAAGACTACTTAGAGTTCATAAAGTGCACAGATGTACTGTAACTTTATATGGTTAATTACGTAAGATAAGCATAGTGTTAGTATGTAATTGTGTTCATAGTACATGCAGTTAGGATGTAAGCATGTAGGGTTAATATGTAAGTGTGTGAGCAGTCACACAGGCCACTTGCCCGCCCCTCTTGTACTTGCTTATTATTGTTCATAGAATCATAGAAATTTACAGCATGGAAGGAGGTCATTTCGGCCCATCGTGTCCGTACCAACCACCAAGAGGCTATCCAGCCGAATCCCACTTTCCAGCTCGAGGTCCGTGGCCCTGCAGGTTACGGCACTTCAAGTGCACATCTAAGTACTTTTTAAATGTGGTGAGGGTTTCTGCCTCTACCACTCTTTCAGGTAGTGAGTTCCAGACCCCCACAACCCTCTGGATGAAGAAATTTCCCCTCAAATCCCCTCTAAACCTTCTACCAATTACTTAAATTTATGCCCCCTGGTTGTTGACCCCTCTGCTAAGGGAAATACACCCTTTCTATCCACTATATCTAGGCCCCTCATAATTTTATACACCTCATTGAGGTCTCCCCATAGCCTCCTCTCTTCCAAGGAAAACAAACCCAGCCTATCCAATCTGTCTTCATAGCTAAGATTCTCCACTCCCGGCGACATCCTCATAAACCTCCTCTGTACCCTCTCCAGGCCAATCACATCCTTCCTGTAATTCGGTGACCAGAACTGCATGCAGTACTCCAGCTGTGGCCTAACTAGTGTTTTATACAGTTCAAGCATAACCTCCCCTGCTCTTGTATTCTGTGCATCGGCTAATAAAGGCAAGATTTCCGTATGCCTCCTGAACCACCTTATCTACCTGGCCTGCTACCTTCAGGGATCTGTGGACATGCACTCCAAGGTCCCTTTGTTCCTCTACACTTCTCAGTGTCCTACCATTTAATCTGTATTCCTTTTGTTTGTTAGTCCTCCCCAAATGCATTACCTCACACTTCTCCAGATTAAATTCCATTTGCCACTGTTCTGCCCACCTGACCGGTTGATTGATATCTTCCTGCAGTCTATAGCTTTCTTCTTCATTATCAGCCACACAGCTGAATTTAGTATCATCTGTAAACTTCTTAATTATACCCCTACATTCAAGTCTAGATCATTGATGTATACCACAAAAAGCAAGGGACCGAGTACTGAGCCCTGCAGAATCCCACTGGAAACAGCCTTTCGATCACAAAATCACCCATCAACCATTATCCTCTGCTTCATGCCTTTGAGCCAATTTTGCATCCAACTTGCCACTTTGCCCTGGATTCCTTGGGCTTTTACTTTCGTGACCAGTCTGCCATGTGGGACCTTCTCAAAAGCCTTGCTAAAATCTATATACACTACATCAAACACTCTACTCTCATCGGCCCTCCTTGTTACCTCCTCAAAAAATTCAATCAAGTTAGTCAGACACGACCTTCCCTTAACAGATCTGTGCTGACTATCCTTAATTAATTTGTGTCTTTCTAAATGAAGATTTATTCTGTTCTCCAGCCATTCCACATGCTTCATCAGCCAAGGCTGCCCTTCAGAACCTTAGCTTCTTTAGCTCTTTAGCTCTTTAGATTTTTTTTCTCCCAACACCTCAAAGAAATCTGGGCATCTGTCCAGCAATTAATATTCCACTCTCAGGTCATTCTACACTTAGCTTCTTGGTCTTCTATATCTGCATGCCTAGATTGTGATTTAATCCAATTTAACCCATACCACTACCAGAACCTATTCTGCCTATATGCTGTTGACTATTCTGCGTAGCATACTGATCCTAACAGTTCTGTGGTGAAGCAGGGATCCCAGAATTTTGGGCTCAAACTATTTATATTAATGTGCTCCTTTGAAGTCTTCACCCGCACACTTGTGGTATAAATTGTGGTCATCATTATCCGATTTGAATAAATGTTTGTAATTATCTGCAGGGTGAAGAGTTGCTACATTTGCCTGGAAAATGCTGTCCTGAATGTGTGTCGGTTGGCAGTTACTGTGTTTATAAAGAGCAAGACAAGGAGGTGAGTCGCTGTCATTATGCGTAGAGTGTGCTCAGAAATCAAATTAAACGATTGAAGTTTTAATGGTAGGATACACATAACTGATCATTATAAATCACATCTAAAATAAATCTGGATTACTTTGCTAAACCAGCGGTGTCCCAAGAAATAACTGCAAGTCAAATGCAGAAACTCCTTCAATTTGGTTCTTTCCTGCGTGTGTGCAAAGCCGCTAGCTAATACTGGATGCTTGCTAGTCTGGTCTTGAGACCTGACATATCCCAGGACATTCAGGCCACCTTTTGTATATCACAGAAAACATTAATTGGTACTGGCTGACTGTGGTGGAGCTAACGTCGAAGGTTCAGGAGGGATTTTGGCCCATGAGAAAACAGAGTCGGGATAAATGGTTCATTTAGAGTTAGGGAATCAGTAACTAGTGGGGTGCCGCAGGGATCAGTGCTGGGACCCCAACTACTTACAATCTATATTAACGACTTGGAAGAAAGGACCGAGTGTAACGTAGCCAAGTTTGCTGACGATACAAAGATGGGAGGAAAAGCTGTGTATGAGGAGGACACAAAAAATCTGCAAAAGGACATAGACCGGCTAAGTGAGTGGGCAAAAATTTGGCAAATGGAATATAATGTTGGAAAGTGTGAGGTCATGCAATTTGGCAGAAAAAAAATCAAAGAGCAAGTTATTATTTAAATGGTGAAAGATTGCAAAGTGCTGCAGTACAGCGGGACCTGGGGGTACTTGTGCATGAAACACAAAAGGTTAGTATGCAGGTACAGTAAGTGATCAGGAAAGCCAATGGAATCTTGGCCTTTATTGCAAAGGGGATGGAGTATAAAAGCAAGTAAGTCTTGCTACAGTTATACGAGGCCACACCTGGAATACTGCGTGCAGTTTTGGTTTCCATATTTACGAAAGGATATACTTACTTTGGAGGCAGTTCAGAGAAGGTTCACTAGGTTGATTCTGGAGATGAGGGGGTTGACCTATGAGGAAAGGTTGAGTAGGTTGGGCCTCTACACATTGGAATTCAGAAGATTGAAAGGTGATTTTATCGAAACTGTAATGACTCAAGAGTCTGGTTACTGTAAACTCACTCAGGTGCAACCTGATTCATCTTTATTCCAGCCCAAGAGTGCCTGCGTGACAAAGACACCCAGCTTATATATAGGTGACCAAGCACACATGCTACATGCGTAAACCCCGATGACCTCCAACTGCGGCGCCTTCTGGTGTCTGGTGACCCCCAAGCATTAATACATAACAACATCCCCCTTTTAAAATCTTAATAACAGTCTTTTTACAAATTAAGATGGTCTGGGGCTTTCCTCTCACGAGTTGATCGTCTCAGTTCAACTTTGGCTCTGGGCGAGAGTTCTGAGTCCGTTGAGACTGAGGGCTGAGTAGCCGATCTGATGGGAGTGGTCATGACTACATCAGAGACTGAATGTTCAGAGTCAGTGACGTCAGCAGAGTCCTCTGATGAGTGAACAATGGTTGGTTGGTCACTGACTGCATCTTCCTCACTCGGTTCCAGTTCACCGCAGTTTACGTGTGCCGCAGTTTAACCTGGTCAGGGTGTTTCCTGCATGTTTGCTCATTCTTGAGCACGACAATAAACACTCTGTTACCCTTCTTGGCTGTAACAGTGCCGGTGATCCACTTTGGACTTGACCATAGTTCAGTACATAAACCGGATCGTTGACCGAGATATCACGTGACACGGCAACACGATCATGACACCATTGCTGACTTTGACATCTGTTTTCAACATGATCATTCAAATCGGGATGAACATGAGAAAGCCTGGTCTTGAGATTTCTCTTCATCAGTAGTTCAGCAGGAGGAACCCCAGTAAGCATATGAGGTCTTGACCTGTAACTGAGCAATATACATGACAACCGTCTCTGCAGTGAGCCCTGAGTTACACGTTTAATACTTTGCTTGATCGTTTGAACAGCACACTCTGCTTGACCATTCGAAGCAGGCTTGAATGGAGCTGATCTCACATGTCTGATGCCATTGAGTTTCATGAACTCCTGGAAACTCAAGACATGTGAAGCAAGATCCGTTGTCGCTCACAACAATGTCAGGCAAACCATGAGAAGCAAACATGATATGAAGGCTCTCAATGGTAGCTGTAGACGTGCTGGATGACATAATAACACACTCTATCCACTTAGAATATGCATCTACTACGACAAAAAACTAATTTCCTAGGAACGGGCCTGCAAAGTCGATGTGAATCCTCAACCATGAATTGGATGGCTACGACCAAAGACTCAGTGGAGATTCCACTGGTACTTTATTTAGCTGCATGCAAGTATTGCACCGATGCATGCATGATTCCAGATCAGAGTCAATTCCAGGCCACCATACATGAGACCTAACAATGGTCTTCATTATGACAATACCAGAATGAGTGCTATGAAGTTCACGTAAAAGTTTTTCTCAACCTTTCTTCGGCATAATTACACGATTACCCCACAGTAAACAGTCTGACTGAATGGACAGCTCTTCCTTGCGACGGTTGTAAGGTTTGGTCTCCTCGCGCATCTCCATAGGTATGGCAGACCAATCACCACTGATTACACACCGTTTCATCACCGATAAAATAGTGTCATGGCTGGTCCAGATGCTAACTTGTTGAGCAGTGACAGGGGTTCCTTCACTCTCAAAAGCATCCATTACTAACAGTAGATCTGCAGGTTGAGGTGTCTCCATCTCAGTTGTGGGTAAGGGCAGACGACTCAATGCATCGGCACAATTCTCAGTACCAGGTCTATGACGGATGACGTAATCAAAGGCAGACAATGTCAGCGCCCACCTTGAACGCGGGACGATGCATTGGTATTAATACCTTTGTTTTCCACAAACAATGAAATGAGTGGCTTGTGATCCGTTTCTAGTTCAAAACGAAGACCAAACAGGTACTGGTGCATTTTTTTTACCCCATACACACAGGCCAAAGCTTTTTTCTCTATCATACTGTAAGCTCTTTCCACTTTAGACAGACTTCTCGAAGCATACGCAACAGTTGTAGCTTGCCCGATTGATTTGCTTGTTGGAGTACGCAGCCAACCCCATATGATGAAGCATCACAGGCCAATACAAGACGCTTACACGGATCATAATGAACAAGCAACTTGTTTGAACAGAGAAAATTCTTGGCTTTCTCAAAGGCTCTATCTTGAGACGAACTCCAGACCCAGTTGGCGCCTTTTCTTAGTAACACATGCAGTGGCTCTAGTAAAGTGCTAAATCTGGGTAAGAAATTACCAAAGTAGTTGAGTAGCCCAAGGAACGAATGCAGCCCAGTCACATTCTGAGGCCTGGGTGCATTTTTGATGGCCTCGGTTTTCGAATCAGTGGGCCTAATGCCATCAGCAGCAATCTTCCTCCCGAGGAATTCCACTTCAGGTGCCATGAATACACACTTCGAGCATTTTAGCCTGAGTCCCACTTTGTCCAGACGCTGTAGGACTACTTCAAGATTGTTCAGATGTTCAGCAGTGTCGCGACCTGTGACCAGAATGTCATCTTGAAACATGACAGTCCTAGGAACGGACTTCAGTAAACTCTCCATATTCCTCTGAAATATGGCTGCAGCCGAACGAATCCCAAAAGGACACCTGTTGTAGATGAACAGTCCTTTATGGGTATTGATGCAGGTGAGTTTCTTCGAAGTGTCGACAAGCTCCTGTGTCATATAGGCTGACGTCAGATCCAGTTTCGTGAACGACTTTCCACCAGCTAGCATTGTGAACAGGTCATCAGCCCTCGGTAACGGATACTGATCCTGTTTCGAAAATCGGTTAATCGTAACCTTGTAGTCTCCACAAATCCTGACAGTGCCATCACTCTTCAACACAGGAACAATGGGACTAGACCACTCGTTAAACTCGACCAGTGATATGATCCCTTCACGCTGGAGTCTGTCAAGCTCAATTTCAACCTTCTCCCTCATCATGTATGGAGCAGACCAAGCTTTGTGATAGACAGGCCTTGCATTGGAGTCCAGGTGAATCTGCACCTTGGCTCTTGTAAAATTACCAATGCATGGTTCAAACAAAGAAGGAAACTTTTTCAATACTTGAGCACACGAAGTCTCATCCACCGAGGACAACATCTTGACATCATTCCAGTTCAGTTTGATTTTCTCGAGCCAATTCCTGCCGAAAAGCATTGGACCTTTACCTGGGACGATCCGTAATGGTAGCTCGTGAACCACACCATCATATGACACCTCGATTGCTGCACTACTGATTACAGGTATGAGTTCCTTAGTGTAAGTACGCAACCTGGCATTGACTGGATTCAGCTTCGGTTTCGCAGCCTTAGTGTCCCACAGCTTGTCGAATGTCCTTTGGCTCATTATCGACTGGCTCGCACCCGTGTCCAGCTCCATTGATACAGGCACACCTTCAGCTTCACATTAATGACTATTGGCTGGCTCTTGCTCAGGAACGAATACAGTCCATTCATTTCCTCCTCGGGTTGCGTATCCGGGCCATCACTGGACTGGTCCTCATCAACCACGTGGTGAGCCGCACCATGCTTGCTCCGTTGTGGACACATCCTGTGAAGGTGCCCCTCTTTCAAACATCCATTGCATGAGTATTGTCTAAACCGATACTGATGAGGCCGATGATTGCACCCACAACGCCAACAGGGTGAAATCTGGTTCGAACTAGTTCGCAGGCTCTGAGCAATGGCAGGTTTCGCGTAAGCAGCTCTGCCCAAAAACAATGCCATTTTGTTTACAGTACTTGCCGTGGAACTCCGATTCATCGATGATATCTGCCTCAAATTATCATCCGTCGTCATGTATGCCTGGGCAGTCGCGATGGCCTTTTTCAAATCCAGCATCTCTGCAGCCAACAGCTTCCTGAGGATCACATCATGGCTGATGCCTATCACGAAGACATCACGCAGCATGTCTTCCAGCATGTTCCCGACCTTACACGGCTCAGCAAGACGTCGCAGGTCGGCGACAAATTCCGACATGACCTGGCCCTCAGCACGAACATGCATGTAGAAACGGTAGCGTGATAGGATGATCCCCTCTTGTGGCTTAAAGATAGTTACCCACCAACGTACACAATTCCTCGTACCCTTTTTCCGCCAGACGCACAGGCGAGAGAAGATTCTTCATTAGGTTATAAATATTCGGACCACAAACGGTGAGGACAACTACCCTGCACTTAACTGCGTAGGCCTCTGCCTCTATGCCCTTGTCCACAAAATACTGATCCAGGCTGTCGACAAAACCCGCCCAATCCTCGCCCTCCACAAATCTCTCCAGGATTCTAACCGTGCCCATTGTGCATGCGATGATTCTTAAATTACCTTGTCGCCAATTGTAATGACTCAAGAGTCTGGTTACTGTAAACTCACTCAGGTACAACCTGATCTATCTTTATTCCAGCCCAATTGTGCCTGCGTGACAAAGACACTCAGCTTATATACAGGTGACCAAGCACACATACCACATGCATACAGTCCCATGACCTCCGACTGCGACGCCCTCTGGTGTCTGGTGACCCCCAAGCATTAATACATAACAGAAACATATAAGATTATGAGGGGGCTTGACAAGGTGGATGCAGAGAGAATGTTTCCACTGATGGGGGAGACTTGAACTAGGGGGCATAATATTAGAATAAGGGGCCGCCCATTTAAAACTGAGATGAGGAGAAATTTCTTTTCTCAGAGGGTTGTAAATCTGTGGAATTCACTGCCTCAGAGAGCTGTGGAAGCTGGGACATTGAATACATTTAAGACAGAGATAGACAGTTTCTTAACCGACAAGGGAATAAGGCGTTATGGGGAGCGGGCAGGGAAGTGGACCTGAGTCCATGATCGGATCAGCCATGATCGTATCGGAACAGGCTCAAGGGGCCATATGGCCTACTCCTGCTCCTATTTCTTAAGTTCTTATGTTCTTATGAGAAGTCCAAATTTGTCCGACAGTATATAAGA
Source organism: Pristiophorus japonicus (assembly GCF_044704955.1). Classification (NCBI taxonomy): domain Eukaryota; kingdom Metazoa; phylum Chordata; class Chondrichthyes; family Pristiophoridae; genus Pristiophorus; species Pristiophorus japonicus. The sequence goes on along the minus strand of NC_091978.1, from coordinate 239,938,191 downwards.
TGTACCCTCTGTGAGCAGCTCCATGCTTCTGCCTCCGCCAGTAAACATAGTTTTGCCTGTGTTTTTAAAGTGGTAGATCAGAATGCTCAGGGCCAGAGACAAAGCCAGGATTACCTTGGGACTTGAGGGCCCAGCGGAGCGTGCTGATCGGAGACCAAGCTGGGAATGGAGGGATGCCAACTTACCCGCTCCGAAGGCCAAGCCAAAAACAGCACAGACTTGCAGTCCGAATCAAGAGGCCGAAGTCAGAAGATGGGTGGCAGAGGTTCCTGGGAGAGAAATGGAGGAGGTCCCCTAATGCCGCGTCCTCTCAACCTCAGAATTATTGGGGGTGTCATAAATCCCCTTGGCTCCGCTGCTTCCTGGACTTTGAACAGCTGGATGTTCAAACATATAAAGAAGTTGTTCGACATAATCATAATGAAGCAATTACCTAGCATTGTTTATGTTTGAATCATCCCACTCTCAGCCTGTAGCGGGACATAATTGCAACATTGTCTTGGGGTATGCTTGATACAGAAATCCAAATTACAGCTGGATTTCAAATTGCTTATGTACTGTGACTAGATTTATAAGAATGGCCACACCATGAAAAGTAGACAAAAATAATTCATCTTTGTTGCAGTGGGAGTCTCAATTTTTGTATTTGGCGGCTTGCATTTAAGTGTAAACATATACAGTGCACTCACTGGTTTTAACATGTATATCTAGTCTACATTTTCGTAAGATTGGGCAACCGAGGTATGCCTGATTAAATAAGGATGGCAAACTTTGGGTGAACACTGCAAATGATTCTCTGATCAGTGGTCAAAAAATTATGCACAACACACACACCCAAATTTCCAAATTACGCACCCGATGAGCAAGGCCCCTCGCTGGCAACACAAAATTACTGTTATAATTCCTGGAGTATTGTATGAAAGCAAAAAGAATAGAATGTATTTGAGCTACTTTGCTTAGATTTTATTTCAATTCAGAATTCTAAACGACAAGTTGATTCCATTGATCTCTAATTTAGATTTGTTCAGGCAGATTATCCTTTTTCACAATGGTAGTGGATTTTCATTCAGATGAGATTTCTGCCTACCACTTGCTTGCACCCTTGTCCAATTTCCTAGGGTCAGATTAATTAAATAATTTGAGTGGCACTGTGGAGGAGTGGGGAGAGGAATTTGTGGCACCTTACTGCAGTATGGCAGTGGACTGAGGAGTAAAATATGCCTCAATGCATTTAAGAAAGCTCTTCTGCTTAAGTGTATTTAAATAGGCCTTTTCCTTTCCTCTCAAAAATTTAAAGCTTGCCTGATGCAGTTACTTAGGTCCCAAATTTCCCCAGGAGTTGCTCCGTTTTTTTTGGAGCAACTTGATTTTTCTGGAGTATCTTTTTAGTTGTAATTCTGGCCATTTAATTTGCGCCAGTGTAAGTGAGTGAGTTAGGTTTTTTTTTTAAGTTTCGTTTTTTTTTCAAAAGAGGGCGTTCCCAGCCACTTACGCCTGTTTTGGCCATTTAAGTGAGTTTGGCCAGCAAATAGTTGCTCCAAACTAACTTAGGCCAGCGTATGTTACCACTTCTGTCCGCACAGAAAAGCCTTACCTAGAGTTAAGCAATCGGCGCAAGTAACTAGATTTAAAACACCGCCAAGCACCAAACAAAGCACAAAAAGTAGTAAGCATTCAATAAAAAATAAAGAACCGAAGTAAATAATTAAATTAACAAATAAAGAACCGAAGTAAATCCTACCTTCAACTAAACTCGGCAGCGGCTGGCCATGCGGGAGTCCCTTCGGCCTGGGATAGGGGAGGGAGAATGCGGCATCTGAACGGGGGTGGGGGATGGGGGAGGGAGGGAGAAAGCTCAACGCGGCAGGCTGGGGGGGCGGGGCGGCTGGGGGTGATGGGTGGTGAATGCGGCATCTTAAAGGTGGGGGGGGGGTGGGGGGTGGGGGGTGGGGGAGGGAAGAGATCCACAGCTCGCTCACTCGGTTGGTGCGGGAGCCCCCCACCCCCACAGGATCAAAACTCTTCTCCCCCCACCCCCCTGATCTTCCCCCCCCACCCCCGATCAAAATTCTTCCCCCCACCAACCTGTCACTTGTAGCCCTCAGCACGGGAAGGCAGCGGCCGGCCTGTGCGACAGACCACTCGTCCCTTCGGCCTGGGATAGGGTCGTCGCCCGGAGCCAGGACGCGCTGGGAGGGCCAGAAGCTACTGCGCACACTCGCAGACTCCACTGCACACGTATGCAGCTGCCAGCACTCTTTTCAGCGCAGTGCTGTAGCTCCGCCCACCACGCGTTCCGATGCGCTGCGCCACAGGCCACAGGCCTGGAACCAACGGGGAGAATACAGAGGTAAGAAATCGCCGCTGTTTCTGTACTACAAAGTCGTGGAGGTGCGCCGTTCTAGCAGAGGGAGCAAACTTGGGCCCTTAGTTCTTTTACTGCCTGCAAGAGAGGCAATTCCTGCAAGTTCCATGATTGTCAGAGATCAGGTAGAGTGATAGAGACAGTGCAAATGCTGTCAGAGAAATAGGGGTCAGACAGATTGGAAATGGAACTGCACAAGTTCAGCTTTAAGATGCTGATGCTGGTGCCGAAGTTGAGATGGTGTAGCATAAATCCAAACAAAGTTGTTCAAATACACGCTTTGGCTTGTGCTGTCCTACAAACCTCCATCACTTAGAGGCACCTGTTGCAATGTGTGCGAACAGCTCACACAATGGGGATCTTAGACCCATTAAGCTTTTGACTTGCAGTGAATGTCAAAATGCAACCTGGATGCAGTTCTAGCACTGGGACCTTGTGTGTGTGTTATGCTCTAGTCTTATTAATTACCCCAAAATATGTAAATTAGCACTGGACCCCATAATGCAGTAAAGCGCCGAAACAGTGTTCCATGTAAAATGGATGCTGCAAAGGATGCTTTTCCCCTCATGTCGGGTCTTTGCTCTTCAAGTGGCTAGATTTGTTTGGACTTAGTGCTTTAGGTGTGAACCTTGGCTCAGTGGTAGCACACTTGCTTGTGAGCCAGAA